>NC_061812.1:49085347-49405347 GCF_021462225.1 Girardinichthys multiradiatus
AATACTGTCATGAGTATTTAAATATTCTGTATGCCAGGGCTGCTTTCCTTCTTTTCATGCTATGCGTATGTATCCAATGGGCAGTTACGCCAAGATAGCTTTTATTATGTGCAGTCCAAATCTCTGCAGTGGTAGAGACATATTCTAATTATTCAAATCCCTTTTTGAGCTCGGCCTTCATTTGAGTGTATTTAGTGTGCATTTAAGTATTTACAAAATGTCTTTCTGCCTGGCATCTGCTCTCCCCGATATTTTGCCAATAGGGCTTGTGAATGTGATGCCAGCTGCGCAATGCATTGCGGTAGCGAAGAATATGGAGGCCAGTAGAGGCAGGCATCTTAATGGAGCAGTGCAGTCTTGTTTTGATTTTACATTGTAAAAAACGATACAATGGCAAATAGTTGTTGCGTTATTAACTGCCACAATCAGTCTCATGACCGGAGAGGAAAACGGATGCCAAGTGGAGTGCGTTTTTTTCAATTTTCCAGTGTGGAATCAATACAATGTAACGCAGGTGGCAGAGCTAACAAAGAGGCGCAGGATGACATGGGTGGCGGCTGTAAGGTGATCTAACATCATTTTAACCAACATTTCCTGAAGCATGTTTGTGTTCACGGCATTTCCACTCAGGTAAGTTTAATAAAGTCATATTTAAAATCTATTTGATACCTATGAACTGTACATAAGCTGCAAAGCTACATATGTCTAAGCATGTATTTCTATCTCAGGGAAGTCAGCCTATGAATTAATGGAGTTCGATCCTGACTGGCTACCTTCTTTACATCATGGACACACAGAAGTTAAAGCGACAACTCCTGATTTGCCCATTGGATAAAGAGACAAAGAGCTAATAGAGGGGAGACCTCTGCACCTGCAACCTCACAGGATGTAACTGGTCAGTGTGGAAATATAAATGCCTTATCATTAGTAGCTAAAGCTAAGATATATTTGGGATTTGCTGCTTATAGATTGATTATTATTAGGAGTTTTTAGTTATGCTTTTGGGAGTTAGAAAAATCCTTAAACAGTAGCTCCTAGTGTGGTCACACAATGAGTGTTTATTATTCAAGGTTAAAGCTTGCAGGTGTTTTCTGTGTGTATCGTGAGAAGACGACAGTGGATTGGGGAGGCATGGTACTCCTCTCCCTGAAGATTCCTGAAGACGTGTGGGAAACTGACCTTCAGCAAAATAATGTGTGAGAAACTGAGAAGGGCTGCACAACAAATGTAAAATGTATACTTCAGCAAAAGAATGTGTGAGAAACTGAGAAGGGCTGCACAACAAATGTAAAATGTATATTTCCTGTAGTATGTGTGTGTTCAATAAAAGAACGGTGCAGGGGAGAGAAGAACAGATGTGTTCCTGACTACGCAGATGCAGCATCTCTTCCCCGGCCGGGTGAATCAGCTTCAACCTCTTGTCCGTGTTTTGTTTTCTTAGACATTTAAGTTTAGTTTTTCTCGTGCAGAATTAAGATGCTTTGACCAAATAAATGAACACGCAGGAGTTTAGAAGGACAACTCCAACAACTTGGTGACCCCCGACGTGATTTGGGAAAAGCGAGGACTTTCGGCTAAATCAGAACTTCACCAAAAGACGTCTGACACCGGGGTACCCCCGCACTTCTTACAAGGTAAGCAGAAACCTGTTTAAAACGAACTCTGCACTTTTGGCATTGTCGATAGGCCTAAATTCTTGGTGTCAGATGTCTGAGTAAGTGAAATGTTCTGCTAAATTTTAAATGTGTAGACCAGTGTGTTAAGATAATATAAAAGAGGTCAAGTAAAGTAAAGTGAGAAAATAGGGTTTGAGGCCTGTAGTTTGAAGATACTACAAATTCTGTTTCCTGAGTTTGGCAACTCCACATGTTTTCTGACGAGAATTCATGATTTCGCCGGGTTGAAGTCCCGGAGGGTGGGGACCTCCGAAGTGTAAACAGTTTTCTTGAGGTTTGAAAGAAGGTTGTTCATTGTATTCTGGAGTCAGAAAGCTAAGAACGGGCAAAAACACAAAGGTTTGAATGCTGTGTTTTATTCAAGTTCTGTCTCAATAAAACCAGATTACAGATGTGGTAATTCATAAAACACATAGTCTGAAGTCCCGTGAAGCTATAAGTTACTGTGAACAATTTGTATGAATCTGTAAGACCAGTAACAGTGATAGCATGACTGTGAGTTATAAATGACATTTGTAACAAGACCAGCATGAGAGAACCTATGAGCTGAATAGGATAATTCAGCAAGACTAGTCAGAAAGTGGAGCGCATTTAGTGCACTCCAATAATAGATAAAAATGCACAAACATAAAGACACATAAAATAAATGAGCTGTCCTCGGAAGAATAATATCTGTGAGACAGACTTGTTAGGAGGAGTGTGTAAAAAATACGGTGTGACTGGAGAGAGGCGCAGCGGTTCGCCAGACTCTCATTGCAGGTGAATGAATGCAGCATTCCTGTATGGAAACCTAACTGGTGTCAACAATGACAGAGTGCTGATAAGCTGCTTGGTTTGGGGGAAAATTGAGGTGTCTTGAGACGTGTGTATGTCACTCTCAAAATAGTCCAGATACCAGGGACACAGCGTGCCATATTTTCTGGACGGCCTCAGTTGACCAGTGAATGAACAGAGTGGAGTAAAGAAAGGTGTGAATACTTTTCAGAGTGCTAATACTTTTCAGAGTGCTAATACTTTTTTGAGTGATAATACTTTTCAGAGTGCCAATACCTTTCAGAGTGCTAATACTTTTCAGAGTGCTAATACTTTTTTGAGTGCTAATACTTTTCAGAGTGCTAATACTTTTTTGAGTGCTAATACTTTTCAGAGTGCCAATACTTTTCAGAGTGCTAATACTTGTTTGGGTGTGAATACCTTTGTAAGATTTGAAAACTTTTTAAGGTGCTAATACTTTTGAAAGTGTGAAAACTTTTGAGGGTGCTAAAACTTTGGGTGAAGAATTTATACAGGCTAGCAGGATGAACGATGAATTTGACCGGGACACAGATGACTCAGGTTGGGGTGAAGAGGCACCAGTGTGGAAAACATTTGAGAAACAGGTGTATGTGGTGAGGCAGTTGGTGCAGCAGACACAGGAAGAAAAACAGGCAGAAAAGTTAATTAAGAAGATGAATCAGAAAATACAGGAGGAGGTCGAAAAAGATGGAACTGATGAAAAGAGCAGAAAAAACGTGGGAAGGTGGTTTTGGCTGAATATGAAGAAGGCTAAGAAAGAAAGAGAGTTGGCTGAAGAAAAATGCAAAAATAGTGGACGGTTTAAAGGGAAGAAAGAAAGAAAGAAAGAAACAAGAGATAAAGCGGCAAAGAATGAGACGTTTTGGTCACAAATGGTGCTGATATGGCAGGGAGGTAAACATGCTATGTTTGACAAACCCCACACAACACCCACCAACACACACACTGGGGATAAACCACCACCATATGGTCTTCCTCCTCCAAAATCCGACACTAAGGAATCTTCTTCTGCCACTCCAGTGGGCCTTTACCCCACATTGGACATTTCTGGGGGCAGACTGAGGATTGCTGGTTTGCCTGAACAAAACTCTCCAGCGGGCGGAGCTTCAGCTCCCCCACCGCAACCACCCCACACAGCATCTTTCTCTACTGTGTCTTCCGGACCTCTGTCCGCTCATATATCTCCCGGAAATCCTTTCTCTTCATCCGATTGTACCTCTAAATCATCCACAGGTGAAGAACCCTCTCTTGACACATACAGAGGGTTGCCTCTTGACAATTGGAACGTGCGTCAGATGAGAGAACGTCTCCAACAGATTGTTGACTCTGCAGGTCCTCTTGACTCATCTCTACCCCCACAGCCACATACCAATTACTGCGAGCTTAACCAAACTCTCACCCAACTCGCTCCTCAACACACTCCACAAACCCCACAGCCAACACAGGGCTCAGTAGTCATGGTCCTTAACGGCCAGTGGTACCCAGCCCCTCAACCCTTGCCTACTCCTATTTTCGTTCCACGGACCGTTAATGCTTCCACCCCTGCGTATCCAGCCCCCCCAGTCAATGAGCCCACTAGTCTAGTGGAAGAAAATGAGGAAGGTGTGGGGCCCTCATCCGTGCATAGTGGGCCCATACCTAACAGGTATCTTTTGCGTGAGGTGGCTTCTAGGGAGCCAGGACATACGTACAATTTACCGCTTCTTGAACAGCCGGGGTCCAGAGGTCAAACAAAATACAAACCTTTCTCCTTAGGAGATCTCACCACTCTGTGCGACAAATTACCCCCTATTAAAGAGGGTGCATCTATTTGGTTGCAAACATTGGATTCTTTAATTGCAGGAACCACTTTCGCTCTAGGGGACTACCGCACAATTGCAGCACGTTGCATGAAACCACACAGCTGTAAAGAGGTTGAAGCGAATGCTCGCTCCCTTCTCTTCCCAGACACAGCTCATTTCTCTCTCCATGCCCAAGACATAGGGGACGCGTTGAGGGAGCTATACCCTGTAACCAGGGGGCGCACTATCCCTAAATTTGAATGGAATCCAAATACCAATCCAAGAGAATATTTGGACCAGTGTAAATCCATGTGGCAAACACAAACCGGTACTAATCCAGCCAATGAGGGCTCACAGAAGGATTGGTTCAGAGATGCTGTGTTAAGAGGCTTACCCACACAGGCTAAAACCAACATGGAGGACAATCCTGATTTGCCAGGGGCTGATACTGGAATATGGGACCGCCATTTAATTCACCAGTTATCTAAAATAAGAGAGGAAAATAAGAAAGATGAGGAAGAACTTAAAACATTACAAACTCAGCTACTGAAAATGCAGTTAGCTGAAGCAAAACAAAAAGCTGGAGAAAAGAAGAAAGCAGGTAAAACCCCTAGAATAATGTATGAAAGTGCTGTGTCCCAACCTCCACATGCTCCTCCCTTTCCTGCCAACCAGGACACGTTTGCACAGGGGCCTATGGCCTCTGGTCCTTATCAGGCACATGCTGGTCGCTTCAGGGGAGGGGGTGGGCCCAGGGGAAGGGGATTCCAGCGAGGACCGCCACGGAGGGGGGGGAATGCTGATGTGTGCTATTACTGTGAAGAGCCTGGTCATTGGAGCAGGGATTGTCCCTACAAACGCGGTCCACATGTGGGTTATGGATGGCATGGACCTATGGGAGGGTCTGCGAGACGCCCACAAAGGGGACGAGGTGGTCCATCACGTGGAGGCCAACAGCAGCAGCCTTCACTCCAATTGCCAGCCTGGGATGAGCCCAGTCACTGGCCAGACCACCATTGAGGGTCCCCACAGAGCCCCCCGGACAGAGGGACTGAGGACCCCTTACTGTCCGTGATGGTGTATGGACAAAGTCTTCCTTTTCTAGTGGACACTGGGGCTACATGCTCAACCATCCAACAAGCCCCTCCTAAAACTCTCTCCACAAGGACTACCACTGTCATGGGGTTTTCTGGGGCTAAACAGGTCCTACCTTACACCAAGCCCCTAAGAACTGAAATAGGAGGGCAAATTTTGAACCACAGCTACTTAGTGTCCGCAGACACACCAGTAAATTTACTGGGCAGAGACATGTTGATCAAAATGGGCGCAACCATTCTGTGTGGTTCAGACGGACTGCAGGTGCATCTTCCTAATGGCACCCAACTCTCATGTGGCAGCAACAAATGTTTTTCACATGGACAGTATTTAATCCAGCCCTTACCTGATCCTAAGGCTGACATTTACTGGGTCTTGCTACACCCAGAAACCACGGCGTGCAGAGGTGTTCTCTCTTCCTTCCTTCGGTGGAAATCCTGGATCTCCACTCTGGCACCCTATGTTCCTCCCCCTGACCCACCACATGTCACACTGTTTTATGACAGAAATAACTGTGAATGCTACTAGGAAAGCTTTGCTGATGAGCTGGAGGGTAAGACATGGGACATTGTCACCACTGACATCTATGTAGCTCCAGAGGGCGTTGTCGCCTCTGTACAGTTATCAAAAGAACAGGAAGGATGGTTTAAAATGTGGTCTGATAGCATTCCCCACGTTTCATTAGCCCTCCATCCAGGACATGAAGCACGTGAATTAGGGGGTGTGTTAAAACGCTCCCTCTCCCTACAGGATTGGCATCTCTCTTCCACTCCTAACCTCTCATATTCACCTTCAGGGAACACTTATCGCATTCTTAATCATTCCACAGATGTAGGCACCCTGGAACATGTACAGTTAGACAGACATCATGGCAGAGAAAAATCAGATCACCCACTGGCAGTTGCTGTTGTACAGAGCATACCCTCCACACTTTGGGCTGAAGGTCCTACGGACGTAGGTCTCATACATTGTACTCCTATTACCTTTCAGCTTACTTCTGATCAACCAATCTGGAGATCTCAATACCCTCATAAACCCGCTGCTGAACTGGGCATTGAGAGCACAATAGAGGGGCTGTGGAATGCAGGTGTGTTGGAGTCGGCTGACTCCTCCTCGTGGAATACACCTATCTTGCCAGTAGAGAAAAAAGGGACAGGAAAATGGAGGATGGCACATGATTTGAGAGCTATTAATGCAGCACTGTCCACTCCCACTGTCCTAGTTCCAAATCCTTATGTCGCTCTCACTAACCTTAATCCGGAACATGCATGGTTCACATGCATTGACCTGGCCAATGCTTTCTTTTGCCTGCCTTTGGCTGAAGAATGCAGGGACGTTTTTGCTGTTACCTATAGATCACATAGGTATCGATACACTCGTTTGCCACAGGGTTTTGCTCTGTCTCCAGGAACCTTTAACCAAATTCTTAAAGACTCTCTACAGGACTGCCCCCTTCCACCACACACCACATTGATTTAATATGTGGATGACATCCTTTTGGCAACGCCAACTGTTTCAGAATGTTTGGAGGCCACGGCTGTGGTCCTCTCACACCTTGCTAAAGCCGGGTACAAGGTCAGCAAAGCCAAACTGCAAACTTGCAGAAAACAGGTTGACTTTTTAGGTAGAGTTATATCCCAACCGGGCACTGGGATGTCCCCTACTCATCAGTCAGCTGTTCTTTCCCATCCCAAACCTGTTTTTGTGAAAGACATGCTTTCCTTCTTGGGTCTCACTGGATACAGTAGATCTTTTGTTCCAGGATACATTGATCTCACTGCTCCACTTAGGGACCTAGTCAAAGAGCAGGGCATGATAAATCTCACTGCCTCACTGGAATTTACTCGAGAAGCTGAGGAAGCTTTTATAGCTTTGAAAACAAGCTGCACACTTGGTACACCCCGATTACACATTGCCGTTCTATTTAGATGTTTCTGTAACAGCACACACAGCCAATGGCATGCTGTTTCAGAAAAAAGGGGAATAAGAACAGTGCTAATGTACAGGTCCTTCTCAAAATATTAGCATATTGTGATAAAGTTCATTATTTTCCATAATGTCATGATGAAAATTTAACATTCCTATATTTTAGATTCATTGCACACTAACTGAAATATTTCAGGTCTTTTATTGTCTTAATACGGATGATTTTGGCATACAGCTCATGAAAACCCAAAATTCCTATCTCACAAAATTAGCATATCATTAAAAGGGTCTCTAAACGAGCTATGAACCTAATCATCTGAATCAACGAGTTAACTCTAAACACCTGCAAAAGATTCCTGAGGCCTTTAAAACTCCCAGCCTGGTTCATCACTCAAAACCCCAATCATGGGTAAGACTGCTGACCTGACTGCTCTCCAGAAGGCCACTATTGACACCCTCAAGCAAGAGGGTAAGACACAGAAAGACATTTCTGAACGAATAGGCTGTTCCCAGAGTGCTGTATCAAGACACCTCAGTGGGAAGTCTGTGGGAAGGAAAAAATGGGGCAGAAAACGCTGCACAACGAGAAGAGGTGACCGGACCCTGAGGAAGATTGTGGAGAAGGGCCGATTCCAGACCTTGGGGGACCTGCAGAAGCAGTGGACTGAGTCTGGAGTAGAAACATCCAGAGCCACCGTGCACAGGTGTGTGCAGGAAATGGGCTACAGGTGCCGCGTTACCCAGGTCAAGCCACTTTTGAACCAGAAACAGCGGCAGAAGCGCCTGACCAAGCTACAGAGAAGCAGCACTGGACTGTTGCTCAGTGGTCCAAAGTACTTTTTTCGGATGAAAGCAAATTCTGCATGTCATTCGGAAATCAAGGTGCCAGAGTCTGGAGGAAGACTGGGGAGAAGGAAATGCCAAAATGCCAGAGGTCCAGTGTCAAGTACCCACAGTCAGTGATAGTCTGGGGTGCCGTGTCAGCTGCTGGTGTTGGTCCACTGTGTTTTATCAAGGGCAGGGTCAATGCAGCTAGCTATCAGGAGATTTTGGAGCACTTCATGCTTCCATCTGTTGAAAAGCTTTATGGAGATGAAGATTTCATTTTTCAGCATGACCTGGCACCTGCTCACAGTGCCAAAACCACTGGTAAATGGTTTACTGACCAAGGTATCACTGAGCTCAATTGGCCTGCCAACTCTCCAGACCTGAACCCCATAGAGAATCTGTGGGATATTGTGAAGAGAACATTGAGAGACTCAAGACCCAACACTCTGGATGAGCTAAAGGCCGCTATCGAAGCATCCTGGGCCTCCATAAGACCTCAGCAGTGCCACAGGCTGATTGCCTCCATGCCACGCCGCATTGAAGCAGTCATTTCTGCCAAAGGATTCCCGACCAAGTATTGAGTGCATAACTGTACATGATTATTTGAAGGTTGACGTTTTTTGTCCCCTCCTTGAACCGTCACCTTAACGTGGTGGAGGGGTTTGAGTGCTCAAATGATCCTAGAGGCTATGTTGTCTGGGGCCTAAATGCCCCTGGTAGGGTCTCCCATGGCAAACAGGTACTAGGTGATGGGTCAGACAAAGAATGGTTCAAGAACCCCTCATGAAGAACACAATATCGAGGCACGTGACGTCGCCTGGTACGGCGGAGCCGGGGTCCCACCCTGGAGCCAGGCCTGGGGTCGGGACTCGTCGGAGAGCGCCTGGTTGCCGGGTTGCTCCTCTCGGGACCCGGCCGGGCCAAGCCCGAACGAGAGACGCGAGGCCATCCCCCAGTGGGCCCACCACCTGCAGGAGGAACCGTGAGGGACAGGTGCAAAGAGGATTGGGTGGCGGACGAAGGTGGAGACCTCGGCCCCATCCCCGGATGCTTAGGCTGGCTCTAGGGACGTGGAATGTCACCTCGCTGGGGGGGAAGGAGCCTGAGCTTGTGCGGGAGGTCGAGAGATATCGACTAGAAATAGTCGGGCTCGCCTCCACGCACAGCTTGGGCTCTGGAACCCATCTCCTTGAGAGGGGTTGGACTCTCTTCTACTCTGGAGTGGCCCACGGGGAGAGGCGGCGGGCTGGTGTGGGTTTGCTTGTTGCCCCCCAGCTCAGCCGTCTCGTGTTGGGGTTTACCCCAGTGGATGAGAGAGTTGTATCCCTGCGCCTTCGGGTTGGGGAGAGGTCTCTGACTATCATTTCAGCCTACGGGCCGAGTGGTAGTGCAGAGTACCCTGCCTTCTTGGCGTCCCTGTCGGGGGTGCTGGATAGTGCCCCTCCCGGGGACTCCATTATTCTGCTGGGGGACTTCAACGCCCACGTGGGGAACAACAGTGAAACCTGGAGAGGCGTGATCGGGAGGAATGGCCTCCCCGATCTGAATCCGAGTGGTGTTTTGTTATTGGACTTCTGTGCTAGTCACGGATTGTCCATAACGAACACCATGTTCAAACATAAGGGTGTCCATCAGTGCACTTGGCACCAGGACACCCTAGGCAGGAGGTCGATGATCGACTTTGTTGTCGTATCATCAGACCTTCGGCCGCATGTTTTGGACACTCGGGTGAAGAGAGGGGCTGAGCTGTCCACTGATCATCACCTGGTGGTGAGTTGGATCCGCTGGAGGAGGAGAAAGCCAGACAGACTTGGCAGGCCCGAGCGCATAGTGAGGGTCTGCTGGGAACGCCTGGCGGAACCCTCGGCCAGGGATGTATTCAACTCCCACCTCTGGGAGAGCTTCGACCAGATCCCGGGGGATGTTGGAGACATAGAGTCCGTGGACCATGTTCTCTGCATCTATTGTCGATGCTGCTGCCCATAGCTGCAGCCGTAAGGTCTGCGGTGCCTATCGTGGCGGCAATCCCAGAACCCGGTGGTGGACACCGGCAGTAAGGGATGCTGTTAAGCTGAAGAAGGAGTCCTATCGGCCGTGGTTGGCTTAGGGGACTCCTGAGGCGGCTGACGGGTACCGTGAGGCCAAGCGTGCTGCGAGCGGAGCAGGAGTTTGGTCCGCATTGCCGGCACTAAGTCGGACCTGTTCCCAGTGCATGTTGGACTCCGGCAGGGCTGCACTTTGTCGCTGGTCCTGTTCATAACTTTTATGGACAGGATTTCTAGATGCAGCCAAGGGCCGGAGGGGGTCTGGTTTGGGGACCAGTGGATTTTGTCTCTTCTTTTTGCGGATGATGTGGTCCTGCTGGCCCCCTCTAGCCAAGACCTACAGCATGCGCTGTGGCGGTTCGCAGCCGAGTGTGAAGCGGCTGGGATGAGGATCAGCTCCTCCAAGTCCGAGGCCATGGTACTCGACCGGAAAAGGGTGGCTTGTCCTCTTCAGGTTGGAGGGGAGTTCCTGCCTCAAGTGGAGGAGTTTAAGTATCTCGGGGTCTTGTTCACGAGTGAGGGAAGAATGGAGCGGGAGATCGACAGACGGATCGGTGCGGCTGCCACAGTAATGGGGGCGCTGTGCCGGTCCATTGTGGTGAAGAGAGAGCTGAGCCGAAAAGCAAAGCTCTCAATTTACTGGTCGGTCTATGTTCCTACCCTCACCTATGGCCATGAACTTTGGGTCATGACCGAAAGAACGAGATCCCGGATACAAGCGGCTGAAATGAGCTTCCTCCGTAGGGTGGCCGGGCACTCCCTTAGAGATAGGGTGAGGAGCTCGGCCATCCGGGAGGAGCTCGGAGTAGAGCCGCTGCTCCTCCACATCGAGAGGAGCCAGTTGAGGTGGCTCGGGCATCTATACCGGATGCCTCCTAGACGCCTTCCTCGGGAAGTGTTCCAGGCACGTCCCACCGGGAGGAGGCCCAGGGGACGGCCCAGGACACGCTGGAGGGACTATGTCTCTCGGCTGGTATGGGAACGCCTTGGGCTCCCCCTGGAGGAGCTGGAGGAGGTGTCTGGAGAGAGGGACGTCTGGGCGTCTCTGCTGAGTCTGCTGGCCCCGCGACCCGGTCCTGGATAAGCAGAAGACGACGAACGAACGAACGAACGTTTTTTGTATTAAAAACACTTTTCTTTTATTGGTCGGATGAAATATGCTAATTTTGTGAGATAGCAATTTTTGGTTTTCATGAGCTGTATGTCAAAATCATCCATATTAAGACAATAAAAGACCTGAAATATTTCATTTAGTGTGCAATGAATCTAAAATATATGAATGTTAAATTTTCATCATGACATTATGGAAAATAATTAACTTTATCACAATATGCTAATATTTTGAGAAGGACCTATACATAAGTGTTATGTTGGACAGCATGGAACAAAGACATCATGAATGCACCAGACATGCAGCAGGGATGGCTAAAATAATCCAGAAAACAGCCCATGTAGTTATGGGACACTCCCTCCACATTCTCACATCACATGGAGTAGTGGCTTTTGTGAACTCAAAGACATTCACACTATCACCACTGAGACAACAGAGACTGATCAAGGTGCTGGAAGCTCCCAACATCACATACACACATGAAGGCATAAACATGGCAGACAGAATGACGTCAGGAGAACCACATGTCTGTGCAGAAAAAGTGGAGTTTAATGAAACAATCAGACCAGATTTACAAAGCACATCCTTAACAGAGGCAAGAAACCTGTATACAGATGGTCGCTGTTTCAGACATGACACAGAAGGACTGAAAGCAGCGTATGCAGTTGTGGAGGACACAGGGACAGACTTTGTAACAGTGAAAGTGGAAAGGCTGACAGACACACAGTCAGCACAGAAAGCAGAAGGTTTGGCAGTGATCGTGGCCCTAGAATTAGGAGAAGGACAAAAAATAAACATTTACACAGACTCAACATATGCCACAGGTGCAGTGCATGCTGAACTGAAGCAATGGTTGAGAACAGGGTTTAGGACAGCAGGACAGAAACCCATCAAGCATGAACAGGAAATGAGAAGGTTGGCTGAAGCATTGCTCTTACCACAGGAGGTGGCAGTTAGCAAGTGTAAAGGACATGACAGCAGTGATACCAGAGTAGCACTAGGGAATCAGGCGGCAGATCAAGCAGCGAAGCAGTGTGCTGGGTATCAACAAAAAAATATATTGTTGTGTTCAGAGGTAGGGTGGACACCAGAGCCCACTCTGGAGGAAGTAGTGAAACTACAAAAGGGGGCCTCACCAGAAGAAAAGTCGATGTGGAAGGCAAGAGGAGGCAGTGAGGACCAAAATGGACTTTGGAGGAGTCCAGACGGACATTCAATCCTGCCACCAGGGCTCACTACAGCAGCCCTGGAGGAAGCCCATGGCATGGGGTATATAGGAACCACACAGATGCTGAAAAATCTCGAACATTGGTGGCATCCTTATTTAAAACCAATGGCAGTGCATTGGATAAACTCATGTGAAATTTGCAGACAGTTCAATGTCAAACCTACCTTGAAGCCAGCACCAGGAAAATTCCCAGTGGATCCTATTGAATGGAAAGAAATCATCATTGACTATACAGATATGACTGAGAGAGTGAATGGGTTCAGATATCTGTTGGAATGTGTGGATGCATTCACAGGATGGTGTGAGGCCTGGCCAGCAAAAAAGGAAGACAGCAAAACAGTGGTGAAGTGTCTGATTAATCACTACATCCCCAGGCACGGTTTTCCTGCGAAAATCAGGTCAGATAATGGCACACACTTTAAAAATGAAGAACTTAGAGAGGTTGAAAAGTTCCTAGGACTGAGACATTCCTTTTTAACAGTGTACCATCCCCAATCCCAAGGGAAGGTGGAAAGGATGAACCAGACAATCAAAACCAAATTGGCTAAAATCTGTGCACAGACCAAAATGAATTGGGTCACAGCTTTACCATTAGCCTTAATGTCAGTAAGAAGCTCTGTAAATCAGAGGCATGGTCTAACTCCACATGAACTACAGACTGGAAGACCTTTTCCAGGCCCACATACCAGGTTGCCATTTCTAACTGAATGTGAACAATCTATGTCTCACCGTGATTACTATAGATCTCTCCACAGCTTGGTTGCAGCATTCTCAAAACAGGTGGCCGCCCAACCATCCGAGGTTCGAGCCACCACCTCAGACGCGGAGTGGACCCTTCTGAAAGTCATCAAACGGAAGTGGTCAGAGCCCAGGTGGACGGGTCCATTCCAGGTCACAGAGAGAACCTCACATGCGGTGAGGGTCAAAGGCAAAGGAGACACGTGGTATCATTGGAGCCAGTGTGCAGCAGCAGAGGCACCACAGAGATCGCTGCCAGAGGTCCAGCAGAACCTGAGGGACAACACCAGCACACCAGAAGACCTTTATCACCCAATTCAAGGGGCAGAATAATCCCCTAGGGTGAGAAAGTGTTCGTTTACACCTAAAGGTTAGTCTACACCTTAGGTGCACCGTCAGATCAGTGGTCCCACCAATAGGGGCAGAATAATCCCCTGGTGAGACCACTTAGCTCCAGGTCAGTCTACACCTGTGAGTGAAGACCAGGACATCAGACAGAAGAGGCGGATGTGATTGAGCTTTCCTCTCTTTCACTGGTGGTTGTAGCTGCTCTCCCACCAAAGAACTGAACTGAACATTCTGAAAAAAAAAAAAAAAAAAGAATTCTTTTTGTGTTCCACCATATTGTTAATCCTTATCTTCCTTTACAGGTACCTTTGAAAAGAATGGGAGATCAAAAGTTAGGACCCAGGCCCCTTATGGGTTGGATTTTAGTAGGTTCATGCATTATTTCCTTTTCTATTGTTACATTGATTTTTGGATTGTTGTGTGAACTTCCTTTCCAGACATGCTCCAGTCATCCTGAAAACAAGGTGTCGAAACGCAGCCCCTCTCCGCGTCCAGACGCGTGTCTCAAATATTATGGGGGATTGGAATTAAACTACACATATGGGGATACCACCACGTTTCAATTTGACTTGTGCGACGTCATTAAATGCGGGGGCAACCAAATAGCCTGGAGAGGGTATGATGTTTATGTATGCATGAACCAACAGGCGTCGGACCAGTGCAAAATGAGTAACCCCGACGAGATGGGAACTCTATGCAGCAGTTGGAGTTATGTGGCCGGCTGGTCTGGGTCAGGGTGGAACCCCACTGAAGAATATGTCCCTCATGACATCCAAGGAAAGGTTGGTATCCAACGGAACGCGTTAGGATCCATGAAAGGAGGGAAGGGAGTAAATCCTCTCCTTCTCTCTCTAAAAGGTATTAATCGCCGATATGGGACCCCAAGCAATGACTATCTGACACTAGGGGTTTGGAAATCAAGGCCAGATGCACAAGGAATGATCAAAATCAATTGGAAAACGCAAACCATGCAATCCACCCCGGGCACCTCTTCCACACAGTCCTCTGCTGGACGTAAACCCACTGTGGAACCTCCAACCGACCCGAGAGTAGTTAAAATAGATTATTCAATTTTAAAACCCATAGAAATTATCCAGATGGCCACGGGATATACTGAAGATAACCTCTGGCTTCAATGGATAGCTCAGACTGCCAAAGAACAAAGTAAATCAGATTGTGTGGCATGCGCGGCTGCAAGACCACATTTAACTACTGACCCTGCTCCCCTGTACCCAGAGGACAATTGGGGTTACAATTGCATGATTCAACTGACCAATGAGGCGTCTCCTGCTAACTGTACAATTTTGGCCAGCATTTTCCCTCCCATTCCTAATAATACTAAAACAGGACCGTTCACACCTACTAAAGCCAATGGCACGTATACTTGCTTTAACTTCACATCATCCACCCCCAAAGTGAATGTGGGGCAAATCCCATCAGATTGGTGTAATATTACTACACCGGGTAACGTTATTGGTCCTTGGGCCAGATCTGGACTCTATTATTACTGTGGTGGACATAGATTACTTACCAACATACCTAAGAATGCCATAGGGGTGTGTGCAATGGTGAGATTACAGGCTCCTCTTATTCTTTTGGGGTAAGGACCTTAAACGTCTACCCACTAAACATGAAGAAGGCAACGGCATATTATGAAACGAAGCACTGCTGGATTTGATTTAAGTCAGGGCTCCCCCACCTATATAGATGCTATAGGTGTCCCTAGGGGAGTACCAAATGAATATAAATTGGCTGACCACATTTGTGCAGGATTTGAGAATATACCAATCATTGCTGCCCTTTTCCCTGTGACCCCTAACAAGAATGTCGACCGCATCAATTATATTCATTACAATATCCTACGCCTCACGAACTTAACTCGAGATGCAGTTGAGGGACTCGCTGATCAAACAGGACCTACTTCCCTTATGGCAGTACAAAATAGGATGGCCCTTGACATGGTGTTAGCTGAAAAAGGGGGCGTATGTGCAATGTTTGGTGATATGTGTTGTACTTTCATACCCAATAATACCGCCCCTGATGGTTCCGTCTAAAAAGCTTTACAGGGGTTAAAAACACTTTCAGCCACTATGCATGAGCACTCAGGAATAGACAATCCGTTCGAAGACTGGATGACTGGTATGTTTGGACACTGGAAAGGGTTAATTATGTCATTGTTTATATCCATTGCTGTTTTTGTTGCTATTATGGTGACGTGTGGATGTTGTTGTGTACGATGTATTAGATCTTTGATTGTGCGCTTTATTACTGCAACTATTGAAGGCAAGGCAACCACACCCCCTCATATGATGCCTTTGTTGGCTATCCCTGATGATGACGAGGAGCATGAAGGGGTGTTGAGAATTTGATTCAAGTCCGCTGTGCTTAGGCTTCTGGTATAGACGTTTACTTTTTGTATCCTTTTAGTGAAGTCTTAACAGACTTCAAAAGGGGGAATTGTGGAAATATAAATGCCTTATCATTAGTAGCTAAAGCCAAGATAGCTAAGAAAGCTAAGATATATTTGGGATTTGCTGCTTATAGATTGATTATTATTAGGAGTTTTTAGTTATGCTTTTGAGAGTTAGAAAAATCCTTAAACAGTAGCTCCTAGTGTGGTCACACAATGAGTGTTTATTATTCAAGGTTAAAGCTTGCAGGTGTTTTCTGTGTGTATCGTGAGAAGACGACAGTGGATTGGGGAGGCATGGTACTCCTCTCCCTGAAGATTCCTGAAGACGTGTGGGAAACTGACCTTCAGCAAAATAATGTGTGAGAAACTGAGAAGGGCTGCACAACAAATGTAAAATGTATACTTCAGCAAAAGAATGTGTGAGAAACTGAGAAGGGCTGCACAACAAATGTAAAATGTATATTTCCTGTAGTATGTGTGTGTTCAATAAAAGAACGG
Organism: Girardinichthys multiradiatus; assembly: GCF_021462225.1. Taxonomy (NCBI): domain Eukaryota; kingdom Metazoa; phylum Chordata; class Actinopteri; order Cyprinodontiformes; family Goodeidae; genus Girardinichthys; species Girardinichthys multiradiatus. The sequence goes on from NC_061812.1 coordinate 49,101,830, forward strand.
TGCAGGGGAGAGAAGAAGATATGTGTTCCTGACTACGCAGATGCAGCATCTCTTCCCCGGCCGGGTGAATCAGCTTCAACCTCTTGTCCATGTTTTGTTTTCTTAGACATTTAAGTTTAGTTTTTCTCGTGCAGAATTAAGATGCTTTGACCAAATAAACGAACACGCAGGAGTTTAGAAGGACAACTCCAACATCAGACAGCAGACATTAATTAAACAGCACTGAAAGTTCAGGTGGATGGAGCTGAACAGATGTCATAGGTGCATGAAAATGCAAAAGATGACAATGAGCAGCAAGAATGCAGATTGTGTAGCCAAAGATGTGCAGAAATTAACCGCATGCTGATGGAGAACAGAAAACTATAGCTGCCAGGAAAGAAGATGGATGAACAACTGGCCAGAGAGACATTGCTTGCAAGGCAGCATGAATTTACTCTGCTGATAAATTTTTGTCCTCTTCCCTTTTTGCAGAAACACCACCCAAGTGTTATTTACTGATTAAAAAGTTGAAATACATAAAGGGATTCACATCTGATTGTAAAAGCTTTATGCAAGTAATAAAATAGTGAAATGAAATGATGCTTGCGTATCTGTGGCATGGCTAGGTGGCAGTAAATGTGATGTTTAATGTGATGTTTAATGTTTAGAAGTGAATGCAATTACCTTTACACAGTGTAGTCTGAATTAAAGACTAAAAGAAATAGCACAACCAGAAATCATAATGTTTTTTATTTTTACACTAATTATCAGAAACAACACATAACAGTACTGTTTTGCTTTGCACTGGTCCTAAACGTCTAGAAGCCTTAGAAATGTTTTTTGGAGAGAAATGTTTTTGTGTACATGTTATGTCAACCTGCCTTTGCGAGAACGATGGTTTTGTGGTCGTTTACCCAGAAAATCTGAAGCTCCTGCTCCCTGTTGGTGTACTGTAGATGAGATTCCAGGGACTTGCTCATATGTGTAGGCACTCACTCCACACACAAGGTAGGGTAACCCTAACCCTAATCTTTGAGAAATGGGGCTTAATGGTGAGAAATGGTGGCGGTCAGGGACAGTGCCTCTGGACTGGCAGACTGTGGTGGTGGTCCGCCATCATAAGAAGGGTGACCGGAGGGTGTATTCCAACTATAGGGGGATCACATTCCTCAGCCTCCCTGGTAAGGCCTATGCCAGGGTAATGGAGAGGAGAGTCCTGCCAATTGTCGAACCTCGGCTTCAGGAGGAGCAGTGTAGTTTTCGTCCCGGCCGTGGAACACTGGACCAGCTCTATACCCTCTACAGGGTGCTTGAGGGTTCATGGGAGTTTGCCCAATCGGTCCACATGTGTTTTGTGGACCTGGAGAAAACATTCAACTGTGTCCCTCGTGATGCCCTGTGGGGGGGGAGTGCTCCAGGAGTATGGAATCGGGGGCCCTTTATTAGGGGCCATCCGGTCCCTGTACAAGCAGAGCAGGAGTTTGGTCCGCATTGCTGGCACTAAGTCGGACCTGTTCCCAGTGCATGTTGGACTCCGGCAGGGCTGCCCTTTGTCACCGGTCCTGTTCATAACTTTTGTGGACAGGATTTCTAGGCGCAGCCAAGGGCCGGAGGGGGTCTGGTTTGGGGACCAGTGGATTTCGTCTCTTCTTTTTGCAGATGACGTGGTCCTACTGGCCCCCTCTAGCCAAGACCTACATCTTGCGCTGGGACGGTTCGCAGTGTGAAGCGGCTGGGATAGAGATCAGCCAGTCAGAGGCCATGGTACTCGACCGGAAAAGGGTGGCTTGTCCTCTTCAGGTTGGAGGGGAGTCCCTGCCTCAAGTGGAGGAGTTTAAGTATCTCGGGGTCTTGTTCACGAGTGAGGGAAGAATGGAGCGGGAGATCAACAGACGGATTGGTGCAGCTGCCACAATGGGGCACTGTGCCGGTCTGTTGTGGTGAAGAGAGAGCTGAGCCAAAAAGCGAAGCTCTCGATTTACCGGTCAGTCTACGTTCCTACCCCCACATGTGGCCATGAACTTTGGGTCATGACTGAAAGTACGAGATCCCGGATACAAGCGGCTGAAATGAGCTTCCTCGGTAGGGTGCCCGGGCACTCCCTTAGAGATAGGGTGAGGAGCTCGGCCATCCGGGAGGGACTCGGAGTAGATTCCATACTCCTCGGGCATCTATACTGGATGCCTCCTGGACGCCTTCCTCGGGAGGTGTTCCAGGCAAGTCCCAATGGGAGGAGGCCTAGGGGACAGCCCAGGGGACGGCCCAGGACACGCTGGAGGGACCATGTCTCTCGGCTGGCCTGGGAACGCCTTGGCCCCCTTCCCCCCGGAGGAGCTGGAGGAGGTGTCTGGGGAGAGGGACGTCTGGGTGTCTCTGCTGAGACTGCTGCCCCCGCAACCCAGTCCCGGATAGGCGGAAGACGACGAGTACGAGTACGAGGTGTTTAATTAGTTATCAAGTTTAATTAAATAACATTTAGGGAAACATTATTTCCTAGCTTGAAACCAACAACCTATTTTGGGTAAATTATCTTTAGTAGGCAATCACGTGTTCTTAGCCATTAGCGGTTGGAGCTAGCAAAAGAAGCTTATAGCTTTTCATCAGAATCAATCACATACCTTTAAAATACCACTAATAAAAGGGTTAAAATGCATAAGCGTGGACAGTGTGTTATGGCCAATCTTCTGTGTTTAAAATCACCCTTTAAATAAAGTTTGTCTCAACTTTAAAAAAACAAACACAAACACAGAACACAAACTGAGCACATGTGCTGAGCAGATAATCTGCTAGCACTAAAATAGCTTAATTTTCAACATAAACAAAACCAAACGTCATAAAACGAAAGATGTTTAGATTATTTCATTCTAAACTACTTCTCTCTGCCCAAAACACAACCTCTTATGTGAACCGTGCTGAGGAAAAGCTGTCCGGCGCGATGAAGTTGAAGAAAGCATCCACAGTGAACAAAGGGTTAACTTGCAGCTAACCTCCGTAGCTGTGGGGTGGCTGTTATGATTTGGGGTTGTTTGATTTTTGGTTTCTGGGTTTTTCTTATATTTCTCTCACAGTTTTTGAATCATGCTTCTGTTTATTATTTTTCTTGTCATGTTGTAGTCTTGTCCATGTTTTGTCAAGTTTGGTTTTTGGTTCTGGTCATGCTTTAGTTTTTGCTTGTATTCAAGAGTCTCTGTTCTTGCTCCAGCCACGTTTTGTTCTGTCTGTAAATTACCTTTATTCGGTTCACCTGCTCCAAACTAAAATATAACAACTTCTGTTAACTGAAAGCATCATAATCATTCCATTCAAAAAGTTACTTGTCATTTGCACAAATAAACAACTTTAAATTTCCACTGTTCATTTTTAACATGTGAAACTGACAAACTGATTCAATTTGTTGTTCAAATGTTACTCTTTTCTATTCCTGTGCGTGTTTATGTGTGTGTGTGGTTTGTGTAAACTGAACACTGCCTCTGATTGGCCTACCATCAGAGGTTACTCTACCTTAGCCAATCATCATCACTTCTGCAATTATCATCTCCTTCCCTCACCAAAGAAAAAAATAAACAATTTAGGAGCTCCTAAATTGTTTATTAGTAGCCAGGTCACATGACAAGAGCTTCAATGAGTAGCTTTAGTTGATAATGCGCCTCATTTAATTGTCGTAATGGTAACTGCATTGTAATGATGGAAAAAGTAATCGGTTTGATTACTCGTTACTGAAAAAAGTAACGCTGTTAGTAACACAGTTATTTTGACGCCGTTAAGCCCATCACTGGTATTTGATACTTCATATAGTCACATACCTAATATGTAACACATGTCACATACATACCATGTGTTTTTACATATGGCTACATACATGGCAAGATAAGACACAATGACACAGGCTTTAGATGTTCAACAAAGGGATTTCTCAGATTCTGAGTTTTCTTTCCTTATATTGGCTGTCATACAGAGCGTGGGGAATGCTGTCCCAAGCTTGAATGCATGTCAATTACAGCCAAATTCTCCCTGACCTCAGTGAGTAAATAAACACCCAAAAAACAGAGGATAATCATAGCAGGCCCTTTTTTAATCGGCGCAATTCAGATGATACATTGAAACTGCAAGCAGGCCGCCCCTGCCCTCCACTATAAATAGTTGACAGCAATCAAATAAAATAAATGAACTGTCAGAGCACAAGCGTTTACAAGCACGACAAAATTCAAAGTAATTATTAGTAAATTTGTTGCATTTCTGAGTAAGTGGTAACAGATAGGCCCCTGACATGAAGGCAGTGGGGTGTGACCGGCTGATTTTGAGCAGTAAAGCTGCCCGGATCTGAGTAAACCCAAAATCCCCCCAACTTACACACACACCAACCACATCCTAAAAAGGAAGAAGACTTATGCTGTGTCATTACACACACATAGCCACACATCAAGCAATACATTGACACTCCTGTTTAACTCCCCCAAGCTGGTTTTGGTTCGCTTCTCTTGTAGACATTTTAGGTCTTTTGTTTGCCCTGCTCTGTCTTTGTTTTAAGTTGTTTACGGAAACAAGTAAATTGTATCCTAAAGCAGAAAAGTATCATACAAAATGGAAAACTGATAAAAGAAGAATAACATAATTGTTATGATTTGTGTGTGCTTTTGGGTTTTGTTGGTCTGTTTCACAGTTAAATTTTTGAATCATACTTCTGTTTATTATTTTCCTGGTTATGCTTTAGTTTCATGTTTTTCTAGTTTCTGTTAGTTTGTATTCAAGAGTTTCTGTTCTGCTCAAGCCACGTTTTGTCCTGTCAATCAACTTTATTTGGTTCACCTGCAAATAGTTAATATGCCTTCTTGTTTCACCTGGTCACACTTTAGAAATACACACCTGTTCAGTTATTCATCGCAGAATCATTTTTAAATCACGTTCATGCCTTGTTTTCAGATCTTGCTCATGTCTTGATTTTTGGGTCATGCCATGTCTGTCTTGCCAGCCCATTTATTGTTTTGTTCCTGCCTCTTCTGAGAGTGAGGTTTTGTTTTTTAGTCATTAAATCCTTATCACTTACCATCATGCTGCCTGCTAGTCTGCATTCTGGGTTCCTCCGTTGCTCAAGTTCTAACAATAATTCTGTTTTAGTTAGAGATGTTTAAAGAAAATTCAGCCTTTTAGTAATCTGTGATGCACACCACATTGTTACACTTAAAGGCAGTTTACCTTTCGATGGCCTCATTTATGTGGCTTACTGAAAAGGAATTTGAACTGATTACAGAGCGAGCTGTGCAGCTGAAACAATGTGCTGTCATCAACCTGAGCTGGGAGAAACTTTTTATATTCAGGAGCTATATTTACGGATTTAAAATCTTTCATTTTGAGAGACCACAGCATGTGCTTGAAACCTGACTGCTGGAACCTTTACACAAGCCAGATAAACAGAAGGTGTGGAGTGCAGCAGGGAGAACTTGGATGATGGTGTTATCACTACCTAGCCGGGCTGTTTGATGAATGAGTGTTTGCCATGAAGCAGCAAATCCCATCCCTGGTCCCCAAAAAACACACACACCACACATTTCCCCCTCACCAAGCCCTTTTGGGGCTGCGCAGTGGGACAATGACTACATGACAGATAAGGAATGATTTGCTAAAAGCAAAACCACAAAAATAAACAAACCATTACGCCATGCAGCAAGGAGAGCTGGGTTAGTGCTTCTAATTCAGGTGAACTGCACACAAATTTCCCCCGGCTGGCACACTTACAGCTGTAATAACACAGAGAGGGCTGCTGAGCGGTGGGTCTGCAGACCGACCTGCATAGTGTCTACACATTTCCCTTACAGCAACACCTTACACTGCAGACCTGACAACTGAGGGAAAATAGAGCATCAACATGCTTTTCAGAAGCTGAACAACCTACAGATAATTAATCCAGTTGTGTTCAAAGAAAAATAAATAACTTAGCCATAACCCCTCAGAATATTTTCCTATAAAAATGAATAATTTTTACCTTTTGTCACTAGTATGACTGTCTGGTGTTAGACTTTTGTATGGACTGTAGTGAACTGATTTTACTGCTATTCTACTGCTTTAAAATATCCTATTATGTATTTTCCCAGCATGCAGCTGATCTTCATGCTTATTTGTATGTTTTCACCATAACTCGTCCAAAAGGAACCCATGGTGACACTGACATCAAGGTATGAGCTGGTTACCAGTATTAAGGTACTCCAAGGTTCAAAAAGGTACAAAACTGCAAAATGTTCTATCATGGCCTGTAATTTCATTAGGGTTAGTAACTGATTATTTTTCTAATAAATTGTTTTGATTAATCGATTAATAATCAGATAGCAAAAGGCGTTTATTAGAAGATTTTTTTTTTTTTTTACAGAATTTGAGCCAGGTGAAGCTAAAACTATGACACTTGAGGATTTCTGAATAGAGCATATTTACGGACAAAGAAGGTTTTTCATCTTAAATGCAAAATGTATATATTATCTGTACGATTTTGGTCTAATTACGGCTCTATGTGGGCTCTTCTTTCAGCAAATGACATGTTTTAGAGTCTGTATACTCCAGTTAACAATTATTCCATTACTAAATTAGTTGAGAATTATGTCAGTAATCAATTAATCAAAATTAATCTGATTAATTGTTTGAGCCCTAAATGTCATGCCAGAATTTTTTATAGATTTGTAATCCCATGTTTTCCCAATGCTTTCATTACAGTAAGATCATTTTTTTGAATACCTGAAACCCATTTTAAACATCCTTTCCCTAGTTATGTGTGCTTTATGCAGTGTCTTGTATTGTTAAAGATGTGTACTGGATTGGTATTGATGGGCAAAATATTTTTTTTTACAAATTTAGGTCCAGAAGCCATCCCTGGTGGTTAGCTGTAGCTTTTGTTCCAATATCAATCTGCCATTGATAACACTGTGTCTACTGTTGATCACACCCACTTCCTACAAACCGCCCTTTTTGGGGACCTAAGATGGTCCTCATACATAGACGCTGTTCTGTTTAATTCAATTCAATTCAATTCAATTCAACTTTATTAATCCCTGAGGGAAATTGAGTAGGAAAAAGGTCCAGCAGAGACTGTACTCCCTGCAGCAACTCAAGAAGTACAACCGTCTACAGGAGCTGCTGGTCATCTTCTACACTGTCTTCATTCAGTCTGTCCTGTGTTACTCCATCCCTGTGGGGTTTGGCTCATGTACAAAACAGGACAGGTCCAGACTGCGACAAACAATTAGGTCGCAGAGAGAACCATCAGGGCTGACCTTCCCTCTATCCAGGACTTATGCAGGTCTGGGTTAGCAAAAGGGCAGCTAACATATTTGCAGACCCAATACATTCTGGACACAAACTTTAGAGTTTTACCTTCAGGTGGCGCTACAGAGCACTGTTTGCAAAAATCAGCTGCCACAGAGACAATTTCTGTACCCAGCCTGTCTCTCTGTAGAACACATAAAACCCCCTTATAGCCAGAGTAATCAGCTACTCTATGAAAAAGGATAAGCATACAGTGGCTTGTAAAAGTATTCATACCCCTTAAATGTTTCCACATTACAACCGTTTATCACTTTACAACCACAAACATGAATATATATTTTGGAATTTCATGTAAAAGATCAACACAAAGTGATACACAATTGTGAAATGGAACAAATGTTATACATAATTTGAAACTTTTGTTTACAAATAAAAAAAATGAAAAGTGCAAAAGTATTCATCCCCCTTTACTCTGAGTGCAACCAATTACCTTCAGAAGTTGCCTGATGATTGCTAATGAATAAATAGAGTCGATCATAAAGTCCAAGGAACACACCAAACAGGTCAGGGATGAAGTTGTAGAGAAGTTTAAAGCAGGCTTTGGCTATAAAAAGATTTCCCAAGTTTGAACATCTCATGGAGCTCTGTTCAATCCATCATCTGGAAATGGAAAGAGTATGGAACAACTGTAAACCTACCAAGACAAGGCTGTCCACCTAAACTTACAGGCCGAACAAGGAGAACACTGATCAGAGATGCAGCCAAGAGGCCCATGGTGACTCTGGATGAACAGGAGAGATCCACGGCTCAGGTGGAGGAATCTGTCCACAGGGCAACCATTAGTTGTGCACTATATATATGTGGTCTTTATGGAAGAGTGGCAAGAAGAAAGCCATTGTTAAAAGAAAACCATAAGAAGTCCCGTTTGCAGTTTGCCAGAAGCCATGTTGGGGGCACAGCAAATGTGGAAGAAGGTGCTTTGGTCAGACGAGATCAAAACTGAACTTTTTGCAAAATGCAAAACGCTATGAGTGGAGGAGAACTAACACTGCACATCACTCTGAACACACCAACCCCACTGTCAAATATGGTGGTGGCAGCATCATGCTCTGGGGGTGCTTCTCTTCAGCAGGGACAGGGAATGTGGTCAGAGTGGATGGGAAGATGGATGGAGCCAAATACAGGGAAATCTTGGAAGAAAACCTGTTGAAGTTGGCAAAAGACTTGAGACTGGGGCAGAGGTTCACCTTCCAGCAGGACAACAACCCTGCTCAAGGTCTTTTGGCATTGCCATGTTCTGCCAGGGTGTTCTCTCAGGTTACTCCTGCTTCCTCCTACAATTCCAGGGTGTACCCTGCCTCTCAGCCAATGACCACTGAAGATGGGCACCAGCTCTCTGTGACTCTGCATCGTTAAGAGATTATAGCAAATGATGGATGATTGGAGGATTCTGTATGCATCCTGTCTGTTTAGGGTCCTCAATGTCAACAAAATGTGAGTTTTTTTTATATGAGAACTTTGATACCATGTTATTTTTACTCATGGTTTTACCTTAAGAATCTCTTACCAACCCATTTCAATGCAATCGAATATTATATTTACAAGCAAGTATTCTTCATTCAAGCTTAAATTGTTTTAATGGCTAACATTAAATGTTGTATCCAGTTTGATGAATAACCTAAAATAACATACAGTACTAGAAAGAAAGTCACAGATTTCTTTCTTTTTTTTTTTTTTTTGCTTTTTGTCACACTTAACCACAGCTGAAAAGAACACAAAATAGTATTTCACATTAACCAAAGACATTTGGGAAAACATTCTTTGGACAGATGAGACAAAAGGTGAACCTTTTGGATGGCATCGTCCCATTACATCTGGTGTAAAACTAACAGCATTTCAGGAAAATAACTTTATACCAACAATAAAACATGGTGGTGGTAGTGTGAAGTTTGTGCAGTTTTGTTACTTCAGGACTTGGAGAAATGCTGCAATTGATGGAAGTATTACCCGCTGGTCTCTACCAGAAAGTAGAGACCAAGGAGAATGTCCGTCCATCAGTTTGTGAGCTTAAGCTCAAGTACAGTTGAGCAGCAGTACAATTATCCAAAACAAGTCCACCTCTGAAACAATTCTGCAGACCAGAGTGGGCCAACATTCCTCCACAGTGATGTTAAAGACTCATTACCAGTTATATCAAACACTTGATGGCAGCTGTTGCTCTCAAGGGTAAACCAACCTGTTATTACATTTAGGGCATAATTAGGGTTTGGATAGTTTTTTTTTTCTTTAATAAACAAAAACATAATTTATAAAAACTGCTTTAGGTCATCTTTTGTAAAGTTTTTTTGTAGCACTTAAAAGACTTTAATCTTTAGTAGCTGGAGAGGAGGGAGGGCAAAGAGACAGAAAAGGGGAAGACATGCAGTAAATTGCCCGAGGACTATAGCCTTGATTAATGGTACACCTGTTCTGCTCAGGTTATCTTTGTATGATATCAACATTTCTTTGATGACCTGAAACACGTTAGGGTGACGAAAAAGCAAAAACAGAAGAAACCTGTAAGGGGGTAAATACTTTTTCATGGTACTGTATCATTTATTGGAATTTCTTGTGCTTGGCAGCAGTATTTCTCACAGAGGCTAGGTAATGCTAGATAAGAGCAGCCAGGAGGTCACTTTCCCATATCCTGCTTCATCTTCTTTAAATTGTGGTGGTTTTAGAACTCAGATGACAAAACTACAACTTTAAAAATCTAGTTTTTCTTTTTTTTCCCAACCAAAATAGACCTTCATATTGTTTTAACTGCTATTCACAAAGTTGGGGTTTTGACTGCAGACTGATGTGCTCAATTAACTAGTTTTTAGAAGCTAATCTAACATTGGAATTGCACATCTGAAAACATTCATAACATATATGTAATGGCTTGATTTCTTTTTAGTATCTGACCAGGTTGTGCGTGGGGGGGATTTTCTTTTGTTGTTGTTGTTGTTGAGGACAAGATGCAGGACGTGGACAGAAACACAAAGAGGGGGTATATTTGTCTGTGTTTTCTTTTCATGGACTGCCATGTTTATTTTTTGTTTCATTGGTTTCAGAGCGTGGGCACCAAACTGCAAAGGAAACACAAATGATTAAAATTAAAGCTCTTAGATTGGAAGCTGTTTTTCCAGCCTGTGGCACAAACATTTGGCATTTTGTCCTTTTATAGGGATCTTAATGACCTGTTGGGAACGTTTGGCCCTAAATGATGTGTTACAGGAAATAAACTTCAGAGAGTTACGCCTCACCGTTGCCCTGACTCGGATTATGTAAAGAACTTTAATGGGTTTGATGTTTACAACAGTTAACATTTGCAGCTTTGAACACTTGGAGAAAAGTAATACGGTGAGGCGCTCAGTTATGATTAAGGTTGATGTAAACGCCAAGCAAAGTGGGGGTTCTGTAAACAGGTCAGAAGGCATCAAGGAGTAGAGTAAGGACATTTTCAGCTTGAATCCCCATCATCCAGGCCACACACTTGTGTTGTTCTCTTGTGAGTGTTGCGAGGGGCTTGAGTCTGTTTGTGCACCAACCCAAAGGGTAGAGCAATGACACAGAGCTGAGGGCCTGATTGCAGACATCTACAAAAGATGTAGTTGGATCCATCTCACCATAGGTGTCTTTTCAGTCGGTTGTCATTACCACAAAGGTGAGTGCATACACACACACATGTTGCACCCTTAAAACAACTTAAGGAGATTCCACGCAGATCTTCATTTTTGTGCAACTTTATTAGAACAAAATCCATGGTTCGAGCGTACAGCGTGTGTAGTTTTCTGTCTTCACCATATTCTCCTTTTTTTCTAGAATCAAAAAGTCATGAACTTTCTACGTCATGTCGCTCTTAAAGAAATAGCAATATAACAGAAAATATATGAAATAAAATAAGGTAACTGTAGCGCATATTTAAACATAAACTAAACAAACTGTTTAGACCACTACTAAATTAAATAAGTGCTTGACCCATGACATCAAAATACCATTACTTAGACATTATCATGTTCTGAACATATTTTCAGGGCACTACATACACACTTACATATGTTGTGATTATGAATATGAATATATTATAAAAACAATTATATTAATATTTTTAATATTTATTAAATAATATTTCGGTCTGTTAAGGGTTTTCCTGTGAATACCAGCCCAATAACGTGGTGGTATTAGGACAAAATTGAAAGGGATGAGCCAGGTTCTGACATTATTGGACAGCAAAACTGTGCACACACATGGAACAAATTCACATAATTTCTTAAAATACAAGAATTTATTAACAAAAATAAATCAACTCAAAGTCAAACATATTTCAGTCAACAAACTCTTTACTTTGCTAAAATAATCCAACTAAACTACCAAGCAGAATTAAAGAATAACGAAGACTAATGGGCTATGTACAATATAAACAAGTTGATTAAAGATGGTTGGAAATTATGACCAAAAGAGTGATGCAACATTACCATGTAATGTTTATGTTTGAGAACCAAGAATTATCTTGAAGAATCTGGAAATGAATTTACATTAGTCTTGGAACTTACTTAAGCAATAACTTGTATACCTTTAGACAACCATTCACAATGCAAGATCAGATAAAATATTATTTTTATAAAATAATATTTTAAATATGATTTGCTGAATAAAACCAACCTTCTGGATGACTCATTCTCAGTGGTGTTTAATTAGCTGCCATTATTTATTAAAATAATATTTAAATAAATATTTGTTTTGAATAAGAACCAAATCTTTCTGGAGAAATAGGCTTAATGGTGTTTACTTAGTTTTCAAGTTTGGTAAAATAATATTTAGGGAACTGTTATTTTACTAGATTGAAAACTGACAACCTTTTTGGGTAAATGATCTTAGCAGGCAAGCACGTGTTCTTAGTTGTTAGCAGTTAAAGCTAACAAAAGAAGCTTGTAGCTTATCATCAGAATCACACACATACCTTTAAAGTACCACTAATAAAAGCGTTAAAATATATAAGCATGGACGGCACGTTATGGCCGATCTTCTGTGTTTAAAATCACCCTTTAAATAAAGTTTTCTTAACTTTGAAAACAAACACAAACACAGAACATACAAACTGAGCACATGTGCTGAGCAGATAATCTGCTAGCACTAAGATAGCTGAGTTTTCAACACAAACAAAACCAAACGTCATAAAACGAAAAATGTTTAGATTATTTCAGTCTAAACTACTTCTCTCTCTCTGCCCAAACCTAACCTCTCAGGTGAACCGTGCTGAGGAAAAGGTGCCCGGTTGATGAAGTTTGAAGAAAACATCCACAGTGAACAAAGGGTTAACTTCAGCTAACCTCCGTAGCTGTGGGGTGAGGCGGCTCGCTCTGTCGGCCGGCCAAACTGCACGTTACTGCTGTAACCATGGTGATGCGGTCCCGTTGTCCTTCCTTCAGACCGGGAAACTGCTCCACTTGGCGTCGTAGAGACAGGGAACTCTCTATAACACAGTTTTATTCTGTAGACCTCAGAGAGAAAAGTCAAGCCATGCTTGTACCTTAATTACCCCGTTCATGAATGAATACCGGATACACAAACAGCAATTCATTCCTACTTAACTTAGTGCATATGATCGTGTGACCGTATGACACTCTTGGATCCAGTTTGAAGAGTTATGTCTGTTTGCCTGCAAAGAGACATTAGCGCGCTGAGTCTCCCTGTCCGGATCCCCTGGGGAACCCGCGCAGAAGAGACAGGATGTCTGCAAAAACGGGGTTTTATTTGGACAGTGACATCACTGGAAGTCCGCTGTTACCCCTTTTTCCTGGCTGCGCTGGAAATGGGTTAATGCGATTTATTTTGAAAGTTCCAGAAAAGTTCTTACTGGCCATTCATGTTGTAACCATGGCTGGGGTCCCAACACACATATGCTTGGGGGTGAAGAAGAATGAATGAACACACCGAGGCCTGATCAAGCTAGCAGCTTCTGGAGTGGTGTAAGGAAATCATCTGGTGGGCCCCTTGGAGCACGTTAGCCGGACCTGGGCTCTGAAACACACAGCTACGGAGAGAATGCACTGAGGCAGGATGTTTTAACCACCACTAAACTCTCCCTCTTTAATACTTAAATAAATACTTAAGCCTAATTGGAGAACAAGGCTCATTTACCAATTTAAAAAATATTCGATGTAACAAGGATTATTTGCTTATGTGAACATTAATCATTAAATAGCAAAAACTGGCAGAGGCAAATAAGGTCTGGAACTGACTCAATGCATTGAGAGTGGACAAAGTTCCCTTTTTATGAAACGCTAACTTCCTTATAAATTCCTCATGCTCTTTTGATTCCAGCTGGTTTTGCTGTCAGTCAGACTAAAAACTGAATACACTGGGTTTCAGTGTCTGAGCTATCTGACAAGTGTGCTGCTCCTTCCCCTCACGTGCAATCAGACACTGTTGGTAAACAGTCTGTCTTTTCTCAAGGGAGCCTCAGAGTTTTGGCCATGGAAGTCAAATTGCTGCAGAAGGACCTCATTTGGCTCCAGGCTGAAACTTCTATGCTTGGCTGACCTTAATTGCTGGTGTGGAGGTGGGTGAAGGTGAAAGGGATGGGGGTATGGGGAACAAACCCTGTCAGGGATTTGCTATCCTCTGCCATACGTTCCTTGATAACTGACTGCTCTGAGAGGTGATTAACTCGGGAAGTTAGGATTTCAATAAGCTCTCACTGGGTTGCTGGTCCAGATTAGTCCCTTTTAAGTCGCGTACACAGAAACAGATTAGTTCAGAAAATTGGCTTAATCTTTGGATTTATTTGCCTTTTGGACAACAAACCTGTGTATAATCTCCCTCATCTTGTTGTAATGGAAGATAATGACGGTCTTGCTGTTGGCCTATTGTCAACTATGATGTGTGTGCTGAAGTTAACAGCAGCAAGCGTGCAGACTGAACGCTTTTGTGTTGGTAAGGAGACCTGTTGAGCTTTTCTCTGTTAGTATGGTTTGATCAGTGTATGTATGTGTGCGTGTGTGTGTGCTAGCAGGCGCGATGATTCATTTTGGGTTTCAGGCCTTAGTTGTCAACATAGATTCTTTATGAGGGTATTTCCTGTGTTGCCCTGACATGTGCTGTCACGTCGGTGTGGTGGACTCTTCCATCTGCCCACTAACAGCCACTCCTGTCAACACAAACACACACTCACAGACACATGGCTCAATGCATGTTTGTTTTATGTCCTGAATAGACACACGATCACACATCTAACAGACGCACGCACACAGCTGTCGTCTGCTGAGAAATGATCAGTCTTAAGCAGCTTCACAGTTAGGTTTGGGATGTGATGTCACATGACTGCATTGTTTGATGGCACGGATCCAATTAAAATTGTTTGTAATTGACTTAGAATCCTTTTTTATGGTTGGACTGAATGGATTTCTCTTTTGTTTCTTTGTAAATTGCCTTGTGACAATATCTTTAGTTGTTTTCTATTGCACTATGAAAATAAAATGAATTGAATTGTATTTAATATGATTTTAATTTATAATTGGATGTTTTCTTTATCACCATGCACCAACCAACACTGCTAAGAATATTGTAAAACCATTTAAGATGCTTTTTGAAGTTTAGTGGCAAAAACTTTGCACTTAATTCTCTGAACATTTAGAGATGAATTCATTTTTTGAAAATTAACAAATTTAAGATGTTTCTTCTGGCTGTCAGCCTTGAAATGCTGAATTATTCATTGTTAAGACATGATTTACTATTGACATGATAGATGTCTGAATCAGTTTTAAGAACTCAGTCCTGGATGCCAAAATTATCTTGAGGAAAAAAGTTAGGAGAAAAAGTGTGAAACTAAACTATGTTTAGGGGCAACTATTCATGCCCCTTAAACCTTTTAACATTTTATCACATTTCAACCACAAACTTTAATTTATTTTATTGGGATTTTATGTGCTTCTCTGATTAATGTTCTCCTTGCCCTACCTGTCAGTTTAGGTGGACCACCATGTCTTGGCAGGTCCGCAGTTTTCCATGTTCATATGATGGATTGAACAGAACTCTGTGAGATGTTTAGAGTTTGGGACATTGTTTTAGAACCTAACCCTGCTCTAAACGTCTCCACAACTTTCTACCCGACCTTCCTGCTGTGTTCCTTGGTCTCCATGAAGCTGTTTGGTCTTTAATGTTCTCTACAGAACATCTGAGGCCAGAATCAGAATAGCTGGATTTAGACTTGGATGACATTACACACTGATGGACTCTGATTACCGATTAGGTAACTTCTGGATGCTGTTGGTTGTTCTGTATCAGAGTAAAGTGAGGTGTAAACACGTTCATGCCACACTGTACAGATTATCTTAGTAAAACAATTTTAAAACTGTGTATTACTTTCCTTCCAGTTTACAATGATGCATCACTTTGTATTGTTGTATCACATAAAATCTAAATGAGATATGTTAAAGTTTGGGACCAAATTAGAAGTTCAAAGGGTGTAAATACTTTCTACGCGGCGCCATCAACATACAAAAGTGTTTTCCATTAAATAATTCTCACATTTCAGATGTTTATAGGAGCACAGACACAGAAATGCATTTTAAGGCATTTCTCAGTCAGATAAAAGTTATTCATTCTAAACAATTTAGAAGCTAAATATCTGCATACAGTGGAATCATTTTAACTTCATGCAAATGCTATTAATAATGATAAATTCTGCTCCCTTTGAAAACCAATTTGAGTTGCTGCCATGTGTTTAGCAGAACAACAGCTGATGGGTCACCTTTATCCTTGCACAGATTACAGTGGATCTGAACAAAAGGAGCAGATGATTCACGTAGGGCTCTGAGGCACTGTCAGACAGTTTGTGTGAGCAGGAAGTGAGACCACCCCTTGGGAGCGGTCGTTTGTTGGCTGTGATGAATTGGCTTCATGCTTGAACCCAAAGGTTGGCAAATTAACAGTTAATTAGTAGTTGATAAATGACAGATTGTCACAGGCCCTCCACCACCGTAGCCCTCTGTTGCTATCTCACTGAAGCAAGTGTTTATGTGCTGGTAACAAGTGCTGCAGCAGACTGTTATGTCTGGGTTTTGTCACAGGGTGCGATTGCTCTCAGATGTTCCCAAACCCAGTCCCCTTCATCAACAGTTGTTCAGTCCAATCCCGTTTACCTTCCATTCACACCCATTCGCCAGGTTTGCTTTGCTTCATGGTGCTAAATTATTACATTTTCTTGTTGTGTATCCCATCCCACAGAATCTATAAAATTTAAATCCACCAAAAGCAGTTTTAGCTCCTCTTAGTGAGCAATGAAATGACACAATGATAATTCCTGAGCATAGTAATTGCTTTTCCCCTGCTAGTGTTCTGTCTACAACTAAAGGAAGCAGTGCTTTTTTGTTGTAATGATGTAATTTAGAGAAAAGTCTCCTGTTCTTGACATGAATATAAGTGTAGAGGAAGACATTTTTAACCTTATAAAATGGCCTGTCACTGGCAATAGGCTGTCAATGGTCTCATAGTTACAGACATGGTGAAACTGAGTTAGTAGTAAATGGTCTATTTTCCTTTAAACGTTTTCCTGTGTTTTTCTTCTTTCTGGACTAATTTATATGAATGCATATGATTCTCTAGCTAACATTTTAAAAGACAGAGAAAAGATGAAATGCATACATTAAATGGGAATTAGTGTCGGTTCTGAAGAATAAAATCTGTTCCCTCCCCTGCGGGACGGTAAAATGGTATGAAATAGTACAATAATACGGTGTTTATCTTATTATGTTACCTTTTTGCCAAAATGGCATTTGGCTGTGAGTGTTTCTGAAAGCTGCTATAAAACATGCCTTGAGCTGTTTTATGCTCTCAGCAGAAGAAAAGAAAAAAGCACTCACAAAACTGGAAGATTTTCACCATTTGTCCCAACCATTACAACCATAATTTACCGTTTATTTGTTTTAGGATTTCATGTAGTAGACTAACTGTAATAATACCTTGTTAAAGTACTTTTTTAAGTAAATGACCATATGAACAACTTAATCTCTTCACTAGAGACAAATTTAATTTAAGTTTTGAAATGACCAGGAGATCCTAAACTTTATGTTTAAATGTCAAAATCTGATTTCTGGAAAAAGCTGAAGGTCTAACTAGGGATGAACAAATCCTGTTGATTCAATTTTGTTTCCTGCTTACAAAGAAAAAAAAAGATAGTTTATCTATCAGAGTGTTTAACTGTGACTCTCAGCTGATCTAATTTCTGACAATAAAATGCAATGAGCTCTTTAACTTTATAAGAAATATTAACTCCAATAATTTTCATGTCCGAACAAATAAAACTGCCTTACACAAGAATAAACTAAATAAATAAAATGAAGTTAAAGTGCAGCAAGACACAATAACTGTCATCAAAGTATGGTTTTTGGAGTGGAACCTAAGAACAGACAGGAACATGGGATGAGTGAAGTGAAGGTTTACTTTAAAACAATAAGGAAACTTACAAAAGGCAGCACAAGGAGAACCTGACGTGGAGCACGGAAAGAACTAACATGCACGACATGGGAGTACAAAAGAAACAGGCATATGGAAGGTAACAGGGTTCCTAAAATTTGAGCAGAAATGGAAGAATCCAGCGGACAACAATGACCAACAGAGAGCTTATAAGGCGAAGGCTTTGGAATAAATAAGCAGAAGCTACCTGATTGACACAGTCTGTGGCTAAGGGTGGAAGACTATTTAATGGATCCGAACAGAGATACAAAGAAACCAAACACTTTAGGATTGTGACAGTAACATAGAAAGAACTGAGGTAAAACTCTCATATAACAAGAAATAAATGAGTGTGGAAAATTCCACCCTCTGCATTCAATGAGCTCATATAAAACTAGTTTGTTTTCCCAAATTTAATTTGACTGTTTTCCAAAATGTTGTTTTCATTTTTTATACTATCATGTTTTACAAAGCAAACTAATTCTTTAGCCTTAAAAAGTATCTAATCATCAAGGTAATTTCTGTAATTCATACAGTTTAATAAAACAACAACTCTAATTTATTGGGATTCAACTTTTCAGTTAAAAAACTTCTGTCAGTTATCCTCATAACTGTCATCCTCAGCTCCCAGTTTTGGTCCGTGAGGTAGACACCCTATCTACTTTTAAGGCTAGGCTTAAAACTTTCCTTTTTGATAAAACTTATAGTTAGAGTGGCTTAGGTTATCCTGAGCTATCTTCCTTATTTTTTACCTCCATTTTCTTCCCTCCCTGTTGGATGGAGTAAGGGGGAGTCAGGTTTAGCCTAAACCAGCTCAGTTATGGTTGAGGTGCAAACACACCCTCCATTTCTGCAACCTGTATGACCCCTTCTCTTTTCCAATGGTTATAATCAGTCTGACAGAGAGAGGTATCTCAATCGTTGTGGTTTTTAGTATAACAATGGCCATCAGCGGGCTCTAGATGGACAAACTGTCTACTTTTAAGGCTAGGCTTAAAACTTTCCTTTTTGATACAGCTTATAGTTAGAGTGGTCTAGGTTATCCTGAACTATCTCTGTAGTTATGCTGCTATAGGCTTAGGCTGCTGGAGGACATAATGACCACTTTCGCCCTCTTCGCTACATTCTCACACTACTCTCCTATTTTGCGTTATTTGCTGTTATTTCAGCTTTTAACTTTGTTCTCTCTCTTTTTTATTCCTAGAAGCTACACCTGGCCTGACTCTGTGTCTACCTGTGACACCTTTCTGGAGAGGGGAATCGTCCGAGCTTCTGCTGGCAACAACTTAATGCTCACCCTCTACAGATGATCCACATAGCCCTGTCTTTCAGTGTTTAACCCTTTCTCTCTCCTAGACATGGCAACTGACTGAGCTTTTACTGTGACTAACTCTATGTGCTCTCTTTCAGACTCTAACCTTGAAAACTGGCTCATAGTTTATCTGTTCTTTCTTTCTAGGTGAAACGACTAAAGGTGCTACATCCATTAACATTTACTTTTCCTTCCCATAGAAAGGACTCCTAGATCAGTGCTTCTGTGTTCTTTTTGTGTCTCTGCTCTGTTCTGTCAAACCCCCAGTCGGTTGTGGCAGATGGCCGCTCACACTGGGCCTGGTTCTGCTGGAGGTTTCTTCCTGTTAAAAGAGAGTTTTTCCTCTCCACTGTCGCTACATGCATGCTCAGTATGAGGGATTGCTGCAAAGTCAACGCCAGTGACTGTCCACTGTCTCTACATGCTCATCCAGGAGGAGTGAATGCTGCAAGTCACTGACTGGATGTAATCTGCTGGGTTTCCTTAGATAGAAAAACTTTGTATCCACTTTGAATAAATAACTGAATCTGACTGCACTGTTCAATGGTTAGAATTAATTGGAATGTATGAACCTGACTGTTGTGAACTGCCTTGAGACGACATGTGTTGTAAATTGGAGCTATATAAATAAAACTGAATTGAATTGAATTCATGTAGTAGTAACATATTTTCAGGGCGCTACAAACACACACTTAAACATATGCTTGGGTGTGTAATAAACATCTTTCATATAAAAGTCCTTTCAGTAAAATAAAAACTCTTCAGACATGAAACTTTCCACTTTCAATATAAAATGATAGATTTGTAAATGTGAGCTGTGATGATGTGGCTTCTAAAGTTCTGGACTGGTTCAACACAGGGTTAACTTGGTTCTACACAGCTGCTGTAATGTTCCAGCAACACATCACCTAAAACACTCGTAGCTTGATTATTTATTTCTGAATGATGACCTGACTCGGGACATACTGCTGCAAAAGGCAGTAAACCTGCATCTCTCTCTGCTCAGGACCTCTGCTGAGAGAGTTTAAAGAGACAGCAGGCTAATGTTAGCTTGTTTTCTCCCTCTGATGACTCTGGTTGATCATTCGGATCAGAACAGGTTCTCTTTGCAGGTCCAGTTAATCATGTGAGGACATAACTAACTATCAGAGCTGCTTTCCTGCTCCATATAGAAGCTGTTTGCGGTGAGGGTCGTACTTACTAATAAACAGAGTTCTGCTGCAGTCAGAGCTGTCAGTCTGATGGAGACCTGAACGTCCACTGATTGGGTCAAAGAACAGACCAGCTGAGAGATAACGGCAGAAAGACCTGCGCCCTGGTCCCGATCTTTCAATGTAACCGTCAGTGTAAGGGTTCACTTATGAGACACCTTGATATTTGGACATTTGTTACATCAAGAATGTCTCAGCTGAAGGTAGCCGGTTGCAATTCATTTTCTTTAGGGGTATGAGAGAAAAGGGGCTGGAATGCAAATGCTACATATTTTGGATTTTTACAAGTAAAAGAAAAAAAGTAGTTATCATTTTCCTTCCATTGTAATTATGCACTACTCTGTGTTGGTCTGTCACAAAAAATCCACAGAAAATACATTGAAGTTTGTAGTTGTAATGTGACAATTCTTTGCGAGGTACCGTCTAGTGATGGACCTCCAAAGTCATCAAAGTATGAATTCACACAGTGTTCTGGGTTATATTTAAAATATTACAATAGCAGTCAGAACAGTCGAGCTGCAGTAACCAAACCCAACCCGAACAGGTTTTCACAGTCATAATTTCAGAAAAGAAGACAATTTATCTTTATTTAATTCATTCATTCTTCTCTCCGACCTTTGGGATGTCTCTCTCCTCCCAGTTACTCCGACTGCAGGGATCAGTTTCCTCTGCTGCCAATCATTGACAGTTCATTGTCATTTTAGGACCACAGGAGAGGGCAAAACTGTCCTAACTTACTATGAAGTGAGTCCCCGCCAGGCTCCTTATCCAATCATCCAAATGTTTGTATTCGGTTTCCTGTCTGAGACGGAAACAGTTTGGTTTAAACAACATCCCGGCTCCAAAAGCCTTGCTGGTGTTTCTGGGTGCCGTTTTGGTTGCTGAGTGCTCAGAGCCAGCATGACTCACGCAGCTAATGTCAGGGACATTACTCTCATTATTTCATGGTTAGTTTGACACGCTGCTAATATTCAGATGGCAGCGAGGAATATTAAGTGCAAATTTGATGCTGGGAGGTCCACATAGAGTTTGTGTGTCAGCATGAGTGTGTGTTGGAGGTGGAAGGAGGGGCATCTGGAGTCTGCCAAACAGTTCCTGACAGAACAGTGCCTCTCTTGGCTATTTCCTTCAAACAGCAATCAGGCCAAATCGAAGCAGCTGCTGCTCTCTTGAATTCTTCAATTGCACTAATCAAGTCTGTTTAGCAGCTCCACGCCTGCCGAGGGTCTACCTACTGAACACGCATATACATTTTTACCTCATGCCATGGTTCAGAACTCAGTCAGAGATAATACCACTTATTTTATTAAGCTAACTGGTGTGGCGCCAGCAGCATTTAACAATATTGCTCATTTTTAAATGATGCAAACATCAATGCTGTTAAAGACACACACAAATCATCTGTTCACTGTTGACTCAAGTGGGGCACATAGTGGGGTAACTGCTCGGTCTGTTACTGTGCAGCAGCTGTTTTGGCTATTGTATATGACAAATCCAGTCTAAACAACATGGCACTGATCCGCTGAATTCCATTCACTCGAATGATAACAGTTCAGATTAATCTTGCATGTTGAAAGCTACGCTGCAGTGATCCAAACAAATGTCTGGAGCAGGCTCTGCCCTGACTGTCCCTGGACACCCTGATAGAAACAGTACTAATTGTTGTTCTGACTAGCGTCCCAGTTCCAGCTCAGAGTCAGCCTGCTAATTCATTTGATTACTTCAGCCCATTCACTGCTCACTCTGATCACTGTTACATAAATCCTAACATTTAACAACATAAAGCGGAGGAAGTAAAAGCACACTGAAAATGTTTCAATGTGGTCTGGCTGTATAACCTTGGCCCAGGCAGAGACTTCCTCTGTGAAGTATTTAATGTTGGAAGCCTTCCCTCTGCAAACACAGAGCACCTGGGACAACAGCGGCTGTTCCAGGGCCGCTGTTAATCAGCGGCAATGCTGACTGGCAATCAGCTGTACCCACAAGAATACAATTAATATGCTATGCTCTCCGTATGGCCACGCTGCCTCACTTATGAAAACACAAAATTGTGGTGTTAAACTATTCTAAACATTTGGGAAAAGCTGTGTGATAAATCTAGAGAAAATTGTCCTGATTGCTAAAAAGATTTTAAAGAGCTTCATGAAATCTAGATGAAACCGAGGGAAAAGACCCAAGCAGTTTTAAAGCATTTTTGTCTCACTGCAGCCAATTATGCTCCTCTGATTCATTCAGAAAAAGCAAGTTCTTTGGAATTACTCCCAGAGCCTGACAGCAATTTGAACTGTTATACTGAATGTATCATGAACAATATTAGTAGGACCGTAATCTATCCTGGATATAAACAGAAACATCCTTTTGATTTTAGATGTCAACAAAGAAAATAAATCATATGCATATATCTGGCAATTCTTCCAAAAATGAATTACTGTAACATTATACTGTGTTTACACCAAAACAGGTGGCTTAAACATGTTTACAAGTAAGTGCATATACCCTATAATTCTTTCCATTGTGATTTTTTTTCTTAAGTGCGTTGCTGGCCTGCTTGTGCATAATAACACTAAATAACCGCTACAGTCTCTCAGGAGAAAAGCTAGGAACCTACAAGAGACACAATGTCCTGCAGGGCGTTATTGACCACAGCTTCAGATATGCATGAATTTTCTAAGATGAATGGACTATCTTTTTATTTTTGAAAAAACTGTAATAAATGTACACCACTCAGATTTTGTGGCCACTTTTCAATACCCAGTTTTAGTACAGCTTTGGCCTGTTAACAGTCTTAGCTAATTCCGAGCCAAAAAAGCCAAGCCAATGTGTCAGAAAATGTAAGCCAAGAATTCAAAGTGTAGCTGCCCCCGAGATGAAAACATGCAATATGTAATAATGTTGGTGAATGTTGTGATGACAACACGAGTTATGATGTATAAACAAACAGGCTTATGGCAAACAAAGATAATGTATAATAGGAAATATATCAAACTATTAAAACTATATATTATTTTCATCCCCAAAAAAAAGGTTTTATTGAAGATGTTATGTCTGTGGATACCTTATTACCCCTTTACCTTCTAAAAATGTTTATGCTGCATCAAACAAGTAGTGTCACCAAATATATTGCTGGCCCAAATAATCTTTAACAAATGCTTTTTACAGTCCATGCTGTTCTTCACGACATGCATATTGCATACAGTACTATTGAGATAACGATATATTTGCAATAGATTGTGCAGCTCAAAGTACTTTTTTTCGCCATCCCGCCCTAAGCAGATATCAACTATTCATGAGGAGCCGAGTTGGGGTCACACAACTTTATGAGAGACCAGTCACTGTAAAACTTGGTTTTAGATATTTTTTTAGAGCAAAGAACAATTCTTCTTACATTAGTGATTAGTTAGCAGTGGCTGGTATTGTGAAAACAGGAGTCTCTATGTGCACTCCTAAAGAGTCTAGATTCTTCAATCTGACAATACCAAAGGTCGCCAACATTTCCAAATCCAGTATGCTCCATG
Source organism: Girardinichthys multiradiatus (assembly GCF_021462225.1). NCBI lineage: Eukaryota > Metazoa > Chordata > Actinopteri > Cyprinodontiformes > Goodeidae > Girardinichthys > Girardinichthys multiradiatus. The sequence continues at coordinate 49,125,574 of NC_061812.1, forward strand.
ACAGAGAATAAATGTTTAAAAGGATTAAACAGAGCATATTTGCTTTAATTCATATAGCCTTCATATAATCTGCTCTCTGTTGCCTTTTTGCACTCTGACTTAAAACCAGACATTTCTTGAAATGTTAAATGCAGCTTTTACGTGAAATGTGTTTCTTTGAAGAGAAGGGAAGCTCTCTAAGGTTGCTGCCTTAAGTTTTGCATCCATCATTTAAAATGACCGTTTGCACCCCAATGGTTTTCCATGAATTCTGATCCAAATCACGGCAGATAAATGCAAACAGCTTCATATCATGCTGTGCCTAATATTAATAAGACAGATAAGGTACTGTCTGCATGCCGCAATGAATCTTTCAAAATTGGATTGGACCTGAAACCAGATTTTTATATGCTGTATAAAAAAAGATGTGCAAGCATTTTTTCCCCACTGTCTGACATCAAATCAGACTAAACCTTTCCTGTTCTGAGTCAGTTAGGATTCCCTATATACAGTACAGACCAAAGGTTTGGACACACCTTCTCATTCAAAGAGTTGTCTTTATTTTCATGACTATGAATATTGTAGCTTCACACTGAAGGCATCACAACTATGAATTAACAAATGTGGAATTATATACTGAACAAAAAAGTGTGAAACAACTGAAAATATGTCTTATATTCTAGGTTCTTCAAAGTAGCCACCTTTTGCTTTGATTATTGCTATGCACATTCTTGGCATTCTGTTGATGAGCTTCAAGAGGTAGTCACCTGAAATGGTTTTCACTTCACAGGTGTGCCCTGTCAGGTTTAATAAAGCGGCCTTTAGCTCATCCAGAATGTTGGGTCTTGAGTCTCTCAACGTTCTCTTCACAATATCCCACAGATTCTCTATGGGGTTCAGGTCAGGAGAGTTGGCAGGCCAATTGAGCACAGTGATACCATGGTCAGTAAACCATTTACCAGTGGTTTTGGCACTGTGAGCAGGTGCCAGGTCGTGCTGAAAACGGAAATCTTCATCTCCATAAAGCTTTTCAGCAGATGGAAGCATGAAGTGCTCCAAAATCTCCTGATAGCTAGCTGCATTGACCCTGCCCTTGATAAAACACAGTGGACCAACACCAGCAGCTGACACGGCACCCCAGACCATCACTGACTGTGGGTACTTGACACTGGACTTCTGGCATTTTGGCATTTCCTTCTCCCCAGTCTTCCTCCAGACTCTGGCACCTTGATTTCTGAATGACGTGCAGAATTTGCTTTCATCCGAAAAAAGTACTTTGGACCACTGAGCAACAGTCCAGTGCTGCTTCTCTGTAGCCCAGGTCAGGCGCTTCTGCCGCTGTTTCTGGTTCAAAAGTGGCTTGACCTGGGTAATGCGGCACCTGTAGCCCATTCCTGCACACGCCTGTGCACGGTGGCTCTGGATGTTTCTACTCCACACTCAGTCCACTGCTTCCGCAGGTCCCCCAAGGTCTGGAATTGGCTCTTCTCCACAATCTTCCTCAGGGTCCGGTCACCTCTTCTCGTTGTGCAGCGTTTTCTGCCACACTTTTTCCTTCCCACTGAGGTGCCTTGATACAGCACTCTGGGAACAGCCTATTCGTTCAGAAATTTCTTTCTGTGTCTTACCTTCTTGCTTCAGGGTGTCAATAGTGGCCTTCTGGTTGGGGTTTTGAGTGATGAACCAGGCTGGGAGTTTTAAAAGCCTCAGGAATCTTTTGCAGGTGTTTAGAGTTAACTCGTTGATTCAGATGATTAGGTTCATAGCTCGTTTAGAGACCCTTTTAATGATATGCTAATTTTGTGAAATAGGAATTTTGGGTTTTCATGAGCTGTATGCCACAATCATCTGTAATAAGACAATAAAAGACCTGAAATATTTCAGTTAGTGTGCAATGAATCTAAAATATATGAATGTTAAATTTTCATCATTACAATATGGAAAATAATGAACTTTATCACAATATGCTAATATTTTGAGAAGGACCTGTATAAGGCTCTCCCAGCTGTGTGTGCCCGACTCTACCTGCAGGTGGATCACTGACTTCCTGTCTGACAGGAAGCAGCGCGTGAGGCTGGGAAAGCATGTCTCTGACTCCCTGACCATCAGCACCGGTTCCCCCCAAAGGCTGTGTTCTCTCTCCTCTGCTCTTCTCCCTGTACACCAACAGCTGCACCTCCAGTCACCAGTCTCTCAAGCTTCTGAAGTTTGCGGATGACACCACTCTGATCGGACTCATCTCTGATGGTGACGAGTCTGTGTACAGATGGGAGGTGGACCATCTGTTGGACTGGTGCAGCCAGAACAACCTTGAGCTCAACGCTCTAAAGACAGTGGAGATGGTTGTGGACTTCAGGCAGAACCCAGCCCCACCTGCCCCCATCACCCTCTGTGACTCCACAATTGACACTGGAATCTTTCCGCTTCCTGGGAACCATCATCTCCCGGGACCTCAAGTGGGAGCCAAACATCAGCTCCCTCATCAAGAAAGCCCAGCAGAGGATGTTCTTCTTGCAGCAGCTGAAGAAATTAAACCTGCCAAAGACTATGATGGTGCACTTCTACACAGCCATCATTGAGTCCATCCTCACCTCCTCCATCACCATCTGGTACGCCGCTGCTACAGCCAAGGATAAGGGCAGGCTGCAGCGTGTCATTCGTTCTGCTGAGAAGGTGATTGGCTGCAGTCTATTGTCGCTCCAGGAACTGTACACCTCCCGGACCCTGAAGCAGGCAGGGAAGATTCTGGCTGATCCCTCCCACCCCGGTCACAGACTCTTTGAGACTCTCCCCTCTGGCAGGAGGCTGCGGTCCATCCGGACCAAAACCTCATGCTACAAGAACAGTTTTTTCACAACTGCCACCAGCCTTGTCAACAAAGCCCGGAAACCACCTTGACACTCTCCCTTTCCCCCACACCCCCCATTTTCTGCTGACAGGACACCTGTAACTTGTAACTCTATGCGTTACATTAACGCTCAGCTTGGGCTCCTGCTTTACTTGCACTGCCATACTTGCACAATGATCACCTGCACTGTTGTACTGCTCTCGCATCCTATACTGCTCTATATTTACTCTCACTCACTAAAAACTGTGCACATATATTTATATTATATTGTAGATATGTTTATACTGTTTAATTTGTATTGTATTGCACCGACTATGCCAAAACAAATTCCTTGTATGTCCAAAAACGTACTTGGCAATAAAACTTTACTGATTTCTGATAAATGGGGTTGGGTCCATCAGTTGTGTTGTGCAAGAGGTGGATACAGTACACAGCTGATAGTCATACTGAATAGACTGTTAGAATTTGTTTTATGGCAAGAAAATAGCAGCTAAGAAAATAAAAACGTGTGGCCATCATTACTTTAAGAAATGAAGGTCAGTCAGTGTGAACAATTGGGAAAACGTTGAAAGTGTCCCCAAGTGCAGTCACAAAAACCATCAAGGGCTACAAAGAAACTGGCTCACAGGAGGACCACCCCAGGAAAGGAAGACCAAGAGTCACCTCTGCTGTGGACGATAAGTTCATCCGAGTCACCAGCCTCAGAAATCGCAGGTTAACAGCAGCTCAGATTAGAGAACAGGTCAATGCAACACAGAGTTCTAGCAGCAGACACATCTCTAGAACAACTGTTAAGAGGAGACTGTGTGAATCAGGCCTTCATGGTAAAATAGCTGCTAGGAAACCACTGCTGAGGACAGGCAACAAGCCGGAGAGACTTGTTTGGGCTAAAGAACACAAGGAATGGACATTAGACCAGTGGAAATCTGTGCTTTGGTCTGATGAGTCCAAGTTTGAGATTTTGGGTTCTAACCACCGTGTCTTTGTGCAGCGCAGAAGAGGTGAACGGATGGACTCTACGTGCCTTGTTCCCACCGTGAAGCATGGAGGAGGTGTGATGTTGTGGGGGTGCTTTGCTGGTGACATTGTTGGGGATTTATTCAAAATTGAAGGCACACTGAACCAGTATGGCTACCACAACATCTTGCAGAGGCATGCTATTCCATCCGGTTTGCGTTTAGTTGGACCATCATTTATTTTTCAACAGGACAATGACCCCAAACACATCTCCAGGTTGTGTAAGGGCTATTTGACCAAGAAGGAGAGTGATGGGGTGCTGCGCCAGTTGACCTGGCCTCCACAGTCACCTGACCTGAACCCAATCGGAATGGTTTGGGGTGAGCAGGAGGCTTGTATTATGAATTCTGACTCATTTTAATGAATTGTAATTCATATGTAGCTCAATTATAGGGAAAAGACGGGTCATTTCTGTTGAGTTTAAACCTTGGAAAGCTGTGGTGAGTCATGCATGTAGCCGTTATAAATTGTTACCGTTTTGGATGAAGGACGTTGCTACTTTTAACGTTTGGGGACTCTCCGTGTCTTACACGGTTTTTCTAGTAGTGGTAAGGGGTCGCTAGCTAAGCGTTAGCTTCAACTCCACCATGGCTACCCGTTCTGCTGTTTCTCTCTCTGAGTCTCCTCTCTCCTGCTCTGTGTCAGATGTTCAGTTACTCCTCTGCCTCCTTTAGTGATAATGGTATGTGTAATAAATGTAGAATTTTTGTAGCTTTGGAGGTGAGGGTGTCGGATTTGGAGGCCCGGCTTCGCGCCGTTGAAAAGCCAGAAGATAGCCGAGGCCCCTTAGCCAGCGCAGAGCCACCGAGGGTAGCTCCCCATAACAGTCCTTCAGCAGGACCCGCAGCCTCAGGGCAGCTGGGTGACGGTACGTAGAAAGCATAGTCCTCGATCCCAGCCCACAGGTCACCACCAACTCGTCTGCGTTTCTAAAAGATTTTCCCCGTTCAGCGACACACCTGCTGAGAAGCCAATTCTGTTAACTGGCAGCTCCATAGTCAGAAATGTGGCACTAGAGACACCAGTGACCATAGTCAAATGTCTGCCAGGGGCCAGAACAGGCGATATCAAATCCTACCTGAAACTGCTGGCTAAGGATAAGCGTAAATACAGTAAGATTGTTATTCACGCTGGCGGTAATGACACCCGGTCACTAAAGTTAGTGTTGCTTCGGTGTGTAAATTTGCCAAAACAATGTCGGACTCTGTCATTTTCTCTGTTCCCCTCCCCGATCTGACCAGTGACGACATGTTTAGCCGCATGCTATCATTCAACCGCTGGTTGTCTAGGTGGTGTCCAGAAAACGATGTGGGCTACATTGATAATTGGCGAACATTTTGGGGAAAACATGGTCTGATCCGGAGAGACAGAGTCCATCCCACTTTGGATGGAGCAGATCTTTTCTGACAACCCAGGGTTCAAACCAGGAAGCAGGGTCGTAGTTTAACACTCCTCTCTGCAGCTTCTGTACTGCTACCCACCCATTACCCTATTAAGACAGTGTCTCGCCCACGGCCAATATTCAATAGATTTAAAAATAATCTAAAAGGAGGAAATCAGGAAAATCTAATAAAAATAAACAACTCAGACTAAAAAGAAAAATAAAGCAATTAAATGTGGCTTACTGAACATAAGATCTCTCTCTTCAAAGAATTTGCTAGTTAATGACCTGATTTCTGACAATCAGATTGATTTATTTTGCCTCACAGAAACCTGGCTCCAGCAAGAGGATTATGTTACTAGAAATGAGTCAACTCCTACTAATTATTAAAATGTTCACATTCCTCGACATACCGGGGGATGAGGTGGAGTAGCAACCATCTTTTCAGTCCCAGACCAATCAATGGCTACAATTCTTTTGAATATTTAATCCTTAGTTTTCCTCAACCAAATTGCAAAGCACTAAAACCTCTTCTGTTTGTTGTTTTGTACCATCCACCAGGCCCTTACTCTCAATTTTTAGATCAGTTTTCAGACCTTTTATCTGATTTAGTGTTAAATACAGATAAAGTTATAATAGTGGGGGATTTTAACATTCATGTTGACACTGAAAGTGATAGCCCAAATATAGCCTTTAATGCTATCTTAGACTTAATTGGCTTTGATCAAAACATTAACAAACCTACCCACCTTTGTCTTCATTCTCTGGACCTTGTGCTGACATATGGCATTGAGTGTAAAGACATAACAATATTTTCTCATAACCCTGTCCTGTCTGACCATTTATTAATAAACTTTGAGTTTAATTTAACCGAGTACTCCACATCTGAAAGAAAATTTCATTATAGTAGATCATTATCAGACAATGCTGTAACAACCTTTAAATAATCTGTTCCACTTTTAATTCCCTCATTATCACAGAAAAACACAGTGGAGGGCAATAATTTAGTTTCTTCTGCTTCACAAATTGATTCTCTTGTTGATAGTGTAACTTCATCATTGTGTGGTGCATTAGACAATGCAGCCCCTTTGAAAAAGAAGGTAAGTATTCATAGGAGGCTAGCTCCTTGGTTTAATTTAGATCTGCGTACTTTAAAGCACAATGTTAGAAAATTGGAGAGAAAATGGCGCTCTACACACCTAGAGGATTCCTACTTAATCTGGAAAAATAGTTGATTTTAACAGATGGTTTGACTTTTTCCAGTCAGGTTCAGAATGATCAAATTAGACTCAAATTTATCACAAGATGAAATGCACCTTAACAGAATTACTGGACTGGACTAAATGGAGAAGACTTGAGTTAACTGAAACAAATTTTAGTTACTTGAAATACATACAAAGTGTAATTTATAGCTGACTGAAACTCTACAGTGTGTTTATAAAACTGGGCAAGACAAACTAAGATTATAAGACATAACATGCTCTTCATTTTTGTGTTCATCACTTTCATTAAGCCTTCTAAACGGATGAGAAGTGAGTTTTTCCACAAGACTCAGTTACAGTTAAATGTAATTGAACTAGATTTTAAAAATTGTATCTATGGTTCAGATTTAATCCTTACATTCACAATTTAATGAACACAATACTCTGACCCGTTTTGATGCCTACACTACACATAGAAAGAGACCAATCGAGGTATGTTACAAAATTAAAATAAGCACTAGAACTAACGAAATTAGCACTTTGCATTATTAGAATAATAGCAACTAATAAAAACTAGTGACCCCACTCTTAAATATAAAGGATTTACTGCATTAGAAAATATAGATAGATCTAAATAAAGCTAGATTAGAATAGAACATTTAGAGCCGTTATAATGTTACTGAGGAATACCACAAAAATTGTTATGGAACTAGATGATTACAAGAGAGCAGCTTTATCATGGCCAAACAGAAACATTTGGAGGGAAGATCCAATGTCCTTTGACCTGATTTTGACTTTATTTAACCCTATCATGGCTCATATTATGTATGGAAAGAAATAAAAGGTATAATTGGAAGCACTGACAAATGATAACGTCAAGGGTAACCCCTTGAGAAGCACCATCTCATTTTTGACAGGGTCCTTGCAGAACAGAAGATAAACAACAGTAATACGAATCAAACAAATATTTAAAAATCACACAGAAATACCCACAACATTCTCAAGGACCCACAAACACACACTCTCACAACCACCAGCATAGCAACTGCATGGCACATACACTTGTCCATGTGCATATCTGTGTGAGGATTAAGTCCAGAATAAGTGAACCTTTATTCTTACTGAAAGCAAGAGCAAGATGTTTTACAATAAAATAAATTCAAGTTGTAGGGGATAAAGATTAGTTTCTGTGCCATGGCCATAAATAACATCAGCGTGTTCTAGGATTGGCAGCACCAGTTGTGTGAAAACTCTTACGAGCTGGAAGGAAAAAACATTGCCAGAACGATAATGTGACAATATTAAGGCAACAGGGTTTCAAACAATATCAAATTTAGGATTTTACCTCGACCAGTTAGACTCAGATTTTATCCTACTCCAAAAGATGATTTTTCGAAAACTTTTCAACAAATGCTTGCAGTGACTAAACTTGGAAAAACTTTCACTAATTTAAGACTTACAGCAGGAAAAAAATGCTGTCAACTTTATATAATTTGAAAAGAATAAATCTACCATTGCCTTCTGACGAGATTAAAATTAATGTCCTGTATTAAAACTTGGTTTTCACCAAAAGTAGTTGTTGCATTAAATGTTAGAGTTGATTTAAGTAAAAGCAATAAAATCCCTGGCGGTATATACATACCGATTTATGTCAAGTCAAATTTATTTATATAGCGCTTTTCAGCAACAAGGCACTCATGACGCTGTGCATAAGGAGGAACATTGCAGTGATGCAAAATCAAATACAGAGGTAAGAATAGAAGGATGGATAAGAAAATGAAAGGAAAGTTGGACTGAAAACTTAACTAATAATGTTTAGATGTCACAGTCATTATTTATGCATAAATAGGTTTATTGTGGTAGGCAGAAGTACTAATTAATTTTTCAACTTTCACTACTTGATGCTGCAAAAATGGTGACAAGAGGCCAAGTATCCATAGTTTTTGTGTCAGACCACCAGGTGCTACAAAGGTAGGCTATACTTTCCTTTTTCTGAACAAAATGATTCTGTTTATAACTAATCTATTTGCTTTTTATCTTCTTTTACTCCTTTATAAGCTGGTACACAGCAAGACTACAATGTCGTTTATTTTTGTCTTCTTTGTATAAAATAATAATGGAAATAACAATGTACAAATATGATTATGTGTTGTGAAATGAAGATGGTGAAAGAAAGAAAAATGCTGATTTCACTACCCATGTTTGTGATTTCTTGTTTGTGTTAATTTGTTGTACTGGGATGGCTGTATGATCAGACTTTATTTTCAGGTATTGCCGGTCACAATACTCATGATTTCTCTGGAAAGGTTGATGAAGACTCGTCCCACTATATTGCCTGATGATGTGAGCGATAACCCTAAACATTTATTTTTCTCTTGGGTGAAGAAGGCCTGAAAAAGTGGCTGGGACCAGCCTGACAAATGGGTCCATTGACACATTATTACTTAGAACATAACATCTCTGGGGTTCAGGAACAATAGAAATCCAAAGATTGTGTTTGAGGGTTGAAAACGTGTGGTTGAGAAGAGTGTGAAAGGAATGAATGAAGGCCCAAGGTATGAATGATGAATGATGTGGGTCGTATGAGTGAAAGGTTCATGGATCGAATGGTATGTTTTAGTTTCTGTGAGTTCATTATTTGTTTTGGATTTTGATTCATAGTTGTGTTCGGACAACTAATGAACGTTTTAGAGCGCACCAAGTTTTGTTTATCATTTGTTTTTTCTCTAATGTCGGTGTTCCCTATATGTGTTCAGATGCTCGCAAGTTGGAACAATTTTCTGCGTTTTAGTTTCAGAGGATGAATACTTAAATTTCTTATGAATTTTCTTGACGTGAAATTGGATCTAAATTATCTTTGGGATGGGAACAGAACCAAATAGAACCTGTCGTTCTGCCATAGGGTTCTGGTTGAATAATTTGATGGTAAAAGATTTGGCTGCCCAAACTTCTTTAAGAGGGGAGCTGGCATGTGTTGTGTGTCTTGTGTTTGTCTAAATTTCTGTTTTAATGTTTGTCTGACTAACCTTTAGACTTCAGAGAAAACAAAAAGAAATAATAATAATCATAAGATGGAAAAATGGAAATGGATATATTGGGTAAAAAAGTACTGGTTATAGTGATCACATGTTTAACAGGAATGAATAACTAAATAATGGTATGATTAAGGTTGTACAGAATATGCAAATTACTTTTATCTAGTATTGGGGGTAGGGGTTACAGGGAAGGACCCTAAAGGTCTAATTTAGGTAGATATAATCAAATTATCAACGCACTTGAAAGTAGGTTGTCCAACACACTGGACACCTTCATGGTAAATGATGTAAATACTTTGTTCTGGGGATGATTTCAAAAATTATTTTGGAAAATAACGGTTTGAACAAATCTAACTTTGGCTACTAGTTAATGGACAATAAAGTAGCAACTAACTGGGTTACAATATAAATATGATTTTTGGGTTAAAGGGGAGAAGATGACTCTGTTATATTATCTACATATAAGATTCTCATGAAAACAGGTACTGGAGCATTTCCTGTTCCCAACAAGCCCTAAAGGAAACTGTTATTTATTTTATGGGTTCTGACAACAGAGTGAAAGGATGTAGAGATGTACTTGACACTTTCACCAGGTCGGCTGAGAGAGATAATCACACAATCAAAAAACGATTGGCTGAAGTTTGCGCTGATACAAAAATGAAGTGGCTGGATGCGCTGCCCTTGGTGATGTTTTACATCAGATTATCACCCACTGAGCTCATGGGTTTAACTCCCCATGAGCTGCTGACAGGAAGAACCATACCCTGACCTTTCACCTCCTCTCTTCAGTCGGGGTGTGAACCCAGTCTGGATTCACAGGGAGAGCAACTGACATGTTCATAGATTTTAATCTGCTGTGAAGTTTTTGTCTCATAAGACACAGGAGGCTCTAACCAAAGAACCAACAGGAGAAACAAATGGAGCTCTGGATGAGGACAAAACTAAGGTCAGCAGGTCATATTGCAGGAAGGGAGAGCCGTCCTCCGAAGGAAACCTCAGAGAAATCAGAAAGCACCTGAGGAAGAATATACAAATAGGTTCGATTCGATTGGATATCTTTTGACTTAATTCATTTCCAGCTAACACATCAAAAATGTGCTTGTGAAACTAAATTAATTTATTCCAGTAACCATAACGTCAAACCGTAAGATCAACTCATCTTTTTGCTTTCAACTAACAAAATACAATTATGTGGGACCTGTTTCATGAGCTGTATGGTGGTGCAATTTGTAGCACTGTTGCCTCTTGCTCGTAGACTGCTGGATGTAGGCACCAGCTTCCCCGTGACCCACTATGGAATAAGTGGTAGAAAATGACTGACTGTTTCATAAATGTTTGAGTGGGCTGGGTTACTTCAACAGAGGGAACCTGATAAAGAAATAAACAATAAAAATTCTATTTGTTGGGTTAAAGTTTGAAGGAGTATGTCCTGGTAAATTTGAAATAAAGTCACAAAATCAAAAATCACAGAGGGGAGAGAAGCATTTCTAAAGTAAAACTGTGTGAATAATGAACAAACAAATATGTACTTCTGTGAATGTGGGAAATTGTGGAATAAATTGCATGAAGGGTTAAAGGAGTGTTCAACTATTTAATCAATTCAAATAACTTGATGAATAGAAATTATAACTTCCTATGTGCTTCTGAGTTATTTATTTATAGATGATGATGTTTGCAACTTAGATTGTAAATTAACTTGATACAAGGCCTTGAACTTTTACTTGCTGCTGAACAGAACTGATTTATGGGGAATCATTGCTTTAATAATTATTAATAATTGCTATTGACTGGACAGGAAAGATGTGCCCTGGTTACCCTCTTTATCCAGGACGCCCTTCGTCAGGGGGAACCTTTCAGAAAATGTGTTTTTGAATTGTATATGTCTGCTTGAATACAAACGGCTACCTGTTAGAACCGATTATAATCTTTTTTATGACACCAAGGCAAAACAGGAGAGACAGCTGAAGGCTGTGTAAACAGGATGTTGAAATTATGTCTTGTCAAATTAGAATAGCTTTGGATATGATCCTAGCAAAAGAAGAACGGTTGTGTGTTTTTGGAGAGGTTTGTTGTTCTTTTATTCCCAACAATTACAGCACCTGATGGATCTCTAACGAAGGCCCTAAAAGGATTACAATCACTCTCCATCAAATTAAAATCGGACTCAGGAATCAATGAACAATTCACAAAAATGTTCGAGACGTGGTTTAGAAAATTGGGAAACCCACTGGTGAGTATATTCACGTCATTGACTGTTGTGGTGATCGCAGTCTATGTATGCTGTTGTGCAACATGTATTTGAGCTCTCATCCTCAGGTGTATTGATCGTGCGATTGGTTCCACTGATACGAGAGGTTTGAGATTACCAGAATATCAAATGGATGTGGTGCCAGAGCACACACTGATGTTGTCCACTGAATATTTGAGCACAAGTGATGATGTGGATTTCATGGAACCAAACCAAAGTGGAGAAATTATGATACTTTGCTAAGAGGAGGAGGATGAAACGACTGCAATAGATAATTGAACAGGGTTTATGATTCAGGGTCTACAATATACTGATACACATTGTGCTGCTCATTTCCGCTGTGCTTCTGGATTTTTATTATTTTTGTTTTAACAGGTCATTATTATCTATTTGCAATGTTTTAATCATTTAAATTTCAGACACACATCAGCATGTGTCAGTTCTATGGGAAACAGAGGGGTTGCACACACTGAGGGCTACAGGCAGTTACCAGAGAGATGGCACTCTGTTTGGGGGGCCAGAGTTACGCGACGGACAAAAGGAACTGCCTCCCATATTCTAGTTTAGGTCCATTTGCACTAGACACATTGATTGATGTGAGGTGGGTTCTTCCCACCTCAACAGGGGATTGTTATGGATGTATGATTCTGTGGCCTTTTCTAATCATCTCTTTGCTGCCCTAACTAAATATATCTGTCCTTGTTGCTTATCTGCCGCCCCGCTCACTGCTACAGCTTACACAACATCCTTAGGTGCATGACTACAACCATGGGCTTCATGAACTCACGGGGTCTGAGAGTGCAGACCGCCTGTCAGATACCAATAGTTAAGGGATCGGGCCTCTCAAATCAAGGGTGTAAGAAAGAGGGGGCCGTGATCAGGCTTACTGGATTGACAGAGGATAACCCATAAGTGAAAAGGGGGCTGCTGCCTGACCCGATATCCTTTACAGTGATTTCTGTGACTTAATGAATAATGTTGATATTAAAAGGAATCAGAATACTTGATTTAATGGTGCTATGAATCAGAAAAAGACGGACCCAAGATTCAGCCAGACACAGTACTGAAAGTTTAAAAGGTTTATTCAGCCACAGGAAAACGTCACACAGGTAACACTCCTCACAGCTTCCAGGAATCACTGAGGCAGAAAGAGGGATTAGTGACTTGTAGTCTCTCCAGATTTTGCAGGGATCAGAAAAGCCACTAACCTACTTTTGTCTTGAGTGAAACTTGAAACCCAGAGGGGAAACCTCAGTGGGCGGCAGGCGGTGATCTCCACAGCACAGGTAAGAAGTGACTCCAGGCTGAATAATCCGAGGGCTAGGCTGGCTCAATAATCCAAGGACAGAAACAGGGTCAACGATCGGAACAAGAGGCGTCAGGCAAGGGGCAAGCAGAGGCATAAACCAGATGCAGGAAACAAGGTCGACAACCAAAATCCAAATAGTCCGACAGGGAGCAAGCAGAGGCATAAATCCAAAAGGCAAGGCAAGGTCAAGAACAATGATTGAATGATTGTTTTGGGTACCCAGTTGCAGGTGGTCCACTACCCAGGGCCTAAGGGGTTAACTGATCTAAATTAGTGAGGTGCCTTTAAATGACACCCACCTCATCAGGGGGGTTGTTAGGAATAACCTTTATAAATATGACTCATAGCAGTTTTCCCCTTTTATACTATAGTGAAATAAAATATAAGTTCTAATGTTTCCCTTTTGTTAAAATAGGATAAGAATGCTCATAGACATACAGTACACGGATAAATGGCCCAAGGATTGTCATAAATGACCTGAGGGCGGGGCATTGGGGTTGATAGTGGAGCAGCTGGTATAACTGGTTTGATTAGAAAGCCACAGCACACTTACATTAAGAATGGACACCTGCTACTACACAATCTAACAGATATAAACCACAATGGTGACACATAGTCTACTGATAATCACTGAGGGAGGGCACATCCATTGCATTTGAGTGCCAGATATAAAAAGTATATGTGACCTTCTATCGAGGCTCTTCATCATCCTCTAACAGACTGCGACGGTCCGAGACGGGAGCCTCAGCACTGATCTCTGTAATAATTCCTCTGCCTTAATTTAGATTAAAGAGCTAAAAGTTAGAAACTGTTTGAGATTCGGTCATTTTAAGAGTCTTTAGATAGAGTGTGTGATCGCCTCTGGGGACCAAGGAACGATGGGGCTCCGAGGTGTCTGACCGCCAACAGGGTGCGGTAGCTCGGACATTCCTAACAGAGCACTTCGTTCTCAGACTGCAGGTTTACTGGTGGTTCCTAGAGTCTCTAGAAGTAGAATGGGAGGCAGATCCTTTAGTTATCAGGCTCCTCTCCTGTGGAACAAGCTCCCAGTTTTAGTCTGTGAGGCAGACATCCTGTCTACTTTTAAGGCTAGGCTTAAAACTTTCCTTTTTGATAAAGCTTATAGTTAGAGTGGCTTAGGTTATCCTGAGCTATCTTCCTTATTTTTTACCTCCACCTTCCTCCCTCCCTGGATGGAGTAAGGGGGAGTCAGGTTTAGCCTAAACCGGCTCAGTTATGGTTGCAGTGCAAACACACCCTCCATTTCTCCTTCCTGTATGACCCCTTCTCTTTTCCAATGGTTATAATCAGTCTGACAGAGAGAGGTATCCCAATCGTTGTGGTTTTTAGTATAAAAATGGCCATCAGTGGGCTCTAGATGGACAAACTTTATCATTTTTTTGTTTTACTTAGTGCCCCTACATGTGGCCCGTTCTGGGGTGGCCGGGCTCTGGCACTCGGTGGTTTGATCTGGCCTCCCTGGTGGCCCTGCGCCATTCCAGACCCTTTGTGGGGTGCCTTGAGATGACGTTGTAAATAAGCGCTATATAAATAAATAAACTGAAACTGAAACCTCTCTCACCCTGTAAGTGTTTCAGACACTCATTTCTACCTTCTGCTATTAGACTGTAAAATATTATATTGATCATATTTATGGACTACTGTGTGATTTTATCAGTTCTGTTATTGCTATTACTACTGCTATTAATACTACAATTATTATTACTAATACTATTATTACTCGTTTCTCGTCGTCTTCCGCTTCATCCGGGACCAGGTCGTGGGGGCACCAGACTCAGCGGAGAAACCCAGACGTCCCTCTCCCCAGACACCTCCACCAGTTCCTCAGGGGGGAGCCCAAGGCGTTCCCAGGCCAGCCGAGAGACATAGTCCCTCCAGCGTGTCCTGGGCCGTCCCCTAGGCCTCCTCCCAGGAAACGGCCCTGCTTTATTACTACAATAAATATTGCTACTAATATTACTACTAATACCGATACTGCAATTCTTACTTCAACTATTATTGTTACAGTTGTCATTACTCTTCTTTTTCTCGTTATTATTATCATGTTGTATTGTGTATTGAGTGATTTTACCCCCTGGGGATCAATGAAGAATACTTTATTTGATTTCTGGGGAGCTTTAGAATTAGATTTTCTTTTTGTTCACATCAGTACAAGTAAATATTTCATATTATGTGTGTGATCATCTTCATCGTGAGAGCTCTTTTAATTCAATAAAACCTAAATAAATGAAAAGCAAGCAGTGAACTCAAACCTGTGCTGAGTCAGACTTCCCAAGTGAAATTTGTTCATTCTATAATTGGGTTTAACATGAAAAGAACTAATTGTTGCAGTTTTAATGGAAAGAAGCAGCAGCAGTGTTATGGGAATTCCTATCACTATCACTTCAATAAGAGCCTGCCATGATTTCCTATTGTTTACACAAACACTATTACTGTTTAAAATTCTGTTAATTGAGCATTTCATTATGAAGAGAAAGGGACTGTAACATGACCTCCTAACCAGCTAAACTGAAGGCCGGATCGCTGAAAGAGCACTTCTCAGCACTGTAATATTTAAACGGCTGCAGACTAATTGCCTTGTTTGAAAAAGAAAGGCCACACTGGGTGCATATGAAAATGGTCAGTTCTGTCATTGAGTTAATTCCAGACATAGCTTGGTCTAAACACAGACCCTTTTATGGAATTATTCTAATTAGTGAGACCATTAGCCTTAATGGGGAGTAATGGGCAGTTAGATGTTATTTGGTAAAACAACACGCCAGAGGCTGGAGGTGTTTTATTACTGCTCTATATTAAGCACATCTCTGGAAGATAAAGAATGTTTCCAGATCGCAGGCAAAATTACACAGGCGCTAATGGAGTTTCTACATGTAGCCAAGGAGAGACCACCCAGGAGGAAAATATAGCACCATAGGATGCTTGCTGTCTGCTGATGGCAGTGTTGCAGAGGCAACTTTAAGCTCAGTCTGCTTCTCAGCAAACTCTGTCTTCTCAGCTGCAGAATTCAAAACATTTACAAGCTACACTCTGCACTGCTTCTTCAGTTGCACTGATGAACATAAAAAAAGTTCAGAGTGAACTGCTGTGTTTCCACAAACAACACTAGCTTTGCAGGAATAATACGAGCTGTTAACACTGAAAATATGTTTCATCTTTTAAAGCTTAAATCTTAGTGATCATCTGTTTTACAGCATAGGTCAACAATGCTTTGTATAATTATGCCTGGGAACTCTATAACCTCTGGCACTGCTTGGGTAGGACTACAGGCTGCTCTCTCTCTTTTATGTTGATGTTCTTGAACAGTTGTAATTGCAGTGGTTTTTACTGTTCTCCCTTTGGGACAGTTTAGGCAGTCTAAAGCTACATATGAAAAGTTGTCTTCAGATCTGCAAAGACCTCAACCAGGCACCAAAGGTCACCTTATAAAACCGCTCATACTGAAGGAGGTGTTTCCTCAGAATTTCCTGTTCAAATTCCTTCACATTAACACTTCTGTAAACAGTTCCAATAACGAGTTAATTGCTTACCACAGTGAATGCCAACAAGCTATTTTGTGTTTTTAGGTATGAAATGTGGGTAGAGTGTCACCACCACCATCACTGTCTCAGAGATTTATGACATACTTTGTAACTAGTTTAAATTCAGTCTCTGTGTTTGAACTTAGCCACGGGCCATTTGCTTTACACAAGCACCATTAGTCTGTAGCTGACTTTAGGAATCCAGCCAAGTGAATAGAACCTTTTCATTAGGTGTAGTCTTACCTTGAATTAACCTGTCACAATAGAGATGAACGGTCCAATAAAAATGCAGATGTAAACGTGTTGCTCAAATATGTTACACCAGACTGAATCACCTCACACTGATCAAACTAAAGCGTTTAGACAGAGGTAGCAGCATTTAGCAATATGCCTCAAGAGTATTAAGAGTCCCTTCAAACAGCAGGGGCACACGTCAGAAATCAGCCAGAATGTGTATGTTCTTAGCGTGCTCCTCCAGGAGGGTATTAAGAATGCTATGTGCTCCCCTTGGTGAACTATAAAGCATGAGATTGTCCTAATTGTTTTGGGCATCATCAATGGCTTTGAGATCATGGTGGTTTATTGTCATGGTGGCAATGTTTCACGATACTGTGTAGAGCATGATGAAAGTTCTTCTTTTTGTACCCACATTTTCTAAATGACTGCTAATGTTGGATTTTTGACTGAGAGCTGGACAGCACGGAGCAGCTCTGACTTTAGTATGCAGTTAGGTCTTGCAGCATGGAGTCACTACTTCCTGCAACTGTTACTATATTCTAGTGAAGGTTGTAGGTAAAAACTATTTATCAGCAATTATTTGGTATATCATTAAATCAGTGGCAAATATGGTACTGTAAAATACCTACAACATATTGGTTAACATGTTCCTTTAGTGTTTGAACACATAAGAGGGAGAAATGTGTGCTGTTATACACAAATCTGTTTTCCGACTTGCAACTGGAATACTTTCGACTCGGGTGTGACATCACTGCCAGCTCTTAGCTCTGACTGCCAGACAGATCTAATGCAACATAATTTTTTAACTGTAAAATAAAACTTTATTTTTAATGAGTAGGAGATAAACCACTTAAGAGCAACACCAGAGATCCCAGCATATTTGTCTAAGTTGTCAATGACAAAGGCATGCTGTTAACAGGTCTAACAGGACAGAAGATACATTGAAAAAAATATGTAATATGCAAAGCTAAATCTGCTGACAACAACCTTCAACCAGGCGACACAGAAAATGTATTGGCCCTGGGTTCTGCTTTCTTACTGTCCTAGAGAGCCAGGGCTGTGAGAGCGTGAACCTGCATGCAGAAAAACACAATGGTAATTGTTAGATTATTGCAAATGCCAGAGAGAAGACCAGTTCCATGTCTTCAACTGTTTTTGAAGCAGACAAACAGTGCCTTATTCCAAGCAGATTTGTAATGTTCTGAGCTGATCTAGATGAAGAGTTATTAGGGCCATCTTTCCTGAACTCGCTTTAAAACTTAACATAAACTGAGATAGAGACATCACTGTGAAGCTATGTTGAAAGAATTTGATCTTTGTAATTTGAAATGCTCTGACTCAAAGTCCAGATCACTTTAATCACTGAAACCATTGGTGATTGCAGCAACAGGTAGGATTTCAGACAAGCTGCTGCTCATCTGACATGTGCTGGCTTATCACAACCAATCATTGTACCTTATAAACACTTGGCACCAAAGTTAACTGACAAATCATGTGAAGGCTTAGTCAGACATGAGGTAGTCTGACTGTCAGGCAGCTTAATTTAGCATGACTTTAGTTTCTGTAGCTTTCATGGAGTTTTGCTCTGTGCTCGCTGATTCCCTTAGATCAGTTGGAAGTCCTCAAGGCTAGACTTCTTTGACTTGATCCTTTTCAACAATTTTATCAGACTATAACGTTTTCAAAATTATAGGAATAAATGTGTGCATAATAAATGTAAGAATAGAGATAGCAACATTATAATATTATCTGAACATATTGCATTGGTGCTTCAGTTGTGCAAACAAGTACAGCTGTGATCATTTTCCAGTTCAACACTTTGGCTTTAATAATGTAAATATAGCAAAATTAAGTTAGTTGGCTTTATGTAGTTCAAAAGCTCAAAATATTATTGTTTTATTTCTTGTCTTCTGTCTGTCAGCTCTACCTGTGGCAGGTAAGCTGCAACATAAGAGCCAATGTGATCAGAAGGTAACTGGTGCTCTTGCTAATTTTATACTAGATTTAAAAAAAGTAAGAAGTCAAAACTGGAGACATTTTTGTAAGAAAGCAAATAGTTCAAGTATTTATTTCAATAAGCAGTTATGTACATTCAGGAGACAGTAGCTTGGCCAGCTGTAGGATTGGCTGTGTCCTTTGCGGCAGATAAGATACATAATTAGATACACTGCTAACAAAGCAATTTGTTATAGATAAGCAGCAAAAACTATTTGATATGATTGAATTTTCCTTTCAAGTCAATAATTTGATTTAATGAAACAATTAGGATGAAGCAAAGAAAGGATCCTGTGAATGAATGATATTTTTTGTTGTTTTTTTGGTTTTCAGACAACTAAATAATAATATCCACATTTTGCGCTAGTATGTACAGTCTGTAATAAGTCTGGGTTGTCTTTGTTTGATGAGTCTTGCTTGCAATAAACAGCAAGGTGTTATAGTTGGAAACAAAGTGGAGGACCTTTGCAGGTCAGAATGAAACTTTAATATGCAGAGTAGATCAGTGTGTAGGATCTACTGATGGTAATAACATGAAAACTATCCTGATTAACCTCTCTCACCCTGTAAGTGTTTCAGACACTCATTTCTACCTTCTGCTATTAGACTGTAAAAGATCATATTGATCATATTTATGGACTACTGTGTGATTTTATAAGTTCTGTTATTGCTATTACTACTGCTATTAATACTATAATTATTATTACTATTATTACTATTACTTGTTGTCTTCCGCTTCATCCAGAACCAGGTTGTGGGGGCACCAGACTCAGCGGAGAAACCCAGACGTCCCTCTCCCCAGCAACCTCCTCCAGCTCCTCTGGGGGGAGCCCAAGGCGTTCCCAGGCCAGCCGAGAGACACAGCGTGTCCTGGGCCGTCCCCTAGGCCTCCTCCCAGGAAACGGCCCTGCTTTATTACTACAATAAATATTGCTACTAATATTACTACTAATACCGATACTGCAATTCTTACTTCAACTATTATTGTTACAGTTGTCATTACTCTTCTTTTTCTCGTTATTATTATCATGTTGTATTGTGTATTGAGTGATTTTACCCCCCTGGGGATCAATGAAGAATACTTTATTTGATTTCTGGGGAGCTTTAGAATTAGATTTTCTTTTTGTTCACATCAGTACAAGTAAATATTTCATATTATGTGTGTGATCATCTTCATCGTGAGAGCTCTTTTAATTCAATAAAACCTAAATAAATGAAAAGCAAGCAGTGAACTCAAACCTGTGCTGAGACAGACTTCCCAAGTGAAATTTGTTCATTCTGTAATTGGGTTTAACATGAAAAGAACTAATTGTTGCAGTTTTAATGGAAAGAAGCAGCAGCAGTGTTATGGGAATTCCTATCACTATCACTAACAAAGCAATATGTTATAGATACACAGCAAAAACTATTTGATATGATTGAATTTTCCTTTCAAGTCAATAATTTGATTTAATGAAACAATTACGATGAAGCAAAGAAAGGATCCTGTACTACTGAATGAAAATATTAATTCAGCAGAAGGCATTTGCTTGTATCATGGCTCTTGTGTCACAGTTGTTTTAACAGTGACAATAAAGTTTCTGAAGACAATAACGTTTCTAATGTAGGTCATTTCATCCCTTTACCATTTCCTGCTTCTGCTGTTTTGGTCATTTTGGTCATTTTGTTCCATGAATATAAATGGGACTGATGGAGTAAAAAGATATTTATGAATTTTTTCAAAACAATTTAGAGCACATTCAGACTGCTGGTCTGGTCCAGTGAATGGCCCAGGAATCTGTAAAAGTAAGAAAATTCATACCTTCGGTTGGCCCGGTTTACTTTCACACAGATTTTTTAGACTGAACAAAACAAAGTCATCCAGTGTCAGCTGTTATTTTAACAGCCTTGAGCTGAAGTGAGCTTTCTTCATTGCTTTAGGGGCAGTATTGTGCTAATCAAAAAGCAAAAAAGCACAAAGAAGAAAGTCAGTCTCATTGGGGTTTCTGCTGTTATTTTGGTGTTCAAATGTAGTCACCTCTTCACTACTCCATGTAGCCTGAAAAGACATTTTCAAACTCTTTTGTCTTCAAAATTGTGTTTGTTTTTCCTCTACTTCCAGCATGCATTCACCCTGCATACAAATTGCTCCAATGTCTGGATAAACCATGTTGAGACCGGCAGTTGTAACTGTGGTCGCCTATGCCATCTCGCTGAAGGCTTGGGAGATGGATCCTGTGCCAGAAGATGTAGAGGACTTCTGTAATTTTGCCAACATCATCCTAATCAGCTGTGTGCTCCTCCCACATCGCTGCTTGGCAGACCCTGCTGCAGCATCAACTGTGGCTCCATCTCTCCCCTTCCACCTCAAGGACCTTGAGGTGGAAGGGGAGAGATGGAATCAGCCCGAATGGACTGTTTGGTCCCCATTTTCAGTCTGTGCTGGAGCAGCTGCAGACCTCTCATGATAAACTGAAGTGAGTCAGGAAGCGTGGGGCTCAATTCCGGCCTGGCATCTAGTCCTCCCAATTCCCCAGCCGTCGGCAGGACAGTCAGGATAAACGGCACCAACACAAGTGATCCACTACCAATATCTCTGAGCCCCTCCACCCACCACATCTTCCATCCAACCACAGCCACCAGAGCGTCGCAGAGGTCGGAAGCTGACATGCTCCTAGTCCAAACCTCCACAGGAGACACAGTGAAGGTTCAAAATATTACTTTTTATGGGTATGTGTGTAAAACTGTTAACTGTTTTGTAATAATATATTAACCTTTCTCTAAGAGCATTGTCACATGTTTGTCAGGAGGACGAGTGGTCTTGGAGGTGGGACCCAAGAACGGTTGAAAAAAAAAGAGCAGGCTCCGAAAAAATTCAGTTGAAACTGCTTTAATCTTTTTGATGCAGCAAAGTAACCAAGCCACACCACCAACAACAACCCGGACAGTGACAGACACACTACTTAAATAGCGGTTAAACTAAATTGGGAGAAACCATTTCAAGGGACACACAACTGCAAAAAGGATAAACAAACAAAAATATTTACATTAAATGAACAGCTAATAAAATAAATTACAGATCAAGACAAAACAGAAAATATTTTAATTTAATCCCAATAAGTACTTCAAACTTGACATAGAAAACATGTGAAACCAAACTCCCTTCCCATTTCCTAATGGTGCGTCCCACAACCAATAAATGTGCTCAAGCCCCCAGGGAATGTTTTGCCTGTGCACACCTGCTGGGAAAGGGAAATGGCAGGGGTAAGTACTCAAATTGAACTTTCATATGTTTTACTTTAATGCAATTAAAATTTAACAATCATTTATTATCTTGAAAAGATCATTTAATTTACCTTTACAGAAAAACCAAGATGAGGCCTGCTAAAGAAGCCACACCCCAAACAAATCGTTTGCACCCAAAATAACCAAAATAAACTGAATTCCCAAACAAGATATTGTTTAACTGTGTTGTCTTTCACCAACAAATATAAATATACATGTGACAATGGCTCATTGTTACATCTCCTCCCCCCTTCACCCAAGAGTACAGTACCTCAATTTTCATGTGCACAGGAAAGACAGTCCGCCACCAGGTTTGCCTGTCCCGAACGATAGTAAATCGTGAAGTCATATGGCTGGAGTGACAGGTACCACCCTGTAAGACAAGTGTTTGAGTCTTTCATCCGTTTGAGCCATTGCAGAGCCCGATGGTCAGTTTCCAAGTGGAAGTGAGGTCCCAACTTTATGGCTAAGCACTCTTTTTCCACAGTTGAGTACCGAGACTCTCGATCCAGAAGTTTCCGGCTCAGGAACAGTACTGGTTTTCTTTGTCCATTCACATCCTGCAACAGCACAGCTCCCAGGCCAACTGCTGAAGCATCAGTTTGAAGAATGAAGGAATGATTGAAATCAGGGGTGTGAAGAACAGACTTGCATGTTATGGACATCTTCAGGTCTGTAAAGGCTCTGTCACAATCAGCTGTCCATTTCACCTTTACTGGTGCTGAAGCCTTTGTGAGATTAGTTAGCACTGCTGCTCTATCAGCAAAATGTGGAATAAATTTACTGTACCAACCTACCAATCCTAGGAAGGCTCGAACCCTCTTTTTGGTTGTTGGAACAGGATAGGAGTGGATGGCATCCACCTTTCCAACCTGAGGCCTTACCACACCTTGACCAACAATATGGCCCACTTAATTTCTTGCCAATGAGCATTTGCTTGGATTGAATGTCAGGCCAGCATTTTTTATTAACTGAAGAATCTGTTGAAGGTGAATAACATGGTCCTCCCAAGACTGGCTAAAGATTACCACATCATCCAAATATGCAGCAGCAAATTGTGGCACATATCTAAGTATTTGGTCCATCAGTCTCTGAAATGTCACTGGTGCCCCCTGCAGACCAAATGGCATCACCTTGAACTGGTAGAGGCCAAATGGCGTTGTAAAAGCTGTCAGTTCTTTTGTTTCTTGTGCCAAGGCAAGTTGCCAATATCCTTTGCTCAAGTCAAGAGTGCTGATGAACTTTGAATTGCCAACCTTCTCTAACAACTCATCTATTCGTGGCATTGGATATGACTGACACTTTGACATCGAGTTGAGATATCTAAAGTCAATACAGAATCTTAGTGAACCATCTTTTTTTGGAACCAAAACAATGGGGATACACCACTCACTTGTGGATGGCTCAATTATGTTCAGCTGCAACATCAGCTTAATCTCCTGTTTGAGTTTAGGCAGCAGACGTTCAGGGATCCGATAAGACCTTCGTCGAGGCGTAACACCATCTTTCAGGTGAACTTTATGCTTAACCAAAGTGGTGAAACCCGGTGTGTCGGTGAAGAGGTCTGGGTCAAGCAATGAGTGGATCTCTCCCTGCTGACCTGGCTGAAGATGTGACAGATCCACTGTCACGGATTTCAGGACTTGTCCTGGGAACTCCTGTTCCCTATCTTCCTCTTCTGCTTCACAAATGAAGAGATGTGGCTGGGGTGAATCCGGTTTCAATAGCTGGACCTGATTTGATGAAGGACGCTGAAACGCTTTCAAAAGGTTCACATGAAAACATTGATGTTTCTTCTGCTTGTCTGGTGTGTGGAGTTCATAGGTGACCTTACTCAAACATCTAGTGATCTTGAAAGGGCCTTGCCATTTGGCCAACAGCTTGCTGTCACTGGTAGGTAGAAGCAGCAGCACCTTCTGTCCAACCTGAAAAATTCTCTCTCTGGCCTTTTTGTCATACCAGAGCTTCTGATTAGCTTGCGCAGTCCTCATATGCTCCTGGGCCAATGTCGTCATCTGCTCCAGTCTGTCTCTCATCTTAAGGACATAGGCAACCACATTGTCCTGTTGAGATGTTGGTGTCTCCCAGTGATCTCTCAGAAGATCCAGTGGTCCCCGGACTTGGCGACCATAAAGAAGTTTGAAAGGAGAGAATCCCGTAAACACCTATGGCAGCTCTCGGTATGCGAACAGAAGATATGGCAACCACTGGTCCCCGTCAGAGCTTGTTTGGGAGACAAACGTCCGCAGCATGTTTTGCAGAGTCTGATTGAATCTCTCCACCAGTCCGTCGGTCTGGGGATGATATGGGCTGGATCTAATACCCTTCACACTTAGCAACCCATAAACCTGCTGGAGCAGTTTTGATAAAACATTTGTACCACAGTCAGTCAGGACTTCTCTGGGTATGCCTACCCTTGAAAACAGCTGGATCAGACAGTTAGCCACATGTCTGGCAGTGATGGATCTAAGGGGAAATGCCTCAGGGTAACGGGTAGCATAATCACAGATAACCAAGATATATCTGTGGCCAGATGACCATTTCTCAAGAGGCCCTACTATTACCATTCCGATTCTGTCAAATGGAGTTGCAATGAGGGGCAGTGGCTGAAGGTGGGCTCGTGGCATCCCACTTGGTGATGTCAACTGGCAAATCTCACATGTAGCACAAAACTCTTTCAGCTGTGTGTACATACCAGGCCAAATAAACTTGTTTCCTATTCTACTAAGTGATTTCTGAAATGCTAGATGACCTGCCCAAGGGACAGAATGACCAAGCTCCATGACCTTCTGTGTTAAACACTGCGGTAATGCTAAAGCCTCAACCATGCTTTGTCGTTGGTAGAGAAGGCCCTTTTTTATTATGTATGTAGTATCTGCTAGACAGTCCGCTTTGCCTAGTTTGTCACCCTCCACCTCTGAATCTTTATCAAACCAAAATTTTAGCTTTGGATCAGCACTTTGAGATGTAGCCATGTCGGAGGGGATATTAAAATCTGTGGGCTGGCACAGTTCTGTAATAAATTCACACTGCTTCTTTGATGAAGCTAAAACCTTGTCCCTCCTCTTTTGTGCTCTGGTCTTACGCAGCCTTACAAGACCCACTTCTAGCTCAGCATGGTAAAAAGGCAACTCTTCAAGAATATCCTTAGCTTTCTGAGCTCTGGTGATAGCCACATTACAGGAAGGATAAGATTCTTCCATTAACTGCCTCTCCACCCCTTGAACCGGTGATCTAAAACTGCTCTGCCCATCCAACCGTGACTCAGCTTGTGCTTGTTGGATGAGATCAAAAAGAGTTGGAATGTCACTGCCCAAAATAACAGCATAAGGGAGCTTAGCCACCAAAGCTACCGACATGAGATAAGTTTGACCATCAACTGTTAGGTAAACCTCAGCTGTGGGGTATGCCTTCTTATCACCATGAACACAGCAAATGTTAGCTGAAGCTTCAGTCCAAAGGTCTCTTGGCACAATACTGGAACGAACCACAGACTTCAAACAACCCGAATCTAACAGGGCCTCCTCACGCTGACCATTGATTAAGACAGGGACTGTTAAAACCTCTTTTTGATGTGCAAGAAGGTGAGAGGATCTAGGAACTGTACACAGGAGAGAAGGTGTAGTCTGTCTAGTTAAAGGACATGTATACTGGGTGTGACCTAGTCCATTACAGAGATAACAGCGCATGTCTGGTCTGGATTTGGAAAAGGATTGCCTATTGTTATGTGATTTTGAAGTACTAGGCTTAGAAAAAGGTTGTCTGAAATTGCCATGGGACCTACTTTGAATTTGTCCACCCCCATCACCCCCATAGGACTTACGGTGGCCAGTGAAGCTGCTGTCACGGTAGAAGGCAGATCTCCGGCTTCCACTCCTGGCTGACAGGAACACCTCCGCATGATGAGCAGCATCCTCGGCAGACTTGGGGTCTCTTTCACGGATCCAAACCTCCATCTCTGGGTTCATCATTCTCAGGAACTGTTCCAGAACCAGATGTTCTGAGATGTCCTTCACCGTCGAAGTGTCAGGTTTCACCCATTTGTTGAAGAGGTCTTTTAGCCTCACATACAGTTCACGTGGGGTTTCCCCAGGATTAATATCCAATGCACGAAACCGTTTCCTGTA
Organism: Girardinichthys multiradiatus; assembly: GCF_021462225.1. Lineage (NCBI taxonomy): Eukaryota > Metazoa > Chordata > Actinopteri > Cyprinodontiformes > Goodeidae > Girardinichthys > Girardinichthys multiradiatus. The sequence goes on from NC_061812.1 coordinate 49,151,755, forward strand.
TGTATCACTTGTGATTTCATACTTAGCAAGAATCACCTCTTTGACCTTCTCATAACTGGCTGAATCATCAAAGTCCATGAGAACATACGCACTTCTTGCTTTGCCGGTGAGCAGGGGAAACAGCTGAATTGCCCACTCATCTTTTGGCCAACCACAAACTGTGGCTATTCTTTCAAAAGTCATGAAATAATGTTCAATGTCATCATCTAGTGAGAGTGGCAGGATCTTTGGCTGTTTGGGTAGCTTTAGCGCCCTTGGTGTGGGTGGCTCCGCTGGTTGGTCATGTGCAACTACTTGATGATCACAATTATCAGGACTGTCCTCTTCATCATCATCATCATCGTCATCATCAACTTGTGGCCCAGTTCGTCTTTCAAAGTCATCTTTCAGTTCTCTCATCTGAGCTTGAATCTGCTGAAATTGATGCTACATATTCTTCAACATTTGTTCTTGCCGTGTCGACTCCTTTTCCACCTGCTGATCTCTGGAAGCTTGGGAGTGGATAAGAGCCCTCACCAGACTGGTTAATTCCTGCAGTTTATCAGGATTGCTGGCTTCTGCTGCTGCTCCCTGCTGGTCATCTGAAGGAAGTGGCTCACCACCATCTGGTTCCACTTGGTGCTCCACCTGTTTGCTACCCAGTGTCATCATTTTCCATATAATTTCAACCCGTAACTCCTGACACCACTTGTCACATGTTTGTCAGGAGGACTAGCGGTCTTGGAGGTGGGACCCAAGAACGGTTGAAAAAAAAAAAGAGCAGGCTCCGAAAAAATTCAGTTGAAACTGCTTTAATCTTTTTGATGCAGCAAAGTAACCAAGCCACACCACCAACAACAACCCGGACAGTGACAGACGTACTACTTAAATAGAGGTGAAACTAAATTGGGAGAAACCATTTCAAGGGACACACAACTGCAAAAAGGATAAATCGGGAGGAATGGCCTCCCCGATCTGAATCCGAGTGGTGTTTTGTTATTGGACTTCTGTGCTAGTCACGGATTGTCCATAACGAACACCATGTTCAAACATAAGGGTGTCCATCTGTGCACTTGGCACCAGGACACCCTAGGCAGGAGGTCGATGATCGACTTTGTTGTCGTATCATCAGACCTTCGGCCGCATGTTTTGGACACTCGGGTGAAGAGAGGGGCTGAGCGTTCCACTGATCATCACCTGGTGGTGAGTTGGATCCGCTGGAGGAGGAGAAAGCCAGACAGACTTGGCAGGCCCAAGCGCATAGTGAGGGTCTGCTGAGAACGCCTGGCGGAGCCCTCGGCCAGGGATGTATTCAACTCCCACCTCCGGGAGAGCTTCGACCAGATCCCGGGGGATGTTGGAGACATAGAGTCCGAGTGGACCATGTTCTCCGCATCTATTGTCGATGCTGCTGCCCATAGCTGCGGCCGTAAGGTCTGCGGTGCCTGTCGTGGCGGCAATCCCAGAACCCGGTGGTGGACACCGGCAGTAAGGGATGCTGTTAAGCTGAAGAAGGAGTCCAATCGGCTGTGGTTGGCTTGTGGGACTCCTGAGGCGGCTGACGGGTACCGTGAGGCCAAGCGTGCTGCGGCCCGGGCTGTGGCAGAGGCAAAACTCGGGCCTGGGAAGAGTTCGGTGAGGCCATGGAGAAGGACTACCGGTTGGCCTCAGGAGGGGGAAGCAGTGCTTTGCCAACACTGTTTATAGTGGGGGCAGGAGACTGCTGACCTCGACTGAGGACATTATCGGGCGGTGGAAGGAGTACTTCGAGGATCTCCTCAATCCTGCCATCACGCATTCCATGGTGGAAACAGAGGCTGGGGACTCGGGGTTGGACTCTTTCATCACCCAGGCTGAAGTCACCGAGGTGGTTAAAAAGCTCCGCCGTGGCAAGGCTTCGGGGGTGGATGAGATCCGCCCTGAGTACCTCAAGTCTCTGGATGTTGTAGGGCTGTCATGGTTGACACGCCTCTTCAACATTGCGTGGCGGTCGGGGACAGTGCCTCTGGACTGGCAGACTGGGGTGGTGGTCCCCCTTTATAAGAAGGGGGACCGGAGGGTGTGTTCCAACTACAGGGGGATCACACTCCTCAGCCTCCCTGGTAAGGCCTACGCCAGGGTATTGGAGAGGAGAGTCAGACCGATAGTCGAACCTCGGCTTCAGGAGGAACATTGTGGTTTTCGTCCCAGCCGTGGAACACTGGACCAGCTCTATACCCTCTACAGGGTGCTCGAGGGTTCATGGGAGTTTGCCCAACCGGTTCACATGTGTTTTGTGGACCTGGAGAAGGCATTCGACAGTCCGTCGGTCTGGGGATGATATGGGCTGGATCTAATACCCTTCACACTTAGCAACCCATAAACCTGCTGGAGCAGTTTTGATAAAACATTTGTACCACAGTCAGTCAGGACTTCTCTGGGTATGCCTACCCTTGAAAACAGCTGGATCAGACAGTTAGCCACATGTCTGGCAGTGATGGATCTAAGGGGAAATGCCTCAGGGTAACGGGTAGCATAATCACAGATAACCAAGATATATCTGTGGCCAGATGACCATTTCTCAAGAGGCCCTACTATTACCATTCCGATTCTGTCAAATGGAGTTGCAATGAGGGGCAGTGGCTGAAGGTGGGCTCGTGGCATCCCACTTGGTGATGTCAACTGGCAAATCTCACATGTAGCACAAAACTCTTTCAGCTGTGTGTACATACCAGGCCAAATAAACTTGTTTCCTATTCTACTAAGTGATTTCTGAAATGCTAGATGACCTGCCCAAGGGACAGAATGACCAAGCTCCATGACCTTCTGTGTTAAACACTGCGGTAATGCTAAAGCCTCAACCATGCTTTGTCGTTGGTAGAGAAGGCCCTTTTTTATTATGTATGTAGTATCTGCTAGACAGTCCGCTTTGCCTAGTTTGTCACCCTCCACCTCTGAATCTTTATCAAACCAAAATTTTAGCTTTGGATCAGCACTTTGAGATGTAGCCATGTCGGAGGGGATATTAAAATCTGTGGGCTGGCACAGTTCTGTAATAAATTCACACTGCTTCTTTGATGAAGCTAAAACCTTGTCCCTCCTCTTTTGTGCTCTGGTCTTACGCAGCCTTACAAGACCCACTTCTAGCTCAGCATGGTAAAAAGGCAACTCTTCAAGAATATCCTTAGCTTTCTGAGCTCTGGTGATAGCCACATTACAGGAAGGATAAGATTCTTCCATTAACTGCCTCTCCACCCCTTGAACCGGTGATCTAAAACTGCTCTGCCCATCCAACCGTGACTCAGCTTGTGCTTGTTGGATGAGATCAAAAAGAGTTGGAATGTCACTGCCCAAAATAACAGCATAAGGGAGCTTAGCCACCAAAGCTACCGACATGAGATAAGTTTGACCATCAACTGTTAGGTAAACCTCAGCTGTGGGGTATGCCTTCTTATCACCATGAACACAGCAAATGTTAGCTGAAGCTTCAGTCCAAAGGTCTCTTGGCACAATACTGGAACGAACCACAGACTTCAAACAACCCGAATCTAACAGGGCCTCCTCACGCTGACCATTGATTAAGACAGGGACTGTTAAAACCTCTTTTTGATGTGCAAGAAGGTGAGAGGATCTAGGAACTGTACACAGGAGAGAAGGTGTAGTCTGTCTAGTTAAAGGACATGTATACTGGGTGTGACCTAGTCCATTACAGAGATAACAGCGCATGTCTGGTCTGGATTTGGAAAAGGATTGCCTATTGTTATGTGATTTTGAAGTACTAGGCTTAGAAAAAGGTTGTCTGAAATTGCCATGGGACCTACTTTGAATTTGTCCACCCCCATCACCCCCATAGGACTTACGGTGGCCAGTGAAGCTGCTGTCACGGTAGAAGGCAGATCTCCGGCTTCCACTCCTGGCTGACAGGAACACCTCCGCATGATGAGCAGCATCCTCGGCAGACTTGGGGTCTCTTTCACGGATCCAAACCTCCATCTCTGGGTTCATCATTCTCAGGAACTGTTCCAGAACCAGATGTTCTGAGATGTCCTTCACCGTCGAAGTGTCAGGTTTCACCCATTTGTTGAAGAGGTCTTTTAGCCTCACATACAGTTCACGTGGGGTTTCCCCAGGATTAATATCCAATGCACGAAACCGTTTCCTGTATGTATCACTTGTGATTTCATACTTAGCAAGAATCACCTCTTTGACCTTCTCATAACTGGCTGAATCATCAAAGTCCATGAGAACATACGCACTTCTTGCTTTGCCGGTGAGCAGGGGAAACAGCTGAATTGCCCACTCATCTTTTGGCCAACCACAAACTGTGGCTATTCTTTCAAAAGTCATGAAATAATGTTCAATGTCATCATCTAGTGAGAGTGGCAGGATCTTTGGCTGTTTGGGTAGCTTTAGCGCCCTTGGTGTGGGTGGCTCCGCTGGTTGGTCATGTGCAACTACTTGATGATCACAATTATCAGGACTGTCCTCTTCATCATCATCATCATCGTCATCATCAACTTGTGGCCCAGTTCGTCTTTCAAAGTCATCTTTCAGTTCTCTCATCTGAGCTTGAATCTGCTGAAATTGATGCTACATATTCTTCAACATTTGTTCTTGCCGTGTCGACTCCTTTTCCACCTGCTGATCTCTGGAAGCTTGGGAGTGGATAAGAGCCCTCACCAGACTGGTTAATTCCTGCAGTTTATCAGGATTGCTGGCTTCTGCTGCTGCTCCCTGCTGGTCATCTGAAGGAAGTGGCTCACCACCATCTGGTTCCACTTGGTGCTCCACCTGTTTGCTACCCAGTGTCATCATTTTCCATATAATTTCAACCCGTAACTCCTGACACCACTTGTCACATGTTTGTCAGGAGGACTAGCGGTCTTGGAGGTGGGACCCAAGAACGGTTGAAAAAAAAAAAGAGCAGGCTCCGAAAAAATTCAGTTGAAACTGCTTTAATCTTTTTGATGCAGCAAAGTAACCAAGCCACACCACCAACAACAACCCGGACAGTGACAGACGTACTACTTAAATAGAGGTGAAACTAAATTGGGAGAAACCATTTCAAGGGACACACAACTGCAAAAAGGATAAATCGGGAGGAATGGCCTCCCCGATCTGAATCCGAGTGGTGTTTTGTTATTGGACTTCTGTGCTAGTCACGGATTGTCCATAACGAACACCATGTTCAAACATAAGGGTGTCCATCTGTGCACTTGGCACCAGGACACCCTAGGCAGGAGGTCGATGATCGACTTTGTTGTCGTATCATCAGACCTTCGGCCGCATGTTTTGGACACTCGGGTGAAGAGAGGGGCTGAGCGTTCCACTGATCATCACCTGGTGGTGAGTTGGATCCGCTGGAGGAGGAGAAAGCCAGACAGACTTGGCAGGCCCAAGCGCATAGTGAGGGTCTGCTGAGAACGCCTGGCGGAGCCCTCGGCCAGGGATGTATTCAACTCCCACCTCCGGGAGAGCTTCGACCAGATCCCGGGGGATGTTGGAGACATAGAGTCCGAGTGGACCATGTTCTCCGCATCTATTGTCGATGCTGCTGCCCATAGCTGCGGCCGTAAGGTCTGCGGTGCCTGTCGTGGCGGCAATCCCAGAACCCGGTGGTGGACACCGGCAGTAAGGGATGCTGTTAAGCTGAAGAAGGAGTCCAATCGGCTGTGGTTGGCTTGTGGGACTCCTGAGGCGGCTGACGGGTACCGTGAGGCCAAGCGTGCTGCGGCCCGGGCTGTGGCAGAGGCAAAACTCGGGCCTGGGAAGAGTTCGGTGAGGCCATGGAGAAGGACTACCGGTTGGCCTCAGGAGGGGGAAGCAGTGCTTTGCCAACACTGTTTATAGTGGGGGCAGGAGACTGCTGACCTCGACTGAGGACATTATCGGGCGGTGGAAGGAGTACTTCGAGGATCTCCTCAATCCTGCCATCACGCATTCCATGGTGGAAACAGAGGCTGGGGACTCGGGGTTGGACTCTTTCATCACCCAGGCTGAAGTCACCGAGGTGGTTAAAAAGCTCCGCCGTGGCAAGGCTTCGGGGGTGGATGAGATCCGCCCTGAGTACCTCAAGTCTCTGGATGTTGTAGGGCTGTCATGGTTGACACGCCTCTTCAACATTGCGTGGCGGTCGGGGACAGTGCCTCTGGACTGGCAGACTGGGGTGGTGGTCCCCCTTTATAAGAAGGGGGACCGGAGGGTGTGTTCCAACTACAGGGGGATCACACTCCTCAGCCTCCCTGGTAAGGCCTACGCCAGGGTATTGGAGAGGAGAGTCAGACCGATAGTCGAACCTCGGCTTCAGGAGGAACATTGTGGTTTTCGTCCCAGCCGTGGAACACTGGACCAGCTCTATACCCTCTACAGGGTGCTCGAGGGTTCATGGGAGTTTGCCCAACCGGTTCACATGTGTTTTGTGGACCTGGAGAAGGCATTCGACTGTGTCCCTCATGATGCCCTGTGGGGGGTGCACCAGGAGTATGGAATCGGGGGCCCTTTATTAGGGGTCATCCGGTCCCTGTACGAGCATGTTGGACTCCGGCAGGGCTGCCCTTTGTCGACGGTCCTGTTCATAACTTTTATGGACAGGATTTCTAGACGCAGCCAAGGGCCGGAGGGGGTCTGGTTTGGGGACCAGTGGATTTCGTCTCTTCTTTTTGCAGATGACGTGGTCCTGCTGGCCCCCTCTAGCCAAGACCTACAGCATGCGCTGTGGCGGTTCGCAGCCGAGTGTGAAGCGGCTGGGATGAGGATCAGCTCCTCCAAGTCCGAGGCCATGGTACTCGACCGGAAAAGGGTGGCTTGTCCTCTTCAGGTTGGAGGGGAGTTCCTGCCTAAAGTGGAGGAGTTTAAAAATCTCGGGGTATTGTTCACGAGTGAGGGAAGAATGGAGCGGGAGATCAACAGACGGATCGGTGCGGCTACCACAGTAATGGGGGCGCTGTGCCGGTCCATTGTGGTGAAGAGAGAGCTGAGCCGAAAAGCAAAGCTCTCAATTTACTGGTCGGTCTACGTTCCTACCCTCACCTATGGCCATGAACTTTGGGTCATGACCGAAAGAACGAGATCACGGATACAAGCGGCTGAAATGAGCTTCCTCCGTAGGGTGGCCGGGCACTCCCTTAGAGATAGGGTGAGGAGCTCGGCCATCCGGGAGGGGCTCGGAGTAGAGCCGCTGCTCCTCCACATCGAGAGGAGCCAGTTGAGGTGGCTCGGGCATCTATACCGGATGCCTCCTGGACGCCTTCCTCGGGAGGTGTTCCAGGCACGTCCCACCGGGAGGAGGCCCAGGGGATGGCCCAGGACACGCTGGAGGGACTATGTCTCTCGGCTGGCCTGGGAACGCCTTGGGCTCCCCCTGGAGGAGCTGGAGGAGGTGTCTGGAGAGAGGGACGTCTGGGCGTCTCTGCTGAGTCTGCTGCCCCCGCGACCCGGTCCTGGATAAGCGGAAGACGACGAACGAACGAACGAATCATTTATTATCTTGAAAAGATCATTTAATTTACCTTTACAGAAAAACCAAGATGAGGCCTGCTAAAGAAGCCACACCCCAAACAAATCGTTTGCACACAAAATAACCAAAATAAACTGAATTGCCAAACAAGATATTGTTTAACTGTGTTGTGTTTCACCAACAAATATAAATATACATGTAACAATGACTCATTGTTACAAGCATGTTCCCGAAAATACCAACTCAGCCAGAGTCCACGATCCTGCTGTAATCTCCTCACGCACATCCTCCACACAAGGTGAGATGGGAACTTTTAAACGGCAGTTTAAAAGGAGCCATGATTTCACGGTTTCCAAGCAGCCCATTTCTATTTCTCCATCTGTCCAACCCAAACATGAACCACTGCGAGCACCCCATGCTGCTTGTGCTAAGCCAACCTCTTGACTTTCTTCCTCCTGTTCGCCCTACCTGTCAGTGGGCGTAAAAACGGCACCTAACTCATGTGCCCACTCAGTATGCACAGTTTTGCCACCTGAGCCCAAGCATAAAACTCACAGCTGAGGCTGATCTATAGCCCTTACGAGCAAAGACCCCAGAAGTTCCCCAGTAGATTTCTGCGGCAGGTAAAGGTGAAAGGGACTCTAAAGTGGTTCATATCCATGAAGTTCACACCACAGCAAATAAATTCATGCCCTGTCTCAGAGCACTACCCAGAGTGGCAGCGCTATGTCCCCTGAACAGATGGATGGACATTCTGATCAGCAGAGTTTACACGCTGCATTTCCTGTCACACCTCACACTATATAGAGGTATTGTGGAAACAGTTCTGCCGTCTCCAGAGCAGAACTCTACTCTCCAATCAGAACCGCAAGAACTCCTGGCAAAATCGTTACTTCCAGGAAAACTTCTTATTCTTGATACTTCCTGGTTCCAAAGAGAATGAGAGGAATGAGACCTATTTTTGATTCGTCCCTGTTTAACAAATCAATCATGTAGAGACAATTGCACATGCTTACAATACAGCAGGTGCTTGAAGATGTTCATAGTTCACCTCCATAGATCTAAAAGACTCATATTTTCACTTCCCCAACATTCCAAAACACTGCAAATATCTGTGTTTTACCTTTAAGGGGATTCCATGTCAGTACAACGGGGAACCATGACGGACCAGTGCAAATAGGATCAGGCAGCAGACAAAGGTGTAGACCTCAACCTCCCGATCTCCGGATGCCTAAACTGGCTCTAGGGACATGGAATGTCACCTCGCTGGGTAGGAAGGAGCCTGGATTTGTGTGGGGAGTCAAGAGATATCGGTTAAGAATAGTCGGGCTCACCTCCACACATAGCCTGGGCTCTGGAATCCAGCTCCTCGAGAGAGGTTGGACTCTCTTCTACTCTGGGGAGTAGCCTGTGAGGAGAGGCGGCGGGCATGGGTGGGTTTGCTTGTCGCCTCCCATAACTCAGCGGTCTCGTGTTGGAGTTTTTTTCCCCAGAGGATGAGAGGGTCGCATCCCTGTGCCTTTGGGTCAAGAAAGGGTCTCTGACTGTCGTTTCGGCCTACGGGTCGACTTTGTAGTCGTGTTTTCGGACTTTCAGCCACATGTCTTGGACACTTGGACAAAGAAAGGGGCTGAGCTGTTCACCGATCACCACCTGGTGGTGTGTTTGATCCACAGGAAGAGAGGAAAGCCAGACAGACTTGGCAGGTCCAAGCGTATAGTGAGAGTCTGCTGGGAATGTCTGGCAGGGCTCTTGGCCCGGGATGTATTTAACTTCCACCTCTGGAAGAGCTTTGACCAGATTCCGGGGGTGGTTTGAGACATAGAGTCCAGGTGGACTATGTTCTCCACCTCTATTGTCATTGCTGCCACCCATAGCTGTGGCCGTAAGGTCGGCGGTGCCTGTTGCTGCGACAGTCCCTGAACCCGGTGGTGGACACCGGAGTAAGGGATGCTGTCAAGCTGAAGAAGGAGCTGTGGTTGGCTTGTGGGACTCCTGAGGCAGCTGACGGGTAGCGTGAGGCTAACCATGCCGTGGCCCGGACTGTGGCAAAATTCTGACCTGGGAGGAGTTCTGTGAGGCCATGGAGAAGGACTACCGGTCAGCCTCGAAGCGATTCTGGAAAACCGTCCAGTGCCTCAGGAAAGGGGAAACAGTGCTTCGCCAACACTGTTTGCAGTGGGGATGGGGTGCTGCTGACCTTGAATGGGTGGTGGAAGGAGTATTACGAGGATCTCCTCAATCCTGACATCATGCCTTGCCTGGTGGAAGTGTAACCAATGAATAGAATTTACTCGAGTTCAGATAGTAGTTTACTATCAACCAGTTATGTTTATTACCAAAACTCTGGATTGAAACACATCCAACTTCATCATACCTTCAACATAAATTTTATCTGATAAAGAAAAATAATTCACTCTAGCACTTTGAAACACTAACCGTGCAGTACAAATAATATATTGTCTTTAGTAAAAAAAAGAAAATAAGCGCAGGCCAGCAAAAAAAGAAAATTTGTTTATATAGACCTCTAAGTGTGTGGTGCATACGAAACAAAACAAGATGATCGGGGTTGTCCAGGCTGAAACAACCACCAGGAACGATGATGGCAGCTGCACTCCTCCACAGATGCAAGAAAGGCTCAACGTTTCTGTCCTTCGCATCCACAGGTAAACCTCAGCCGTCTTCCCGTCTGGTTCATCAACAATAATGCTCACTAGCAGGAAAGCATATTAGCAGGCATAAAAGTAAGGTGCAGTGCAGAATGTGAACAAAGACACACACGTCTCGGCTCCGCAGCAGTTCTGATACTCTAAAGCCTGCAGTTTCCCTTAGGAACAGCAGTTGTAAAAGCTGTATTCTGATACAAGGTTTAATAACCTCCATCACAGAAATATAACCACATAAAATAATGAACAACTTTCAGTCAACATAAGATGCATTCCATCCAAAACGACACATCTTAGAAATCGAAAGACATGAAAATTCACTTAACACGTGACTAGCAAACGATTATTTTTGCATGCAATGCCCACAGTAAAAACATAAGTTTGGTTTCTAAAACTCTACCAAATTATGATCGACCTGATACGTAAAATAATAATACAGATGACAACACATTAACAATATTGCTTACCTAGCAGGAAAGCATATTAGCAGACATAAAAGTCAGGTGCAGTGCAGAATGTGAACAAAGACACACACGTCTCGGCTCCGCAGTACTTCTGATACTCTAAGGCCCTGTCCCAATACCCACACTACACCCTACGCCCCTCTATGAAGTGTGTACTTTGAACAAGTGCATGTAAGGGTTGAAGTGCGCAGGTTACAAGCGTGCAAAATTGGAGAATTGGGACAGTAGGGGTTACTTCATTGACTTGCACCTCTGCATCGCAACTGCAACATCAAAAAGGGCAGAAACCAGCGCTGTTTTCACAGTCTTGCTGCTAAAAAAACTATTTTAAAACTGCAACAAGCAATAGTTTTGAGGAGAAGAAAGTGCAAGAAGCGAAGGAGGCTTATACACCAGACTCTTGCCGCGCCAGTGTTTGTTTGAAAGGTAACTTCAGTGTTATGGCCTACTGACTGCCCAGACTCACTCTGAACCAAGTGGTATCTCACAATGTTGAGCCTGGAAAACCAATAAAAAATATATATTTGTCGGCTTGCTGTCTAAAGTTTACGCAGTTCTTATTATTCTGACTTGATGGCTGGTTACGTTGACGGTTGTGATTGGTTTTTGCTCAGAACGTCATCTGCAGCAGGGAATTGTGGGTAATATACATGGGCGAAGTCCGCATGAGGGGCACAAAGGGGGCGGGGCTAAGGACGACTCTGGAGAATTGGGACACACTATGCACTCAAACCCATCAACGGGAATGCGCAATTCAGGGACACAAGGGTGGAAGGGCTAGTATTGGGACAGCACTTAAAGCCCACGGTTTCCCTTAGGAACAGCAATCGTAAAAGCTGCCGTAAAGTGACGTCGCACTTAACCCTTAAAGGGACACTACCTACAAAACAGAAACAATACTAGTATGACAGTAAACCCTCATACCACACAGACACACAAAAAAAAAAAAAACCAAACAAAAGTGCAGCTGGGTTACTGAAGCAGAGACTGGGGAGTTGGAGTTGGACTCTTTCATCACACAGGCTGAAGTCACAGAGGTGGTTTAAGAGCTCCATGGTGGCAAGGCTTTGAGGTGGATGAGATCCACCCTGAGTACCTCAAGTCTCTGGATGTTGTGGGGCTGTTGTGGCTTCAACACTGCGTGGCGTGGAAAGTGCCTCTGGACTGCCATACCGGAGTGGTGGTCCCCCTTCACAAGAAGGGAGGTTGTGTTCCAACTACAGGGACATCACAGTCCTCAGTCTCTATGGTAAGGCCTATTTTAGGGTGTTGGAGAGGAGGGTCCAGCCGAAAGTCAAAACTTGGCATCAGGAGGAGCAGTGTGGTTTTCGTCCTGGCCGTGGAATACTGGACCACCTCTACAGGGTGCTTGAGGGTTCATAGGAGTTTATCCAATTTGTCCACATGTGTTTTGTGGACCTGGAGAAGGCAATTGACCATGTCCCTCATGGTGCCCTGTGGGGGGGGAGTATGAAGTCAGGAGCCCTTTATTAGGGGCCATCCGGTACAAGCGGAGCAGGGGTTTGGTCCGCATTTCAGGCACTAAGCAGGACCTGTTCCCGGTGCAAGTTGGACTCTGGCAAGGCTGCCCTTTGTCACTGGTCTTTTTCATACATTTCATGGACAAGATTTCTAGACGCAGCAAAGGGTCGTAGGGGGTGTGGTTTGGGAACCAGTTGACTTTGTTTCCTCTTTTTGCAGATGATATGGTCCTGCTGGCCCCCGCTAGCCAAGACCTACAGCATGCACTGGGACAGTTCGCAGTAGAGTGTGAAGCGGCTGGGATGACGATCAGCTTCTCTGAGTCCGAGGGGTTCCGATGGTTTCTGAACGGAAAAGGGTGGCTTGCCCTCTTCAGGGTGGAAGGGAGTTACTGCCTCAAGTGGAGGAGTTCAAGTATCTCGGGGTCTTGTTCACGAGTGAGGGAAGAATGGAGCGGGAGATTGACAGATGGATCGGTGCGGCTGCCGTAGTAATGGGGGCACTGTGCCGGTCCGTTGTGGTGGGTACTGTGCTGATCCGTTGTGGTGAAGAGAGAGCTGAGCAGTAAAGCGAAGCTCTCGATTTACCTTTCTACCCTCACCTATGGACATTAATTTTGGGTCATGACCAAAAGAAGAAGATCCCGGAAACAAGCGGCTGAAATGAGCATCCTCCGCAGGGTGGCCGGGCACTCCCTTAGAGATGGGGTGAGGAGCTCGGCCATCTGGGAGGGCTCGGAGTAGAGCCGCTGCTTCTCCACGTCAAGAAGAGTCAGTTGAGGTGGCTTGGGCATCTGTATAGGATGCCTTCTGGACTCCTCCCTCAGGAGGTGTTTCAGGCACTTCCCACCGGGAGGAGGCCCGGGGGACGGCCAGGACACGCTGGAGGGACTATGTCTCTCGGCTGGCCTGGGAATGCTGGAGGAGCTGGAGGAGGTGTCTGGGGGAAGGGAAGTCTGGGCGTCTCTACTGAGTCTGCTGCCCCTGCGACCCGGTCCTGGAATGAAGCGGAAGACACCAAGTATGAGTATGAGACTGTTAATAGTGTTATTTAAGTCAAAATAATATTGTTCAGATTAACTAAATTCTGAGCATATATTACATTTTTAAAGTGATCAGCTTTAGAGACAATAATATTAGTTTAAAAAGTACTTAACAATTAAAAGTAAATCAGGCATTGTCTGACTAAATCTTGGTTTCATCAGGGATAATAGATACCTTATTACCTATCTAAGGTATCTATCTAAGATACCTTAGATAGATTATCTGCGTTGTAATGGAAATGTATTCTATGTTGCAGAGATTTGAAATGAAAAAGTATATGACTTAAAGAAAATTGGCCCTGTGGAACTCCGGCTGTAAGGAAGTTTAACCATTCACATTAACAAACTTGACTTTGACAAATACAATTTAAACCTTTCTAGGGTTGTATCTTTAAACCCAATAATATGTTCAAGCCTTTATAAAAAATGTTATGATTAATCCAGTTAGTCCATTGTCCCTCGCCCATTAGAATATCATTATAATCTTCACCAATGCTGTTTCTGTCCTGATGTGTTAAGTGGTATCGTGACAGCAAAGGCACTTAGCATATTGCAGAACAGCTTCAGATTTGTGCAGAATGGTTTGTGTTTGCTATGCTTACATGGAAATTATCTTCTCAGTCTAAACAAGTAACTATATCCAGAGCCAGAGACACACATCCCTCATTGGGTATGATTGTAACTGTGGGGAAACATAACAGATCACCTTCACTGTTTGAAATATTCTCCAACAGAGTGCTCATTGGCTTAAGTGACAGCTGTGTCTGCACCAAAGGGGCTCATGTTTTAACACAGCCTGGACATGGCTTTAGATGTTTACATCAACAAAAAGACTAAGGAAGCAGGAAACAAGAACGAAAGACTATATGTTCATAAATGGCATTTTAAGTGTTTTACAAAACACTAAAACCATCTTAGACATATACTGGAAACACGCAACATATTTAATGCCATGGAAACCAGCTGCACTATGTTGATTTTCATGAGATATTTCAAAACAGCAAAACTAAAGGAAACATTTTGACAAAGAAAATGTGGATATGATTTCACTAATATCTTAAATCGTAACAAATTACACAAACTAAAACAGAAATGACTTGCAAAACGTAAAATAATATATATATTTCATTTGTCTTTTAGCTTATTTACCAGTCTAAACCCTGGAAATTTTGTCATAATCTAACATCAAACTTTTGAGATTTATTGAAATTTTATATGGCAGAGCAATCTGCATATCTGTGAACTACAGGGAAAATGATACATAATTTTTAAAGTAAAAAGATTGTGTCAGCTTTTATATTCAGCTTCACTAACTTAGATACCCCTAAATAAAACCCTAAATAAAAGAAACACAGCAGACAGGTCAGGGAGAATGTTGTGGAGACGTTTAAAGCAGGGTTAGGTTCTAAAACAAGCTTTGGACATCTCATACAGCTTTCTTCAATCCATCATCTAAACATGGAAAGAGGATGGACCAAATGGACCAAATACATGTCAAAACTACAAGATCTGAATGCATCACCCTCTCAATTTGTCCCTTGTCAAAGTTATTCAGATTTTCAGTGCCTTCAGAAGAGAAGAACACACTCATGGAATGAGAAGAGCCCACTTATTCCTTCCTAATATTATCAGATAATCTGTGTTTTTGTTTATGCTATTGTTGCTGGTTGGTCCATAATCAGAATAACTTACCAGTGACATTCTGAAAGCTGCTGTATCAAATGGTCTTGTAAGCAACACATTTTGTCCCAACAGGAGTTTCTGTTTCCGAAGATAGGACTTAACACACACAGCTAAATAAACTCCTGCCTTGGTCATGCTGGCAAAGTGTTTGGTGAGGAGCAGTTGGCTCAAGAGGTCAGTTAATGTTAGCTAAAAAATGTATTCAAAAGAAGGGAAGTAGTTTATGAATTAAGAGGTACTCATCATTGTCAAACACAGATAATTAAATGGTCTGAAATTATATAGCACCTTTCCAGTCATACAGACCGCTCAAAGCACTTTACACTAGAGCCACATTCACCCAATTGCACTCACTAACGCTCACACATTCATACACCGATACACAGATTGGTAGGCAACTTGAAGTTAAGTGCCTTGCCCAGGGGCACATTGACATACAGCAGGAGGAAGCTGGAATTGAACCCACAACCTTCCAATTGCAAGACAACTACTCTTCCTACTGAGCCACAATCGCTCAGTAGGAATTCTTGTAATTGGGTTTCAGCCAGCCAGCGCAATCGTCAAAGCACATGGCTCATGTAGCGAGAGGCTTTGGCCCTCAACGCGGCTGTCCCCTGGTTTGAGTTCCACGGACCTCACCCACCTCAAACTTCCCTAAGGGCATTGTGGTTTTGGGGTTGATGTGCAGGATCCCATTTAAACAAGGAGTGTGCAATGTCCAAAGAGTTCAGTTTCAGTCTAGTGTGACAGACCATGTTCTCCCAGTTATTCATGGCTTGTCCACATGTTCTGCAGCATGTCCACATGTTCTTGAACTCTTCTCATTTGAGGAGCACCTGGCCATGGCTTCTTTATACAAATATTTTTTTTCTTTCCACTTCTGGATTTTGCTCCCAGCAGTGCTCCCCAGAACCTTGATGCATTTAGAAATGCATCGGTAACCAATGCCATCAATATTTTTTGGAAAAACCAGGTTTTTGATTTTACCCACCAAGAAAGGCTTCTTGAGCAGTGCCTTGATTATGAGGAATCTTTTTACAGGCAATCAATTATTATTAAACCAGTTGCTGTCAATTTGCACTGACAAAGAGCAGGAACCCTTTCTGTGCCTTTTTACAGCTTCTTTTCTTCATGTGTCCAACACCTATTTTCCATGCAATTTTTCTTTATTACACATATGTTAATGTATGCACATCTTTGTGCTGGGATTTTTTAAATGTGCAGTTTACTTTGTAACTGAGATCTGGTGTGAATTTAATGTCAATACTTCATCAGGAATATATCCACGGAGAGAATGGAAATATGTAGACAGGATATATTAAAAAGTGTACAAAATAAAAATAAATAAAGCTAAATCTAAAGATGTACAGTTAAAGTATCTTTACAAAAGGCATATCCTTAATTTTACTTCCCATCATCATTATTTCTGTTTAGAATTCCAGCCAGCACCTTTCTATTGAAGGCCATTCATAGTGTTTGTTAGAGCTGTGTTTCTTCTACAAACAGCTGAGGTAATGATGAACACCACGTGCCACAGTGATCCCATCTGGGATAGGTAAAAGACTCCATTTCCCCTGAGACTTTGTGATATTCTCTGATTACATATGACAGCCTCTGACCTGCGCTGAAGACCTTCTCCTGACATGGAAGACTGACAATTATTGTAATTTGCTGTACAAGGTTGTGCAATCTCTGAGGCAGGGTCACTGTTTTAGGCCAATAGCTGAGTTGATCAAATCAAGTTTATATAAGACAAATAAATGAGGACCATGGGAATTCTGATGTTTTTTGGATTTTCATATCTGATGTTTTCTGGAAACTACAACTCCCTCTTTGAATAAATCTCCTCCTGTAGAAATGATAAACACTAAAGTGCTTTGTGAGGAGAAAAATCTAAACCCATATTTCACCAAGGAATCTGCTTTTCTTCATGCTGACTTTTTAAAAGCCATTTCATCCATCTTAAAAAAAAATGAAACATTTCAACATTGAGGGCAACGCACTTTGAAGCTTCTCTGTTCACAAGTGAATATATGTGCAATTAAAGCAAATTTTTCTCTGTGAGAGAGCTGTCATATTGAGCAGGAACCAGCACAGACAAAAGAACTTGGCTTTGATTAGGCGCTGCATGAGTGAAATCAAAATTCAAACAGGACGAGTCAGAGAAAGATTTGCTCCAGATGCCAAATTAACTCTTCATGTTTAAATACTTAGTAGCGGCAAAATTTTCCTTTAAGCAAAAACTCCAACATGAAAACACGTTAAATGTCAAAACCAAAAGCAGTATTTAAAAGTAAGCACCTTGACTTGCTATGATCTTTGCCCTCCCACCACTGTCTCTGCTCTCAGCAGCTCAGTTTACTGTGGGAGAATTCCTCCAACATATGGAGAAATGGGTTGCAGGAACCACAATGTTGCTCTGTTCTGACAGTGTACATTTATTTACATGTCATTACTGTCAACTTTCTATTAAAGGCTGATTTGGTAGGTCCATATTTGAGCTAATTTGGCCCAGCTAGATTGATCTAGCTGAGCAAAAAACATTAGACCGTAGTGCCAAGCGAAGGCTGTAAAAAGTATTTTATGTTCTGTTATATAGTAGTAGTAGTAATATACACTACAACTTTACGACAACTTTACAGGCTATTACATTCACTATGTTGCCAAAAGGTACTTGCTCATCCATCCAAATAATTGAAATCAGATGTTCCAATCACTGCCATGGCCACAGGTATATAAAACCAAGCACCTGGGCATGCAGACTGTTTACAAACATTTGTGAAAGAAGGGTTTGCCTCCAGAGTTCAGTGAATTCCAGTGTGGTACGGTATTAGGATGCCATCTGTGCAACAAGTTCGGTCGTGAAATTTCCTTGCTCCTAAATATTCCACTGTCAACTGTCAGTGGTATTATAAGAAAGTGGAAGTGACTCAGCCACAAAGTGGTGGGCCTTGTAAACTGATGGAGCAGAGGCAGTGAATGCTGCGAAATTTTGTGCAGAGCTCACTGACTTTCTTCAGAGTGAATAGCTACAGACCTCGAAATTTTATGTGGCCTTGAGATTAGCTCAAGAACAGTGCGTAGACAGCTTCATTGAATGGGTTTCCATGGCCAAGCAGAATCTCCAGCATGTCTCGCTGTCCAGTGCCCATACATCACCAAGTGATGCAGGGCCACTGGACTAAAGAGCAGTGGAGGCACATTCTCAGGAGTGACAAGTCATGCTTCTCCGTCTGGAAGTTTTATGGAGGAGTCTTGGTTTGGTGGTTGTCAGGAGAACGGTACTTCTCTGACTGTATTGTGCCAAGTGTAAAGCTTGGTGGAGGGTGGATTATACTGTGGGGTGTTTTTTCAGGAGCTGGGTTTGACCCCTTAGTGCCAGTAAACTAAGATATTTTAGACAATTCTATTTTGTGGAAAGAGTTTATAGATAGGCCCCTTCCTCTTCCGACATGACTGCACCAGTGCACTTCTGCATGGCCCTTACTTTGCATGTTCTTCATAAACTCAAGGAAACAGACTTTCATCTCAGAGTGTTTGTCCAGTGTGCACTCTGCATTCTCTAACCTTAGACTACACAAAGTCACCTCTAATAGACCGGCTGTATTTGAGGCCTTTCCCCCCTTGAGTACTGAGCTCAGGACATTCAGAACTTGGATATCTTTGCTGACGACTTACTAATACAATGCAGTCTGGGACTGTCTTGGAACATAAGTACAGACAACCTCACTTTCCAGATCGCAGATGTTATAAAAAGTATGAAGTTTTTGCTGTAATTAATAATTGTATTTTAAGCATAGAGTATATGATGGTTCAGTCACTGTTTCTTTTTTTTTTTTTTTACCTTGTCCTGTCTGGCAGAGTAGTGCTCAAAATTGTTCGTTGTCTGAGTGCCAAGAAAAAGCCCAACAGATTAACTTTCACAAGTGGATCATTACAGCTAACACTTTAAAGCTCTGCTTGATATTTATAAAAAGAAACTTTATTAGAAACTGCTTTAGGATTATTTCAGTTGTTACGGACACAGAGGCAGAAATAAAAAGAAAAAAAAAAAAGAAGCACGAAAGAGAGAAAGGGGGGCAAAAAGGAAAAGGGGAGAGAAGGAGAAACGAATGGAGGAAAGAGAGATGGATGAAGAGAATACAAGATAACACCGTGCTTGCTTCTACACCTGCAGAAATGTCCATATTACCAGCTTTTTTACCGAAAAGTGCACGGTCCTTATCAATGCAAGATGTATTTAGTGGTAATTGGTGCTCAATATAGAACATTTGTGTATCTGTTAACACCGGAATTTAAACACCTGTGGGTCTGAGTGTGAGCGTGCATGTGCATACAAGGTTTCTCCATAAAAATATGCAATAGTGAGTGTTAGGAGTCACAGACCTGCCCCCCTGGACCAGAGACAGATATGGAGGAGATCCGAGCCACAGACATCCAACGGCCCCCCCAGAGCACAGGAACCCTAGGACAAGTCCACAGGGCCCGCCAGCAGCCGTCTACAGCCGAGCAGATCCAACCATAGACCCAGAGACCCGAGACCCCGGGACATATCACTCCCCAAGCAGAGGCCCGACCGAGCCCAGGGGTCCAGGCCCTGGCAAACAGCCACCGGGAGTGAGCCAACACACACCAAAGCACCAAGCCCCGGATACCAAGAACCACAAGTACACCGGCGGGCTGAGACACCAACCACCGGCAGGTAGTGTGGCGGGGAGGGAATAGGCCCCACATTTGATGGAGGGCCTAAACTGATCCAAGAGAGGGAGCAGCCCAAGACCCAACCTGACACAAAAAAACAGGCACACACATTCACAATCACACATTCCCACCCTCATGCGTACACATAAAAACAATCACACCCACGCACCCAACATAAAGACAAACAACAATGGATGTCCTAGACTCACTCACACTCTCCATACATACTCTAAACTCCCAGGTCTAGGAATTCCCCAGAGGGACAACAAGCCCCCGGACCCAGGAGGTGGTCCCCTTCCCTCTGGGGGTGGAGACAGGCAGACTGCCCCAGCACCTGAACCTGGTCCGGGCTAGCCCGGGCTCGTGCCTGAACCTGAGCGACCCCGGCCCAGATCCCGATCCCCTGCCCTGACCCCAGTAACCAACTACCCCTATATTCATCCGGAGAGGGGGCCATGTACAAAAGAGGAGTCTACATGGTCCAAACAAGCCCACCAACCAGAGCTGCCACCGAATAAAATATTCCCAACCCCCAATAAATTCCGATCCCAATCCCATGAGCACCATGAATCCCTCCCCCCACAGCACATGGGCACACTTCCACAGGAGAGCTTTATCCCCGAAAAGCCGACGAAGCAACACCCACACAGCGAAAGCTCCACAAACAGCCCCGCTCCAAGCACCCCTGCCGCGTCCTGCCCCCACCACACAACGCGCCGCGACAGCAAGGCAAGAGCCCTGCCCACTCAACAGGGCAGACACCATTGAACGCTGAGCTCATAACGGAACCTCCAACCCCACACCAAGATGGGACAAACTCACCCGGCAAGAGGTCCCCGGACAGCGGCAAGCACTCGGGGCTGGTGTCCCCCAACACGCCCCCGTAACCACACAGACACACCATATCACTGCCACTGAAACGAGCCCAGGTAGAAACATTATACAGTTCAGCTTCAGTCACTGTTTCTTATAACAAATGTGTTCTGGTGTATGTAAGCTTTGTCAAATATAGCAATATATCAGCAGATGTTTAGTCACTCTCATGCAGCACCTTAAATGAATTTACTGTGTTCATTCACTGAAAATAGTATTATTGGTGGTTAAACAGGAGCTGTAGAATACTCTGGTGAGATGAGAGATACTGACTACGATTTTCTGTTGTCTTTATGCCAGGATGTGAGGTGTATCATGGTGTATTATGTTTCATTGGTTGTAACTTGAATATTCTTTCTACATCTTTCCTCACAAACAGGCCTATTCTGAAATAATATATATATATATATATATATATATATATATATATCAGAATCAGAATCAGCTTTATTGCCAAGTTTGTACATACAAACAAGGAATTTGACTCCGGTACACTTTGCTCTTTTGTTCTGTTTTTGCATTACAGAATATACATATTTACAATGTACAATATACACATATCTAATAAAAAAGGTGCATTTGCAACATCTGTATGCTGTTGTTTTTTACTCTATTAAATGTTCAACAGAGAAACAGCCTGGGGGAAGAAACTGTCTCTGTGGCGGCTGGTTTTAGTAAACAGTGCTCTGTAGCGCCACCTGAAGGTAAAACTCTAAACAGTTTATGTGCAGGTTGTGTGGGATCTGCAGAGATTTTAGCAGCTCTTTTCCTGACCCTAGACCTGAATAAGTCCTGGATGGAGGGAAGGTGAGCCCTGATTATTCTCTCTGCAGTCCTGATTATTCATTGCAGTCTGGACCTGTCCTGTTTTGTGGATGATCCAAACCACACTGAGATGGATGAAGACAGGACAGATTGAATGATGGCAGTGTAGAAGATGACCAGCAGCTCCTGTGGAAGGTTGAACTTCTTGAGTTGCCTCAGGAAGTGCAGTCTCTGCTGGGCCTTCTTTCGAACAGTGGGGCCTTCTTTCGAACAGATATATATATATATATATATATATATATATATATATATATATATATATATATATATATATAGAGCTCAGGACAAATGACCCCCTTACCTTCTGTGGCCTGCTGTCGGACAACTTTGTAAATGTCCTCAAGTGTCCAGCCAGAGCCGAGACAGCATGTGAGCAATGTTTTTATTTGAAACATGATCATTCTGGTGCAAGCATTTTCAACAAAAGTAGCATGAACTTACTTGTGCTGATACTGTACACACACTTGAGGCAGACCACTCATTACTTTTCCCATTACCGAAAGAAAAAAAAAAAATCCTCTATTGTAAATGTTAATCCTTAGTTTTCTATTTATCAAAGGTTGAGTTCCAGCCAGGCAGATGTGCGAGCCATGCCAGACCAGATTCTGTCCGAAAGCATTAGTGTGCAAAAGCGAAAGATCCCTCTAATATATTTAAATTTCAATGATGCAAATAATGGCTGAGTTTAATCAATATTGCTGCAGGAGAGTTTCCTGTGTGAAGTATACAGGAGAAAGCCAAATGAGCACATAAAATTTGGTAAAGACTAAAAGTACTCATAATATCTCATAATTGTTACCTGTTGGCTTTAATCTCAGGGGATTTTTAGACCATATCTTAAGTACTTAGAGATTCACAAACACCTGCTGGCTATTCGAAACAGACAAGAATTATTACAGTGCGCTAACTTCACACCAAGCTGCTAATGAAGTCAAAAGCCACAACACCTGCAACAAAAGATTCTAAACTATCAATAAAACACTAAAATGTTGAGAACAATATCTTGTTGCAGGGGGAAGACCAGGCCTTGAATGCAAATATCAGCGTATTGAGGCAGTGATTCATTCCAAACTGTTTAAGTTCACATGAAGATGATCTGACTTATTCTTTTAAAGGAAGCTAATATGTTTGAAAACTCAGTGCCACTCTGGAACCCCTATATTATCTTTAAGTACATTATGTCATTGTTTAGTTTTAAACAAATATAATTCTGTGTTAGAAAACATTTTTCATTAGACTGTTTTTTCATTCTATAAACAACAGTTGAAAGAAAGGCGACACAAGCAAGCTAAAATTATTTCTTTCAGTCTCTACTCAATAAAAAAAACAAATTCCGGGTTTCTGGTGATACGTTTGAGCAGGCTGGTCAGGGGTGGTTGTTGCTGTATTGTCCAGCATCTTAAACTTACCAGTCCCTGTTCATTATCTCACCAAGAACCCATGAATACAATTAAAGTCTAATGTAGAAAAGACCAATTTTGGTTCTAAGCTTTTTTGTCAAAAGATCAACATGAACATTAAGATACTTTTCATTTTGTCAGATTCCCAGGTATTTGTCATGTTTGGTTTCAAGACCTAAATGCAGACAGAACCAGAGGTGATGAAGGGAAGAGTGTTTAATAGACAAACAACAACAACAAGGACATACAATGTTGACATGAAGGAAAAAGGACATGAGAAGCAGGAGGAACAGGCAGGCAAATGGAGCAAAGGAAAACTTGAATTCAATGGAAGAAACCATCAATGAACAAAGACAACCAATGAGCTTAAATTCTGAGGGAAGAATGGATGTTGACATAGAATACAGATGTGAGTGTAATCAGGGGACAATGTGGAGCAGCTGTGGCAGAGAGAAAGCAGGAAAGCTGAGGGAGGGAGACTAAAATTAATGGAGCTGAACTTAAACTCAAAGAACTATCAACACATAAAAGAACAGTCTAACAGAGATGTAATAGAAATTAAACCAAATGTACAAAAAACAGAAAATCTGAATTAACTGAGAAACTAAATACAAAGGAATGAACTAATATAGAAGACCTTAACGGCAATAAGCACAAAGAAAAATAACTGAAAAAGGCAAGACCATAACAACATAATTACAAGTAAATTATCAACACACGAGCACAAATGAAAACCAAAATTGAAACACATGTAGATCGTTATAGTATTTGTTTGAAGTGATTATGTTTTTCTATACTTGAAACATCTAGTGGGGCATTGCCTGTCTTACCTCCAGAATAACAAGTCCCAATTTTAGTCTTAAAAATCATAACCAGCTTTACTTTCAGCAGTGATTGCTGCAGGGGCTAGAAAGTTTCAGGTAAAAGTTCCACAGCTTGAAAAAAGGAAGGTGCTGCTGTGTGAATAACATCATCAGCATACAAATAGAGATTAAAATTAGAGCTAAAACAGATAACTGAGGACACTTTTAGATAGTAGCATTAGTGTTGAAGTGTTGTTTTCTACACAGAACGGACAGAATCCTCTCAGACAAACCATTTCTGAACAAGTTCAGGGCCCTTTTGAGTCCTTATCTTCAATAAACAATTATGATCCATTTCTATTACCTGTTAACAGCTTTTAACAATTTGCATCTTTTTAAATAAATGCATCTAGCAAGGAATTATTTGATTTGTTTGGTAGTTATTGATGTCTGTGATTTTACAAATTATTGACATGTTCTAACCAATTTTGAGGTATTTCTTTAGACCAATTATAAAACCGCCTTTTGGCTAACACTGGTATATTTACAGTGTACTGCCTCTGTTTGAGACAGATAAGTACAAATGAACTGAAATGCCTATAGAAATTATTGCTGGAAGGTGAGACAGATAGGTCCAGGCAAAGGATGCAAGCACCTCCTTAGAGTGAGCAACCACATGGATTTGTGTCTGTTAAATGTCAACATAGTAAGTCATGTATTTTTGCAATGAATTCTGCACAATTAAATCATTAAGTGTTATTAAGGAACTTGTGTAATATCCCTGCAGTGAAAGGGAGGGCTGCAGAGAAATCGAGTGTTAGTGGATCAGCCTCTCTCTGCCGTCATCAAACTTCAATAGAATTTGATCGGCAGGTCATTACAGCATGACATCTATTTATAAAGCCGCATTTAAAAGCCACACTTATTTCTAGAGCTGTGTTTGAGAGAGGTCTGACCTTAGTGCAACCACTGGGGAAGTATGAAGCTTTACTGTAAGTTTAGCAATGGAATGGAATGGACGGGGGGGGGGGGGGGGGGGGGGGATGGAGAGAGAGAGAGAGAGAGAGAGACTAGGGGTTTAATGTTCTGCATCCACTTTGGCAAAAGACCCACTTGCTGCCGAGCCAGGTCAATGTTCTGGAAAATGAAAGAGTCATTATGAGTGGAAACACTTGTGTTGAGATCATTACTTCATATAGTAATTATTACATACAGAGTGTAATGAGTCATTGCAGGAAGATCAGTTTGTTAATCTCTAGGAAAGAAAGAACCTAGAGGACATGGTAAAAGCACAAAAACAACCACAGCCCTCAAATTAGGTTTCCATCTTTTTAGTGAAGACGCACAGTTACTGATTCCTGTTTTCTTTTATGAAAACAAAGCGCAGAGCTCTGACTGTAACTTTAAATGTCCCAGCTCCTTATGATACATAAAGGCCCACACTGGAACCGTTACATCCTGAGCAATACACAAGAGTGTTATGCCTTATGCCTCCCTAATGAATAAATGCATAATCACTCCAATTTTTACTTACTTCTGATTGGAAACAAATGTCTTTTTTCCTTAAAATACCAGCATAGCATATCCATGCAAATATGTTGTGTACAGGCTGTATAGGTAACAAATTGCCATATCATGTGTTACAATTACCTCCTTGCTTTGACCGGCCAATACATCTTCCCAATGAAATAGGTTGAAAGCTATGAATTATGGCCATATTTCAGTCTAAAAGAAACAAACCACTAATTGCGATGTGGCCTCTCTGTAATTTCAACAGAGAACCCAGAAAGGCACTGCAGCGTTGGGGGAAATCATGGTTTCAAATAACAGACACTACTAATTTGGTGTGGGCCTGACCCCCTGCCACCCCACCCCTTGGCCGCTCCCCTTCATGCTCCGTAGGGAAAAATCCAATCAGCCCCCATCTCCTGACTTTTTTTTCCCTCCTCTTTCCATTTTCTTTTCCAAAGCCTACATGCTACCAGCAAACAGGGGACTGCCTTTTCTGAAATGTTTCTGCTAATTCCCATTTCCTTTATAATCATAAACTTGCATGTGAGTGGCTGACTGGGGAGGGGAATGGTAATTACTCTTTGGTCCCGGGCATTAACCCGGCCAGGTGTCACTGGATGGCCTGTTTACCTCAGTGATTAATGAATGAACTGTTGGTCTCCTGCCCCCCACCCACAGTTCCTTTTATTCAGCGAGAAGCATGCCACTGAATCAATTTGCAGAGCAGTGACAGGTCTGAGGCACATTAGGGCTCTAAGGCCAGTCGGTCCTCCCTGGCCCTTCCCTTTCTACCATAACCAACTCATCCGTTAGCTGTGTTAGGTTAATGATGACCGAGTTTATAAATGACGGCCATGCAACGTGTGTCCTGAGATAACATTTGTGTATAGGAGTTACTTTTAACCATGATAAATAACCATTCTTTCTTCTTTAGGATAAATGAACTACAGAGTGTTTTCTAGCATAGAGTCAGAGACAAATGAAAGACAAGCTTATGTGTTTGCACTCCATAAAATACAAGTATTTATAATCCTTGTACTGACAGAGTCAAACCGGTAATAAACGTCAGCCCAGCATGCATTAAAAGATTAACTTTTCATCGTTTCATTTTATCCCTGATTTGACAATAGACCAGTTCAGGCTTCACCTGGTGGTTTTGTTCAAACAGCAAATATGTTTTACCATCTCACAGGCTGCAGTGAAGCTGTTAACCACACTGTGATGAAAAGGGGTGTGAAAGCAGAACTGTGTCTTCCCCTCATGTCTGTCAAAGAGGATATGGAGGTAGAGGAGTGCACAGGCTTTGTGTACACAGGTGATTACCTAATCAGCATGTCCTCTCTGAGAGGGGCCAGCGAGGGTTCATGTCACTCAACTGCCACAACTAAACCACCTACAACTAAATAATATAGCCTCATTGAAACAGTCATGACAAAATAACGCAGGAGGAGGAGGGAAGAGGGATGCAAAGTGAGTATTTTTCCAATTTTCCTTCAGAGATGGACACAACAAATTTTTCCCTGTTCACTATGAGGCAAGTTCTCAGTTTTCTTTATAATAGGCCTTTATGAAGTCCCCAAAACTGCCCCAGCTGCCCTGGGACAGACTGACAGAAGTGAGGCTGCCATACAATCAGCACCACCGAACCCTCTGTCCACCATTAGCAGGCAAGGCGACCGTTGCCCTGACGATTTCATAAGGTTATATATAAATAGGTAATATCTTACCTGTAAGAGTGAAAACCTCACTTGACACCTTTATTTAGTATAAATCCAGATTTCTTGGTTCTGGACATTAACAGTAATGGCTAGTCCAAGTAGGGCAAGGACCAGAGCAGACTTATCCAGTCTGAAAGCAACTTTATCATAACTGTTATAGCATTTAATGCAAACTCTATTTCTTGAACCTTTAAAGTGTTGTCAAATTTGCATTAGAGAAATTGTTCACACAGAAGCTGATCATTATTTATGCATTAAACATCTGTATGTGATCTTCCTGTGATAAACAGGCATTGAGAAAAGTAATAATTTTTCTGGTCAGGGTGACTACCTAGTCTCGAACTAAATTTGTACTTTAGTTGCAAAAGAAAAAAGAAAAAGACTTTAGGCTCAGGTTAAACTTTGCTTTAAAGGCTCATGACTTGAGTCAGACTTGGGGTTTGAGGCTTGAGTCTCAGTAACCGTGTTTAATTCCTCTAATTAGGAGTGAAAGGACAGAGTTTGCATGTTCTCCACATGTGTGCGTGGATTCTCTCCGGGTACTCTGGCTTCCTCCCACTGTCCAAAAACATGATTGTTAGGTTAAGTGGTCTCTCTAAATTGTCCTAAGGTAAGAGTGTTTGTGTCCATGACAGTTTGTCCTGTCTCTCTCTGTGTTGCCCTGGCAACCTGTCCAGGTATACTATGCCTCTAACCCAATAGGAGATAGGCTGGAGATAGGTGCTAGCCTCCCTAAGACTCTGCAAGGACAAGGTACCCAAGGTGTTGGAGAAAAAGGAAACAGAAGCAAGGGAGGTGAGGCACCAGTTCCACAGTGTCCATGATGTCTACTGTGACTGAAAGCTTCTTTCACAAACATTTTGAACCTTGGGATATAGACAAGTTGTAGTTTTAACAATGGCCACAGCACAAAGGAGTAACTGGGATTGCCAAGTTTTGGTACAAAGGAGAAAATGGGTTTCACAATTTTTGGTGACAGAGTGGTTCACAAGGTTTGGTGTACCTGGACATGTCCATTCAGATCAGGGAGGAAACCTTGAGAGTGTTCTTATTCAGCCACTGTGTGATCTTTATGGTAGGTAGGTAGCAGCATATATGAACAAATCCAGGGGCGTCACAACTGGTTACAGATATTTTAACATACCTGAGAACAACTGAAAGTGGCTTCTGAAAAAAAAAAAATCCACAATAAATGTATCAAAGCTGCTCAGTTTGTGTTGATGCATCAGTTTAGTGTGAAATTGCACCGTAAAAGTGTGTTCAGATAGACTGCTATTTCAGTGAATTTTTCACCTCATTTGCGTGCTGTTTCTTGACTGACATTTCGGCAGCAATTTGCGTGGCCAACGGACGACAAGGCTCCACTCCCTTCACTGCATCATCAAATAGGTGGAGCTTCTATCTGCTGCTTGCCGGTTTCAAATCAACATGGAGCGAGTCACGATGCTTTATTTATGGAAAGCCGAAAAACACTAACAGTGTCGACGCCCCTGGGTTCACCAGAGACAGAACCAGTTTGGAGAGTATCACCACCTACTCCAGGAGCAGCTTCTGGATCAAGGTCGCTTTCAGCAGTACTTTCATCTATCCAGGACCCAGTTTAAAGACCTGCAGTCCCGCGTTGGTGGACGAATCAGCCTCCGGTACACCAACTACAGGATTTGTGGGGTTCTCTGATGTGTAAAGTTCTAAGACCACCAAAAGCGGCAGGCTCTGTCTACACCATTACACCAGAATATGATCAGTCAAACATAAATTGTCCATATCACAATACGGACATCTGTGGCATCACTGGCTCTCTGGTTGGGTCTGTGGTTCCATTCCCATCTCCATCTGATCAATTTCCATCATATGACAGGCTTTCACTGGAAGGTGATCTCTTGGTCTTAATGTCAGGACCTTCTTCGGAGAATCTTCGGAGAGGCCCTAAAGAGCGGTGCGGGAACCGCTGGAACTCTCAGCGGAGCCTTGGGTTGCACTGGTTAAACCCTCAATAAGGCTCTGGAGATCGGTATTGGAAGCCTTGATGGAGCCCAGATGATCTGACCAGATGATCGGCGGGGGAGACCAGATGATCTGCGGTGGAGCTGGTGTCGAGGCTTGGGAGACGGAGGCATTCCGTCCTTGAATCCCTCATGGACCTCAGAAACAGGGGGAGGCTCCTCCTTGACCCCTCATGGAACTCAGCGGGAACAGCGGGAGGAAGAAGAAACGGCGCAACAGCTGGTGGAACAGAGCAGCAATCCGGACCCTTGGAGAAGGAGAAAAGATCACCGCCAGAGCTCTCTTGCTTTCTGGTACGACCATATCCATGAACCTGACAAGCTCAGCATGTGGAAAAAAAATTTCACCATTCTTTTGCCCAGGACCGCAGACAATTAGCCAAGTCCACACGCTTCCAAGGTGAAGTATTGGCCTCTATCAGTCGCAGAACAACCCGACCAGGGCGGGCAGTGGGGGCCTTGGTAGGAGGGCCAAAAACAAAAACAGAGTTCAGGCGGGCGACCAGGAAGTCGTCCCAAGCAGGCACAGAGTTCAGGCGGGCGACCAGGAGGTCGTCCCAAGCAGGCACAGAGTTCAGGCGGGCGACCAGGCCTGCACCAAAGACGTGGAGGCTGACTGAGCAGAGTAGAGGACTTCCCAGACACTCTGTGGAACTCCAGAGGCGTGGAGCCTGGCGAACCCTCAGAGGCTGAAGCAGAGCCTGGCGAACCCTCAGCTCCGGGTTCAAAAGCCAGAACGAGGACAAAACGTTCCTTAAACTCCTGCAGACTAGGAACAGGAGCTGAGGTATCGACCGGATCCTCCGTGACATGAGCAGGAGCTGAGGCGTCGGCCGGACCCTCAGTGGCGTGAGCAGGAGCTGAGGCGTCGGCCGGACCCTCAGTGGCGTGAGCAGGAGCTGAGGCGTCCCCGAGACCCTCAGTGATGTGAGAAGGAGCTGAGGCGTTAGCCGGACCCTCAGTGACGTGAGCAGGACCTGAGGCGTCGCCGAGACCCTCAGTGACGTGAGCAGGAGCTGAGGCGTCGGCCGGACCCTCAGTGGAGTGAGCAGGAGCTGAGTCGTCGGCCGGACCCTCAGTGGCGTGAGCAGGAGCTGAGGCGTCACCGAGACCCTCAGTGACGTGAGCAGGAGCTGAGGCGTCGGCCGGACCCTCAGTGGCGTGAGCCGGAGCTGAGGCGTCAGCCGGACCCTCAGTGGCATGAGCAGGAGCTGAGGCGTTGGCCGGACCCTCAGTGGCGTGAGCAGGAGCTGAGTCGTCGCCGAGACCCTCAGTGACGTGAGTAGGAGCTGAGGCGTCGGCCGGACCCTCAGTGATGTGAGCAGGAGCTGAGGCGTCAGCCGGACCCTCAGTGGCGTGAGCAGGAGCTGAGGCGTCGGCCGGACACTCAGTGGCGTGAGCAGGAGCTGAGGCGTCAGCCAGACCCTCAGTGGCGCGAGCAGAGGCGTCGCCGGGTCCCCCGATGACTTGAGCCGGGGCGTCCCTCTTACGATGTCTTCTGCGCCGTTTGGAGGGGGTTGAGGCTGACTTAGGGTCAGGCTGTGGTGTGTCAGGCTGTGGTGTGTCAGGCTGTGGTGTGTCAGGCTGTGGTGTGTCAGGCTGAGGTGTGTCAGGCTGTGGTGTGTCAGGCTGTGGTGTGTCAGGCTGTGGTGTGTCAGGCTGAGGTGTGTCAGGCTGAGGCTGTGGTGTGTCAGGCTGTGGACCTGATGTGGGCTGCTCTGCAGCAGCAGCAGCAGCTACCTGGCGTCCTGGCGTGGGCTGCTCTGCAGCAGCTTCCTGGAGACTTGACGTGGGCTGCTCTGTAGCAGCTCCCTGGAGGCTTGACGTGGATGATGGAGGATGGCAGTAAAACAGCCTTACTGCCGCTTCATACTCCATCTCCATCAGCTCAGGAGAGGAATACAGGAGACCTGTTGTCCTGAGGATCTTGATTTGGTGTGCCGTGAACCTCAAGTGCTGCTCCAGCTTGGCAGGTGTTGCCACAGAACTCCGGGCCGGAGCGAGCGCAGATGGCACGGGCGGAGGTGCAGCGACAGTGCTGTGGCAGACGAAGATGCGGGCTTACTTGCCGCAGCCCTCACGTCAGCTGGCAGGGAAACCACCTCCTCGCCAGGCGACCGGCTGGGAATCCCTGCATGACAGTGATTCTTGCGGCAGGAGGAAGAGGACGGCTTTGTTGCCGGTACAGAAGCAGGTGGGGAACGTCGGAGCTGAGGCAGAGGGACAGAACAGCCCTCCCGAACTCTCTGGCGCTGGGCCGCCTCACGCTCCATCTGTTCCAGCAGCAGAGGAGACTGCAGAACCTCCAAATCCGTTGGCAGAAGTCTCATTGCCTCCTTCATTTGCTGCTTAACCCAGCGATCCCTGGCGCTCTCCTGCCTACTGTCCGCGAGGTCCATGTTTGGCGGAAACATACTGTCACGGTTTACTTGATATCGGACCCCAGAATGCAGATGAGCAGGCAGCGTGATGGTAAGTGAAAAGGTTTTAATGACAAAAAAACAAAAACTCACTCACAGCAGGAGGCAGGAACAAAACAACGGACGGGCAGGCGAGACAGGCATGGCATGATCCGAAAACAATACTTGAGCATCAAAACTTGACATGAGCAGGAGAACAAGACATGAGAATCAAAGCTAGACATGAGCATGAGAGTGAAAGATGTTTCCGCGAAGACAGAGCAGGTGTGAATATATCGAGTGAAAACCAGGTGGAGCAAGGGGACAGATTAACTTGGACAGGTGAGCCAAATAAACTTAATTGACAGACAGAACAAAACGTGGCTGCGGCAAAAACAGAGACTCTAATAAACAAACTAGAAAAACATGAAGCTAAAGCATAACCAGATCCAAAAACCAAACTTGACAAAACATGAACAAGACGACAAAACTAAAGCATGACCAGGAAAATAACAGAAGCATGATTCAAAATCTAAGAAGAATAATAACAAAAGAACGAGTCAAAACCTTAACTGTGAAAAACATAAGAAACCCGAAACCAAAAAACAAACAACCCTACATCATGACAATGGCAGGGAAGATACAAGGCAGCATACAGGATAGATATCAGGAGGAACCGGTGGAGAACAATGACATTTTCAGACTATAAATACTGGTTCATTGGTCCTTTCTCCTGGTAAGTTGGACACTAGTCAGAAGGAATATGAGGCAGCTGGTGACAGAGGGACTGCAGGGAATTGAGGGAGAGTGACTAATTAACAATGATTAGCAGGGAGTGCAGGGAGGTAACAGAAAACATCTGAGTGAACAGAAATAAGTAAACAAAGACACTAACTAAAGAACATTAACAGGTGGGAACCAGATGTAAAAGGAAATATAAAACAGAATGAATCTAATAAACCAGAACGAACAGAAAAAAGCATGGCAGAAGAACATGGCAGTATATAGAAGGTAAACAGAACCTTCCAAAAATCTAACACAGGCAGATTATGACAAAATTAGCCTAATGATGTATAGGGAAGTTGAGAAGAAAACAGCAATACACCTCCAGTCCGCGGGTGGCTATACTCTTTACTGCCTGTAAAAGATTCTGAGCTAATTAATTAGTTTTTTGCTTCAACTAATGAATAATTGTAGATGATGAGCAGCTTTAGACTTAGACGATTGATTAATTCCTTCCATTACTCCTTAAATTGTGCTGGATCCATAAGCACGAAAAGGTTAAATCATTATTTTACATTATATATGTTTTACCCACCTGCATCTGAGGTGTTGTTTTACAATAGCATGATTCATTTACAATAACTACTAAACACGGATTAACAAACTTAGTTTATTACATTAAAAAAGATAATCAGTCCAGAAGTACAGGGAATTCGTAGAAATATGGAATACAAAGATATGGACAAAAAAACTGAGAAGCAGGCAGAATATTTAAGTAGTAGGGAGCTCCTTGAAGCAAAGCAAAGTAGGAAGGCAACTCCTAAGAGACTTCATTTTGACTTCAATATAGTAAAAGAAATGTATTTAGATTAAAATGTGACATGCATGCATTAAATTAAAATTGTCCTATTGAAGGTTTTGGCTGCATTCTCTGGACCTTGTGCTGACATATGGCATTGAGTGTAAAGACACTATAATATTTTCTCATAACCCTGTCCTGTCTGACCATTTCTTAATAATTTTTGAGTTTAATGTAACCGAGTACTCCACACCTGAAAGAAAATATCATTAAAGTAGATCATTATCATACATTGCTGTAACAACCTTTAAAGAATCTGTTTGACTTTATGGCCCATGACTTTATGGGATTATTCTTAAATAAAATTGATTCTATTAAAAAGAAAATCTTTGACATACTCCCGAAGATGATTTCTTCATCCTCAGCAAGTGAGACAACACTGGAAATAACTGCAGAACCTGATTTGTGTTTGGACTGTTTTGATCCTGTGGAGCTTCCTGAGTTATCAGAAATATTAGCTTCATCTAAACCTTCAACTTGTATGTTAGACCCAATCCCAACCAAATTATTTAAGGAAGTGTTCCCACTGATTACCATCCCCATTTTAGATATTATTAATCTATCCTTAGTAAATGGATATGTACCACGGGCTTTTAAGGTAGCTGTAATTAAACCTTTACTTAAGAAACCTTCACTTGATCAAGAAGACTTGAAAAATTACAGACCTATATCCAACCTTCCATTCTTATCTAAAATTCTTGACAAAATAGTTGCTAATCAAATGTGTGAGCATTTACACAGCAATGATCTGTTTGAAGACTAGCACTGAAACAGTTCTGCTGAAAGTCACTAATGATATTCTTATGGCCTCAGATAATGGACTTGTGTCTGTTCTGGTTCTGTTACATCTCAGTGCTGCATTTGATACTGTCGACCATAATATTCTCTTAAAAAGGCTGTAATATGCTGTAGGGATCAGGGGAACAGCGCTCGGCTGGTTTAAATCATATCTGTCTGACAGATTCCAGTTTGTTAATGTAAATGATAAATCATCTTTCAACTCCAGGGTTAATTGTGGAGTACCACAGGGTTCAGTACTTAGGCCAATTCGCTTTACTATATATATGCTTCCAATAGGTCACATTATCAGGCAGCATAGGATAAATTTTCACTGTTACACTGATGATACTCACCTTTACTTATCCATAAATCCTGATGAGTCCAACCAGTTAGATAGACTACAAGCATGTCTTGAAGACATAAAAACTTGGATGACTTTACATTTTCTGCTTCTAAATTCAGACAAGACAGAAGTTGTTGTCTTTGGACCGGAGTCTTTAAAAAAGAAACTGCTTAGTCAATCACTTAACCTGGATGGCATTAAATTGACCTCCGGTAATAAAGTAAAAAACCTTGGTGTTATTTTTGACCAGAACATGTCATTTAAATCCCATATTAAACAGGTTTCTAGGATTTTCTTCTTTCACCTCCGGAACATTGCCAAAATTAGAGGTATCCTATCCAGGAATGACGCTGAAAAACAAGTCCACGCATTTGTTACTTCAAGGCTGGACTATTGTAATTCTTTACTATCAGGGTTTCACCAGAACGCTGGTAAAAGCCTTCAGCTGATTGAAAATGCTGCAGCAAGAGTTCTAATGAAAATTAAAAAGAGAGATCATATTTCTCCTATTTTAGCTTCACTTCATTGGCTCCCAGTTAAATCCAGAATAGAATTTAAAATTCTCCTCCTCACATATAAAGCCATTAATGATCTAGCTCCATCATACATCATACAGTAACTAAGCTACACTTTGGGAGTGGCCTCCCAGAGCTTCGTTCAACCATATTCCTTTTGTATTTTGCCATAACTGTCATAATTGCTGGTTTGATCTCATACACACTCAATGTTTTATTTTGTTAGTTAGATATTTTCCCCTTTTGTGTAGAACTTAGCATGTTTGATTAGGTGAAGATTATTGAATAAGAAGAGCGAGTTGTATCAGGGATGTTGATATAATAAATTTCACATAGATAAAGAGAAGGCGTTTGTGTTTATTTTGTGCAAGAGTGATTTGTCTGTCAAAATAAGGTCAAAGTTCCCCACGTTTCGGTGGAAACGGTTGATTAAACAGTGACATCTAATAATAGTTATCAACTATTACTGAGAATTTAATAATTGTAATTATCAAGGGCTTTGAGCCACAATTACAACACCAGAGGACATCTCTGGTTTCGATTTATAAATGAGGATTTTTGGTTAAAAAATTAGGATTTTTAATTATAATTCTTGATAAATATTAATTAATCAATAATCATAATCCAACAAAATGTTCTTCCAACTGGCCAAATACAGTATGGATATTCTTTATAAAAATTTATTAATCAATAATCATAATCCCAACAAAATATTCCTCCAACTGGCCAACTACAGTATGGATATGCAAAGTTTGAATGCATGTCACTTGAAATAAAATGGCCCACCAAATATTGCATTCCTTCAACTGCAATTGTGAACTTGCCCTCACTAAATTTATGTTGACAAATGTTTTAGTTTGTATTTTCTTGTAGATCTATTTTTTCCCTGTTTATGTTCTTTTAGTGGTCACATTGTTTACTTATCTCAGTTCACTTGGATGTCTTCAGTTACTTCCCTAGACTCCCTCCCATCTCATGCCTGCTCATCAGTGTAATTAATCACCCTCCTTCAGCTACTTCTATCTCGCTGCTCCACCAGTTATTCCTAATTCCCTCTGATTACCTCTCTTGGTTCTTCGGTCCATTCTCCACTCTCCCTCAGCACTTATACTCCCTTATTGTCATTGTTCCCCACTGGTTCCTCTTGAAAACTACTTGGCTATAACCTGCTCCATGTCCTTAGACCTACTTGTGTTTTTCATGTCCTGCCTAAGACTGTAAGTAACCAGTTTATATCATTAAAAGGCTTTCATCTACTCACCATGCTGCCTCCTTGCTCTTGTCTGCACTTTGGTCCTGCTCAACCCTCACTTGCCATGACACTCATAAGATATAAGGTGTTTCTCATATTGTAGTTTTATATTCTGTTTTTGTATTGAGGATTATGTTTTGTTTTGTGTAAACACTACTGTTTCATTACGAGGTTTTAGCTGGATTTAATTCTGTTAGTGCCACATGGTAATAGGTTATGTGCAGGGTAGTTAAAGTATCTTCCTTGAATGTAAATGGTCTAGGTTCTCACATTAAAAACACAAAGCACTTCAATATTTAAAACAAAAAAATTATTATGCTTCAGGAAACACATGCATCTGCTTGTGACTACACCTTCTTTTCAGTTAGACACTCTGTTTAAACCCGCAGAGACTATTTTTTGTAGTGTTTGTAATTATGATATTAGTACAGTAGAAATAACAGATCATGCTCCCATAGATCTGGTCTTACAATTTGGATTCCATTACAAAATGTCTAAGGGGTGGAGGATGAACACCTGCATTCTAAATAATACATTTTGTATGAAACTCCTTGACTTTATTAATTATATTTCAAAATCAATATTAATAGTGCGGAACGAGGCTCAATTAGGGATGGGTTTAAAGCCTACATTAGGGAAATCTTGATATAACACTCCTTAACCAAAAAGCAAGAACGGCAAAATATAACCACATATGAACATGAATTTAAAAAAAATTGAAGAAATCTTCTGAAAATCTCAATCCTTCAGTTCTGAACCAGTTAGAGCTAAATACAAGGTAAATACAATAATAACCACTTTTCAGATTTAAACATTTAAAGTGGTATGAGTCTGGTGAGAAAGCCAGCAAATTGCTACTTGATCAGTTAAAGGCACAATAAGCAGCTCGCCAAATTAGCGCAGTAAAAAATGGAGCAGGGGACAAATGCAGGGTCACGAACAAGAAAAAAATTATTACAGTACATAAAGAGTTCAACAAGAAAACTATACAGGTCCTTCTCAAAATATTAGCATATTGTGATAAAGTTCATTATTTTCCATAATGTCATGATGAAAATTTAACATTCATATATTTTAGATTCATTGCACACTAACAGAAATATTTCAGGTCTTTTATTGTCTTAATACAGATGATTTTGGCATACAGCTCATGAAAACCCAAAATTCCTATCTCACAAAATTAGCATATCATTAAAAGGGTCTCTAAACGAGCTATGAACCTAATCATCTGAATCAACGAGTTAACTCTAAACACCTGCAAAAGATTCCTGGGGCCTTTAAAACTCCCAGCCTGGTTCATCACTCAAAACCCCAATCATGGGTAAGACTGCCGACCTGACTGCAGTCCAGAAGGCCACTATTGACACCCTCAAGCAAGAGGGTAAGACACAGAAAGAAATTTCTGAACGAATAGGCTGTTCCCAGAGTGCTGTATCAAGGCACCTCAGTGGGAAGTCTGTGGGAAGGAAAAAGTGTGGCAGAAAACGCTGCACGAGAAGAGGTGACCGGACCCTGAAGAAGATTGTGGAGAAGGGCCGATTCCAGACCTTGGGGGACCTGTGGAAGCAGTGGACTGAGTCTGGAGTAGAAACATCCAGAGCCACCGTGCACAGGCGTGTGCAGGAAATGGGCTACAGGTGCCGCATTCCCCAGGTCAAGCCACTTTTGAACCAGAAACAGCGGCAGAAGCGCCTGACCTGGGCTACAGAGAAGCAGCACTGGACTGTTGCCCAGTGGTCCAAAGTACTTTTTTCGGATGAAAGCAAATTCTGCATGTCATTCGGAAATCAAGGTGCCAGAGTCTGGAGGAAGACTGGGGAGAAGGAAATGCCAAAATGCCAGAAGTCAAGTACCCACAGTCAGTGATGGTCTGGGGTGCAGTGTCAGCTGCTGGTGTTGGTCCACTGTGTTTTATCAAGGGCAGGGTCAATGCAGCTAGCTATCAGGAGATTTTGGAGCACTTCATGCTTCCATCTGCTGAAAAGCTTTATGGAGATGAAGATTTCATTTTTCAGCACGACCTGGCACCTGCTCACAGTGCCAAAACCACTGGTAAATGGTTTACTGACCATGGTATCACTGTGCTCAATTGGCCTGCCAACTCTCCTGACCTGAACCCCATAGAGAATCTGTGGGATATTGTGAAGAGAACGTTGAGAGACTCAAGACCCAACACTCTGGATGAGCTAAAGGCCGCTATCGAAGCATCCTGGGCCTCCATAAGACCTCAGCAGTGCCACAGGCTGATTGCCTCCATGCCACGCCGCATTGAAGCAGTCATTTCTGCAAAAGAATTCCCGACCAAGTATTGAGTGCATAACTGTACATGATTATTTGAAGGTTGACGTTTTTTGTATTAAAAACACTTTTCTTTTATTGGTCGGATGAAATATGCTAATTTTGTGAGATAGGAATTTTGGGTTTTCATGAGCTGTATGCCAAAATCATCCGTATTAAGACAATAAAAGACCTGAAATATTTCAGTTAGTGTGCAATGAATCTAAAATATATGAATGTTAAATTTTCATCATGACATTAAGGAAAATAATGAACTTTATCACAATATGCTAATATTTTGAGAAGGACTTGTACACTCAAGAAATTAAATTCGATATCTCAGTGGCGATTGCTCTAAGACTGCAAGGGAAGCTTCTCCTAAAATGTCAAAAAATAAGTGATCAAATATATACTGTTGTGTGTACATGTTGTTGACTAAATATGTGCTACAAAGTGCTTAACTTTTGTTCAGAATGAGCTTCTTTTCACTGGTAGCGACGCGGCTTTCCTCTCACTC
Source organism: Girardinichthys multiradiatus (assembly GCF_021462225.1). Taxonomy (NCBI): domain Eukaryota; kingdom Metazoa; phylum Chordata; class Actinopteri; order Cyprinodontiformes; family Goodeidae; genus Girardinichthys; species Girardinichthys multiradiatus. The sequence goes on from NC_061812.1 coordinate 49,190,006, forward strand.
ATTCCCGCAGCTTCACAGTGCTTTAAACAGTGAGTTCAATAGCGAAGCAAAAATGCTGGGCTTTGTCCCGCCCATCGGACGCTCAGCGTCTCTGGGGGTCTATGGGGCAGTGGGCTGTCCTCGGCTGGCACAGATGCTCAGCTTCTGCATGATGATTGGATGATCTGTCTGAGGCTGAATGCCTTTTTGATTGACAGCGAAATGAGCGAATCAGCGAAACAGCGAATTTGAAATTAAGCTTCCCATCCTTGAAAGACCAGCATCTGCCACTGGTTAAAGTATATACAGTATAGATACTGTAAAAAAAATGGTAAAATACTGGTGAATTTAGCTGCCAGTAATTTACTGTAAATTTACATTTTCATCACAGTAAAATGTTTTTAAAATAGTTTACTGTTAAATTAAATACAGTGGTGAAATTAAATATACAGTAAAATACTGGCATCTGTAGCTTCCAGTATTTTACTGTACTGTTTAGTTGTACTACAGCATTCACTTTATCACTAGGCTACTGCAAAAAATTAAGTGCAACATTTACAGTCTTAATTTTACAGTGTTATAGTAGTACTTTACTTTGTGTAGTGCTAAAATTGGCGTAGTTTTAAAATGCATAACACTAACATGACATAACACAAAAGAGGAGGAGATAAGTAACATTCTTTAGGACAACATTTTATTTAAAAGGCACTGTTATCCCACAAACCATATACATTTATATTTAAAGAAATTATAGAAAATAAACACATACCCATGCCTCAGGGAATCAGTGAGAAAACAAAATGGCCCTCCAAAGTCAAAAAGTTGTTACACTTACACTGAAATGAAAATTAAATAAGTACACTTTGCAGTGTCTTAAACTGGGTTTAACTGATCCATTTTTCCAATCTTAGGAACAAAAAAACATAGTTCTTACAGAAATATCCATGGGTATCATTAAATAAAAGACTCCCAAAATGAAAACATGGCCTCAGTAACACTTGAATAAGAATTCCAAAATCACATCTTGTACTGTCCTAAACAGAGATTTAAACCATGAACTATTACTATTTTTCAAGAGTCCAAGTGGCACTTACTTTTTCAGATGTAGGTGAGGGTAACATCCAGCATGGAAAAATACAAGAAAATATCATTTAGACCTTAAATGATTTGGAAACAGAAGTATTCAACAAAAAAAACAAAAAAAAAGACAACTAACCTGTATGAAGTGCCACTCAAAGTCCATCAGGTTTTGGATCAGGGTAGAAACAGGTGCATTCCCTGTCTGCTGTTTCCTTTGGATTATCTTGCCTGTCGTTTTGGACACCATCTTGCCATGGCTGGTCTTTGTACCCCTTTCTGAGTTAATCCCAATGAAGCGCCAAAAAAACACAATCCAAAATGAAAATTATTATCACTGTGGCACTTTGAAGGCAGCAGGTATGCAATATATAAAGTTTATTTACAGACAAAGAGCGGTTCGAGAATCCCTCATGATGACTACAGAATCGAGGCACATGACGTCGCCCGGTACGGCGGAGCCGGGGTCCCACCCTGGAGCCAGGCCTGGGATCGGGACTCGTCGGAGCGCCTGGTGGCCGGGTTGCTCCTCGCGGGACCCGGCCGGGCAAAGCCCGAACGAGAGACGCGAGACCATCCCCCAGTGGGCCCACCACCTCCAGGGGGAACCGTGAGGGACCGTGCAAAGAGGATTGGGTGGCGGACGAAGGTGGAGACCTCGGCGGCCCGATCCCCGGATGCTTAGGCTGGCTCTAGGGATGTGGAATGTCACCTCGCTGGGGGGGAAGGAGCCTGAGCTGGTGCGGAAGGTTGAGAGAAATCGACTAGAAATAGTCGGGCTCGCCTCCACGCACAGCGTGGGCTCTGGAACCCATCTCCTCGAGAGGGGCTGGACTCTCTTCTACTCTGGAGTGGCCCGCGGGGAGAGGTGGCAGGCTGGTGTGGGTTTGTCTGTTGCCCCCCAGCACAGCCGATTCGTGTTGGGGTTTACCTCAGTGGATGAGAGGGTCGTATCCCTGCGCCTCCGGGTTGGGGACAGGTCTCTGACTATCATTTCGGCCTACGGGCCGAGTGGTAGTGCGGAGTACCCGGCATTCTTGGCGTCCCTGTCGGTGTTGCTGGATAGTGCCCCTCCTGGGGACACCATTATTCTGCTAGGGGACTTCAACGCCCACGTGGGAAACGACAGTGACACCTGGAGAGGCGTGATTGGGAGGAATGGCCTCCCTGATCTGAATCCAAGCCGTGTTTTGTTATTGAACTTCTGTGCTAGTCACGGATTGTCCATAATGAACACCATGTTCAAACATAAGGGTGTCCATCAGTGCACTTGGCACCAGGATACCCTAGGCAGGAGGTCAACGATCGACTTTGTTGTCGTATCATCAGACCTTCGGCCGCATGTTTTGGACACTCGGGTGAAGAGAGGGGCTGAGCTGTCCACTGATCACCACCTGGTGGTGAGTTGGATCCGCTGGAGGAGGAGAAGGCTGGACAGACTTTGCAGGCCCAAGCGCATAGTGAGGGTCTGCTGGGAACGTCTGGCCGAGCTCTCGGCCAGGGATGTATTCAACTCTCACCTCCAGGAGAGCTTTGACCAGATTCCGAGGGATGTTGGAGACATATTGGAATGGACCATGTTCTCCACATCTATTGTCAATGCTGCTGACCGTAGATGCGGCCGTATGGTCTGCGGTGCCTGTCACGGCGGCAATCCCCGAACCCGGTGGTGGACACCGGCAGTAATGGACGCTGTCAAGCTGAAGAAGGAGTCCCATCGGCTGTGGTTGGCTTGTGGGACTCCTGAGGCAACTGACGGTTACCGTGAGGCCAAGCGTGCTGCGGCCCGGGCTGTGGCAGAGGCAAAAACTCGGGCCTGGGAGGAGTTCGGTGAGGCCATGGAGAAGGACTACCGGTTGGCCCCGAAGCGATTCTGGCAAACCGTCCGGCGCCTCAGGAGGGGGCAGCAGTGCTTCGCCAACACTGTTTACAGTGGGGGTGGGGAGCTGCTGACCTCGACTGGGGACATTATCGGCCGGTGGAAGGAGTACTTCGAGGATCTCCTCAATCCTGCCTCACGCATTCCCTGGTGGAAACAGAGGCTGGGGACTCGGGGTTGGACTCTTTCATCAACCAAGCTGAAGTCACCGAGGTGGTTAAAAAGCTCCGCGGTGGCAAGGCTTCGGGGTTGGATGAGATCCGCCCTGAGTATCTCAAGTCTTTGGATGTTGTGGGGCTGTCATGGTTGACACACCTCTTCAACATTGCGTGGCGGACGGAGACAGTGCCTTTGGATTGGTCCCCCTTCATAAGAAGGGTGACCGGAGGGTGTGTTCCAACTACAAGGGGATCACACTCCTCAGCCTCCCTGGTAAGGCCTACGCTAGGGTATTGGAGAGGAGAGTCCGGCCGATAGTCGAACCCCGGCTTCAGAAGGAGCAGTGTGGTTTTCGTCCCGGCTGTGGGACACTGGACCAGCTCTATACCCTCTACAGGGTACTCGAGGGTTCATGGGAGTTTGCCCAACCGGTCCACGTGTTTTGTGGACCTGGAGAAAGCATTCGACTGTGTCCCTCGTGATGCCCTGTGGGGGGTGCTCCAGGAGTATGGAATCAGTGGCTCTTTACTAGGGGCCATCCGGTCTCTGTACAAGCGGAGCAGGAGTTTGGTTCGCATTGCCGGCACTAAGTCGGACCTGTTCCCGGTGCATGTTGGACTCCAGCAGGGCTGCCCTTTGTCACCGGTCCTGTTCACAACTTTTATGGACAGGATTTCTAGACGCAGCCAAGGGCCGGAGGGGGTCTGGTTTGGGGACCAGAGGATTTCGTCTCTTCTTTTTGCAGATGATGTGGTCCTGCTGGCCCCATCTAGCCAAGACCTACAGCATGCACTGGGGCGGTTTGCAGCCGAGTGTGAAGCGGCTGGGATGAAGATCAGCTCCTCCAAGTCCGAGGCCATGGTTCTCGACCGGAAAAGGGTGGCTTGTCCTCTTCAGGTTGGAGGGGAGTTCCTGCCTCAAGTGGAGGAGTTTAAGTATCTCGGGGTCTTGTTCACGAGTGAGGGAAGAATGGAGCGGGAGATCGACAGACGGATCGGTGTGGCTGCCACAGTAATGGGGGCTCTGTGCCGGTCCGTTGTGGTGAAGAGAGAGCTGAGCCAAAAAGCGAAGCTCTCGATTTACCAGTCGGTCTACGTTCCTACCCTCACCTATGGCCATGAACTTTGGGTCATGACCGAAAGAACGAGATCCCGGATACAAGGGGCTGAAATGAGCTTCCTCCGTAAGGTGGCCGGGCACTCCCTTAGAGATAGGGTGAGGAGCTCGGCCATCCGGGAGGGGCTCAGAGTAGAGCCACTGCTTTTCCACATTGAGAGGAGCCAGTTGAGGTGGCTCGGGCATCTATACCGGATGCCTCCTGGACGCCTTCCTCGGGAGGTGTTCCAGGCACGTCCCACCGGGAGGAGGCCCAGGGGCCCAGAACACGCTGGTGGGACTATGTCTCTCGACTGGCCTGGGAACGCCTTGGGCTCCCCCCGTAGGAGCTGGAGGAGGTGTCTGTGGAGAGGGACGTCTGGGCGTCTCTGTTTAGTCTGCTGCCCCCGTGACCCGGTCCCGGATAAAGCAAAAGACGATGAGTACGAGTACGAGTACGAATATTTACCTTATGTGGAGAAATTATGCTGTTTTTAAATATATATCAAGAAAATACATCACCAAATTTGTCAACTGGTAATTATAACTTGCTTTAAAGATAGTATTAATGGTAGAGGATGGTATCAATAGTTTGGCTTGTAATTTCAAATAAAACAAGCCAAATGTCTCAAAAACATGTCCTTTTCTGTCTTCTCTGGAAAAATCTCCTGTTCATTACAGAAGGAGCTTGAAACATCTGGCTTCAAATTACAAGCTCCATCATCAGTATCATGAGAGCTACAAGGATCTCTTAGACTTCCAACTCAGGTCGTCAGACTTTTTTAAGAAGAATTTCTATGCTTTCTTGTCATGTGCGATGTAAACGTCGACCTAACTGTAAAACCTTTCGTGCATTGTTTGAAAGGGCATGGAACCGATCTTCCCTCTTTGATATGGACTTTAAGATGGGTAAAAAGACTCTTATCCTCGAATTTAGCATTACAAAATTCCATATGATATTTTAAATCAGTCTAATTTACAATAGCAGTTTTATGTATAACTTTATGCTGATAGATGTGACACTTAAAATATGAAAATTTACTAAACACCCTGCTGCATCCGGAAAAACCACACCTGAACATCACATTTGACATACAACAATGCTTTCGCATGTGCCTTTTGTAAGAAGCTGTATTACTGCACATCTTGGAACATATGTTACACAATGTTATATTTAAGATTGGTTTTTCTTCTTTAAAATCTCAGATTACCAAAAAAATATAAAACTGACAGTAAGAACTTTCTTTACAATCCCAGTTAATTTGAACTGTACCTTTCATGTGGTCCAGGAGCACAACAAAAACGTGGTCTATGTATGTAACCTGCAATAAAATAAAATGTAACTAAAAAGCCAACAAAAAATAAATTGAGAAAGCTGTAGCAGAATCACTTTTCAACAATGGGACTCAGCTGTAATTAATGCTACATTTAGTGCTGTGCTTGTATACATGGTTAATAGCAACGTAGCTTAAGTTCAGATGCTAACGCTAGCTTTAATTTATAGCTTTGGAAAGATAAAAGATAAAATATGTGGTCCTGAATCGCTTTTGTATTAGACAAATTTTAAGCACAAAATACTTGACATATGGCTAAATATTAAAAATGAGTGATTAACTTTTCTCCATAAAATCCCTACTACCTCACTCTGGCCCAAGACATGTGGTCATCCAAAGTAAACTCAATGACAAATGACAGCACAACCTCTTGTCTAAATTCACTTTCTACCATAAAAACCATAATTAACATTCACCAGAGTGATTTTACTTACCCTTTGATGCTTTAAAATTGGAGGATGAATGCTGATTGTCAAAGCTGCAAAAACAAAAATGTCTACCCTAGAAAAAATACTGTATTGTTTAATTATTTTCCGATAGTTTACCATCATCATTCTTGACTCTGAAACACGTCAAATTTAACAGTATTCTACCGTATTTCATAATAACAGTATGTTACTGCTAGAATTCTGCCGTAAATTTACAGAAATGTAGTTTTATTGTTTACTTATTTCAGTTCTCTTGGTTTTTCATTTCCTCCCTGCACTCCCTGCTTAGTGGTTAATTAAACACTCTCCCTCGGTTACCTTCAGTCTCTCTCCCACCAGCTGATCCTGATTCCTCACTGATTAACTTACTGCATTCATTGGTCCATTCTTCACTTCCCCTCAGTACTTATGCTTCCCCATTGTCATTATTCTGCACTGGTTCATCCTGGAAACTACACTGCTTGCTACCCTGTTTGCTGCCTGATTCTGCTACCTTGTTTGCTGCCTGAATCCATGTCCTCTAAACCCACACTCTTGTCATCACCCTGCTTATGTCACCGACCTGCCTGTGTTCTTATACCTGGTGAAATTGTAAGTTTGTTAGTATTAAATCTTTATCATCTACTCCACAACACTCTGCAATTGGGTCCTATGTCAACACACACCATGACAATATGTTTTTCCGACTGGCTAGAGGAGGAGGGATTTTGAAAGAGGAAACAAAAATAAGAAATCAAATTCTTTATTCAGATATGTATGTATATTGTTCTAGTACATGATGCTATTTGATTAATTGTACTTTGTACCCTTTTGAAGGATTTAATAAACAAAGAACTGAAAAAAAGGTTATGCATTTCTGCATTACAGTTCATAGGTCTTAATAAAATAAATAAATATCATACAGTCTTATAGAAATGTATCTAAATGAGTCATTTAGGGAAAGAGTGAGGTTTAGACATTAATTTATATTTGTTTCAAAAATCACAGTATCGGCAGAGTTGAAATCAAATTATTATAGGAGCTTATTAACCTTAAGTAATCATACTAATGTGTTTCAGTTATTAATAAGGTACAACAAACTAGCAACTAAAGGAGAAATGTATGATAAAATGAGTGGAGTATTATTAAAACTGAAAAAAAAATCTTTAGAACTTTATTAAAGTTTTATCAATGGCCATTTTTAGAATTTAAATGAAAGGCTTCACACATTTTTGAACTTATACATGTGATCCCACCTTGTCAAACTGACCTTGCCAGCAATTTGTTTAATCCACAAAGTTTCAGTTTTATATGTTATCCCTACCTAATATTAGATTATAATTTAGGACTCAAACCAGTATTTACATTCTTAATTTAAAAAAATGGGATTGTTTGTACCCTCCTCAACAACCAATGGAAAAATCTTTGTTAGAAAAACAGCAATCAAACCATTGACCTCAAGTCTTTGAGGTTAGAATGGCTCCTTAGCACCAAAACAAAAATCACAACAACAACCCTATCTTTTAGCTCCCTTCACAGATACCATCAAATCAAAGTCGGGACTCTGGCTGTGCTGCTATAAAACATTAATAAGACTTCCACATTCATAAAACTAAAAGATTATGTTAAACCTTTTTTTTTTTTTTTTAGCCGGGACCTGTCCGGCAGAGTAGCACTCCGAATTCTTGTCTGAGTGCCAAGAAAAAGCCCAAAAGATTTACTTTCACATTATTGAAGCATTACGGCTAAAGCGTTAAAGCTCTGCTTGATATTTATAAAGGAAACTTTATTAGAAACTGCTTTCTGATTATTTCAATTGCTACGGACACGGAGACAGAAATGAAAAGGGAAAAAAATAAGAAGCACGAAAGAGAGAGAGATGGGGCAAAAAGGAAAAGGGGAGAGAAGGAGAAAAGAATGGAGGAAAGAAAGGAGGATGAAGAGAATAAAAGATAACACCCTGCTTGCTTCTACACCTGCAGAAACGTTCATATTAACAGCTTTTTTACCAAAAAGTGCATGGTACTTATGAATGCAAGATGTATTTAGTGGTAAATGCGACTCAATATAGAACAATATAGAACATTTGTGTATCTGTTAACACCTGAATCTAAGCACCTGTGAGTCTGAGTGTGAGTGCGCTTGTGTATACAAGGTTTCTCCATAAAAATATTCAATAGCGAGTGTGAGGAGCCACAGACTTGCCGCCCTGGACCCGGGACAGATATGGAGGAGATCTGAACCACTGATATCCAACGGCCCCCCAGAGCATAGGAACCCCAGGAGAACCACCACTGTGACTACCGCAACCCCCCCCAGAGAAGAGCAGGGGAGAGTTCCAGAGGAACCACCCAGCAGCCACAGTGCAGAAGCCCCAGGAAGCTGCAGCGATGAGCCCACAGGCCCCGCGGGCAGCCGTCTACGCCCGAGCAGATCCAGCCATGGAACCAGAGACCCAAGACCCCGGGACAGATCACTCCCCAAGCAGAGGCCTGACAGAGCCCAGGGGTCCAGGCCCCGACAAGCAGCCACCAGGAGTGAGCCAGCACATACCAAAGCACCCAGCCCTGTACACAGAGAACCACAAGTACATCGGCGGGCAGAGAGGCCAACCACAGGCAGGTAGTGTGGCGGGGTAGGAAATAGGCCCCACATTTGTTGGGGGGCCTAAACTGATCCAGGAGGGAGAGCAGCCCAAAACCCAACCTGACACAAAAAAAACTCACAGTCACAATCACACATTCCCACCCTCATGCGTACACATAAAGTCACACCCACACACATATCGTAAAGTCAAACAACAATGGACATCGAACACCCACTCACACTCCCCATAGATACTCTATACTCCCAGGTCCAGGTGCCGATAGCCTATAGGGGCAACCAACCCCCAGACCCAGGAGGTGGTCCCCTTCCTGCCGGGGGACGACGAAGTGACACCCACACAGCGCAAGCTCCACACACAGCCCCGCTCCAAGCATCGCTGCCACATCCTGCCCCCACAACATAGCATGCCGCAATGGCAGGACAAGAGCCCCGCGCAATGTTACCCCAGCTCCCGCCCACAAGCGCAACAGGGCAGACACCATCGAGCACTCTGCCCACACCAAGACAGGACAAACTCACCCAGCAAGAGGTCCCTGGCCACCAGCAAGCACTTGGGGCCTGCGTCCCCCACCACACCCCCGCAACCGCACAGACACACCACATCACTGCCACTGCAACGATAGCCCAGGGAGAAACATTATCCAGCTCAGCTCTACTACTCCCGCTCATCCAATCCAAATGTCGGTGACCGCACATCCAAGAAGAGGACACAACCCCCCCACACCATCTTCTAGCGCGCCACCTCAATCACCCCCGGACACAACAGCCAGCAGAGCAGCACACCGCCAAGCCCGCCCAACCATTTGGCCAGCGCCAGCAGCCCCAGCCCATCATTTTGTGAGAGGGAAACATGCACCTGCTGGGTAACCGGGCCGGACAGGCCAACCGCTCAATGCCAAGCACAATCCGCCAGCCGCCCCAGTGAAGGCACAAGTCATGGTCCACCGCCCCACCAACCCAACCGCCAACCACAGCCCGGCGCCCAGCCAGGGGCCAGAGCCTGCTCAAATGTGGTGCGTGTTGTTGTAGTGTGCTTTTAACAAGGAAAACACCCCCATTCGCCGAGTTCCAACAAAGGACGGAGGCATAGGCACATCCATTGGGTGAAAGGCTAGGGACAGGCACCAGGCCCAGATTATGTTAAATCTGAATCTGCCAGGATTATGAATAATTTTAAGCTGAAAAGTAAGAGAAAAAACAGACTCAAAATGAGAGAAGTTAAAACTCTCTGCATAAAGAACCACATGGCAAAGAAAACCTACTGCAAAATATAGATATCTTGAACTTTTCTTCCCAACATGGTTACATAATTTAGAAGTATATAAAGCTCCTGAATTACCTGTAGTTGGACATTTTGAACCAAACTGTATGTACATGGGTGGATGAGCTGCAGGATGTAAACAACACAAGGTGACTGTGGCTCAGTAGGAAGAGTAGTTGTCTTGCAATCAGAATGTTGTGGGTTCGATTCCAGCTTCCTCCTGCCATATGTAGATGTGCCCCTGGGCAAGGCACTTAACCTCAAGTTGCTTACCGATCGGTGTATGAATGTGTGAGCGTTAGTGAGTGCAATTGGGTGAATGTGGCTCTAGTGTAAAACGCTTTGAGTGGTCTGTATGACTGGAAAAGTGCTATATAAGTTCAGTCCATTTACCATTTACAACATTCTATTTCCCACTAAGTAAAAATAGAAATTACTTTACATTGTCATAATGCATATCACAACACTAATATCTGACTTTGACAAAACTGTTAAACAGAAAACTAACTTCACAACAATGCTTGTAAAGCTCAGCTCACTCATTCTAATGATGTCAGCTTCGGATAACCCCTATTAACTTGGCGAAACACCTATTGGCGCAGCACTCCAGTACCGGATGCTTATGTATTTGTTCCAAAGACTCAGCCATAACCCCCTGAGTGAGTCTAGGCTAGCTTATAATGCTGAGTGATTTTAACAAATGTGATATTCTCTGAATTTAAATAATTTGGCTGTGTAGAAATTTCACTTATTATAGGGACTATTAAAATGACCGGCTGCATGGTGGCACAGTTGGTAACACTGTTGCCTCACAACATCAACAGTAGCTATGTTCAAAATGTCATGATCAGCTTGAAATATGTAAATCTGGATACACCGTTTACATGGCCGCAAAATTAAATAATCTGAACGTGACTTACGTTTACATGCAAGTCATGCAGCTTTTACAGCAACATGCTGTTGTTGGCATGGGGCACACATGCACAGCCATAATCGGAATGACATGATTCGAACAAGCATTAACCTGCATGCCGTTCCGACTGACATTCGGCATATACCACCACTCTCATTTGGAATACTATGTAATTCCGATCGAGTTGAATCCAGTCAGAATATTGCAATTGGAGCATTTATGTGACCTATTTTCATTCTGATCAGCACTTTATTCTGATTAATAACGTCCATGTAAACATGCCTACTGCCTTACATTATGAAGATCTTTGGTTCAATTGCTGCCTGGTTCCTTTCTGTATGGAGTTTGCATGTTTTTTACTGTGCATGTGTGGGTTCTCTCTTGGTTCTCCGGCTTCCTCCTACAGTCCAAAAATTTGATTGTATGGTTGGTTTCTCTAAATTTCCCTACTGGTGCTTTCCAATCAAACACAAATGACGCGTCAGGAGCAAGCGATTTACATGTTAACCCTATATTAAGGTGTATTTAGGCGCAAAGTGTTGCAAAGGAAAGCGAACGGCACGATTAGCACAAATAGAGCAAATCGATAGCGAGGCACGCAATGCGACTTGTGTAATCAGGGCAAATAGAGCGAACCGAAACCCACGATTGACACAAAGCAAATTTCGCTGGAGTTGAAAAATCTGAACTTTTCTGTCAATCGCATTTATAGCCCTCTATAGTCTATGGGCCTCTTTTCAGCAAAAATTTTGTCACACAAGTATGAGACTCACAGCAGTTGCTCAGGGTACATCTATATTCATGTAGGAATTGATATTTTATTCATGAGTATTTAATTTTCAAATGCATATGTCAGCAAGCCTGATTTCTATTACAAAATTATTCAATACTTATGGCTACTATGCTACATTCTGCTGTCATATCAGCTCTTGCCTGGTGCATTTTGGCAGTCCTCGTCCATATGTTTAGGCACAAAAATGTCTATTATATTTAGAAGATGTGGACAGTGCAATTTGGCTGTTTTTCTTTTGAGCGGAGATTTATTTACTTACCGAAGACAGATGGGCAGGCAATTTGCAGCAGGGATGCAGCGCCTGTAGTTGGTGTCCCTGAGGATGATTTGTCCCCCAACATGGTGCAGCAGGTCCTCAAACTGGGTCCTGGATAGACGGAAATACCGCGACCGTGATTCGGATGCTGCTGCTGGAGTAGGTGGTGGTATTCTCCAAACTGGTTTTGTCTCTGGTGAACCCAGGGACGTCGACGCCGGCAGAGTTGTTCGGCTTTCCATAAATAAAGCACCGTGACTCGCTCCATGTTGGGTTGAAACCGGCAAGCAGCAGATAGAAGCTCCTATTTGATGACGCAGTGAAGGGAGTGGAGTGTTGTTGCCCGTTGACCACGTGAACGGCTGGCGATATGTCAGGAGAGCGACAGCACGTGAATGACGCAATAAATTTGCTGAAACTGCGGTCGGGGTGAACAAACCTTAAGGTGTGAGCATGTGCGTGCATGGTTGTTTGTCCTGTGTGTCTCTGTAATGGACTGGTGAGCCATCCAGGGTATACTTCACCTAACACACATTGACTGATGGAGATAGGCACCATGACACTTTGGGTGTTATTATGGATGGATGGATGGATGGTACAAAGTCATGTCTTGCTTATCACTTTTATCTGTTATGTCAATTTTTTCTTACATTTGCTGTTTTATGCTGATGTCTGTCCTTGCTAAGGTACTGTTGTTAAAGAAGTTTTATTTTTATTTTTCATTTTTGTTTTTTAATTTTTATTTCCTGGTTAATACCATAATGTGGTTTGGTGAAGGACCCAAATGCAGGCAGGATTGTGAACATAGTAACAAGCAGAACAACGTGGGAGAAACCAGTATAGTAACACAGAGATAAACAGAAGAAGTTTCAACCAGTAATCAGGGAGAAATTGGGAGCTTAAATACTGAGGGAGGGGTTGAAGATGACAAATAAACCAGGTGAGCTAATCAAAGGAAATGTGGGGCAGCTATGGCAGAATGAAAGCAGGGAAGCCAAGGGAGGGTGATTAACATGAATAGAGCAGAGCTGGAATACAAGGAAACTAAAAACCGCGGGGGAAAGATCTAAGAGAAATAACTTAAATTACAACAAACAAGAATAAATCAGGGAGCTAAACAAAAAGGAATAACCTAAAGAGAAGACGCCCACCAATAATAATGAACCCAAAAAAATGAACTGAATATGCACATAACAAGGAGATTGTCAAAATACACACAAAAGAAAATCAAAACCCAAACACTAGACCGTCACAGAACACCCAAACCCACTCGTGGCGGTGATAACAGACTACCGAGCTCATAGGACCATTTCATGCAGCCCCTATGCTATTTGTAGACTTCACTGCAGCATCACTTTGCATCTGGATACAAAGCTTCCTCACAAACAGACCTCAGAATGTCATGTTGGGGAACCAGACATGTTCTGCTGTCACACTGAGCAGAGGCGCACCACAAGAATGTGTGCTCAGCCCAGCTCTATTCACCTTATGACTGTGCTTCCATCCACCCCTCCAACATAACAGTGAAGTTTGCAGATGACACACCATCGTGGGTCTAATCTCCAATGACGATGAGACTAGCTACAGGGAGGAGATTCAGCAACTGGACAGTGACCTGATGCTAAAAACCAGTAAGACCCAGTAGATCATTGTGGACTTCAGAAAAGCCCAGAGAACACCCCTCTCTTCATTAATGGGGAAGAAGTGGAGAGGGTAAATAACATCAAATTTCTGGGCCTTCACATCTCCAGTGATCTCTCAAGGTCCATCAACACCTCCCATCTGGTCAAAAAGGCACAACAGAGACTGTTAATTCTGAGGAAGCTGAAGAGGGCCAAGTTGCCCCCACAGGTTCTTGTGAACCTTTACAGGAGCACCATTGAGAGCATTCGGTGCAACTGCAGCACAGTCTTGTTGTCAAGTTGTACTGCAGAGAACAGGAGAAACTTTTAATGCATATAAAAAAAAAAAAACAGGATTGTGGAGATTCAGCTTCCCAGTTCAGGCCCAGTCTACTAGGGCTGGTTCCAAAATAGTGCGAACACCATTGCCAAAGACTCCAATCAACCTAGGATATGAACTGTTTGTGCCCCTCCCATCATGGAGACAAACAGACTAAGAAACAGCTTCTATCCCAGAGCTGTCACCTCCATAACCCCCCACCAGTACTGCGCCCTCAGAGAGCTCAGAGACAGGGACATGAGGCGAATCGTCCTCTATTCCTTCAGAGAACTCAGGAACAGGGACGCAAGGTGGGTCGTCCTCTACCCTCTCAGTGAGTTCTATGACCTGCTTCCAGACCTGCAGCGGACTCGGGTACTCTGAAGACGTAAAGTTGGCTCAGCTGCACTCAGCAGATGTGGAAGAGGCTCATTAGTTGAGAACTGCACAGAGGGAGTTATGAGAACCGTTCTCTGCTGCAGACCACAGAAGAGTACTGAAGAAGCAGTGGAAGGCGCTAGAAAAGTCTGGGCTTGGGAATACTGAGGAGCGGCCTGTGATGAGGAGGCTTTGAACCTGGATGCTTGAGACGATGTCAGAGGCACTGGGGAAGGGGTGAAGGCATCGACCAGACCCTCCGGATGAGGAGTAGAGGTATTGGTCTGACCACCCGGAAAAGAAGTGGAGGCATCATGAAGGTGACACAGAAGGTGTCATGAGTTGTGGATTAGATAAAGGACCCAAGTGCAGACAAGATTGTGGGAGTAGGATGATGATAATTAAATAGCTATTGAGAACTTACAATAAGGTACACAGGAGCACAGGACAAGGAACACAGGGAGAATTACAGGAAGTGTAAAGTGCATGATAACGGGAGAATCAACAGGAGAGCTTAAATACTGAGGGAGGTGTTGAGAATGGCATTGGATGTCTGTGTGTTAACTGGGAAATAATCCAGAGCAGCTGAGGGAGGGGGTAAGGAGAGAGTAAGGGTAGGGAGAGTAAGGAAGGGAGACTAATTAACACAGAGAGGCCGAACAGAGAAATACAGAAACACTAAATCAAGAGAAAATGACAAATACTGACTTAGAGTGGAATAAAGTAGAATGGAACACAGTAATAAACTAAGAACCTAAACATAAAGAAATAAACTAATAAGGCAAGAACTAACCGACACTAATGAACACAGAGAAATGACTAGAAATGGCAAAAAGAACATAATGAACAACATGGAATAATGAAAACAAACACAAATGAGAACCTAATACCCAAGGATCATGTCACTCATGTCACTGAATGTTTGTCTCATGTATCCTGGCTGTATTTCTCCTCATTTATAGCAGAAAGCCATTATTCTCCTATGTCTGAAGCTGGATTGTGATCCTCCCTTTACCATGTGTGAGTTTTTTAGCTACTTCTGTTTGTATATATTTGTATATTTTTCTTCAAAACTGGGGTACTAACTTTTAAACTGCTGTAAAAATAGACTAAACGTTGAACAGAGCTGCATAGTGGTGTGATTAGGCCTTTAAAACTCTGTAATCCGATTTCAAGTGAGTCAATGAGAGATCATAATGAAATGATCCTGTTTTCCATACATGTCACGACAGAATACATTCCGATTTATGCATTCAGGCTTAGCTGGCATGCCATGACATCAACTAACGGTAAACTTTAAGACAGGCCATTAACAAAACTGATGAGTTACAAACTGCTGCAGCTATCATCCACAAGCTCTTAATGGATTGCACTTTGATTATGTCGGCTAACACTTAAACGACCTTTTTACATGAGACTTTGCCATTCACTTCCAACAGCTGCTTTTTCTACACGGTCTGTCAAAACAACACTGTTGAGTCAGGCGGTGGTGGGTATTAGAGGGAGGTAAACTATTGTGACTAGCACAGGTGGGGACATGGAGAAGGAGAGGCATGACAAGTCGAGCTGTCACCGAAGAATGCTGCTGTATTAAGGAGAGTTCTTTATTCACTGTGCAGGTGTACTGGGTACTCAGAAGGATTAATTCAGTGTTAATGAAACACAAACATGCCAAAACCTTATAGTGCTTATTGGAGTGTTTTAACACCTGGGTTTTCCTCTGTTGTTTGCACTTGTATGTCAGTTTTTGCTGCATTTCACATGCCAAACTGCAGGAATTAGGCTATCATAACATCACAGTGAAATATTGCTTTTTGTTCCCGGTGACTGCAAAGCGCAGAAATTACAATTCTAACAGGATTACATCAATGATTGGTGTAAAAGACAAAAATGTTGTTTAAGACAAGAGGTAAGCATCATAACTGTGTGTGGTCTCATTTTAGTATTGTTTTCTATTTACAACATGAGCAGAGGTTAATCCTGACAAATAAAAGAACCATTGCTTTTATGATAATGCTCTAAACCGAGAAATGCACTTCAATATACTATTGAAGTATTTTTTAGTTTAGACTGGACTCGCTTACAATTGATCATTTTTGCAATTCCTAAACAACACAATAAAGTATACACTGGAAATCCACTCAGAAATACATCACTATCAATACATGAAATACACAAAAGACACTAAACTGAGTGACGTGAAAACCATGTGAGACCAATTAGGAGAATTCAGAGGAGCTGACTAAGAACCAGGTAATGACAAAAAACACAAATGAACAAAGAGGGATCTAACAGGAAACATTTTCTAACTAAACTAAAGCTAAATACTAACACTAAAGACAAAATCTAAACAAATACACAAAGAACAAAACACAAGAAACAACTAAATCACAAACCTGTGATCAGAATCACGGATCAATGCATGAAAGGCTGTAAATGACAGAAACCAACAAAATAACCACAAACCCCAAAATAATTATAGTATCACACAAAATACGAAGACCTACAGATCATGACACCCAAGAATTCTCTGAGCATTCCTCAATATAAACATTACTCAATATGAGCATTTCTATATATGAGCATAACACAGTATGAGCATGCATGTAGCTCAGTATGATCTACATGCATGCTCAGTATGAGGGATTGCTGCAAAGTCCATGACACAATGCAAACAACTGTTCACTGTCACTACATGCTCATCTAGGAGCAAGTGAATGCTGCAAGTCACTGACTCGATCCAGTCTGCTGGGCTTCTTAATAAACTGAACTTGACTGCACTGTTTAATAACTCAGATCTATCTTGAATGTATTTACTTCACTTGGAATCTGTCTGTATGATTGGACTTAATTGACTCTTTTCATTATTGTAAAGTACAATTGATAAAGCAACGACACATCTAACGCATTTATGTCCAGCTATATTTGTATATGTCATTATACATATATTGCAAACATTTGTATGTGTGTGTAAAAGCAGGTACTCAGTCTGACAGTTCAACTTGTGGGTTATAAAATCAGTGCTCAGTGTTGAAAATGCTACACTTTTCCTCAAGGAAATATTAGCAATTTAGTGCTATGTTTCACCTTTCTTTAAAGGGATACTACAGATTTAATACTACAGTATGTGAGATACTGTGAGATAATCATGTTCTTTACAAAACATAAAATAAATACAGATAGATGGCAAAAGTCTAAAATTCAATTTGATTCAATAAAACTTTATTTGTCCCTGAACAGCAATTCAAAGGCCCAGTGAAGCATGAGTTAAAATGTGGACTCCAACATTAAAATTGTGGACTCCAGGAATGTCACAAGTTATATTATTCTCCTGTATTCAAGCAGTGACATCTGATGTCAGGGCTCTGATTGTGTGAGTTCTATTATTATATTGTTGAGTAGTGACAACTGATGTTAAAGCCATCACATGGCACATCAATAATGTGCAGTAGTGGTTTATCTATTCGTTAATAATGCTGCCCAATAACATGTCATTTAATATTTAATTAAATAACTTTCGGTCTATCAGGTACTATTCTGTGAATACCAGCCCATTATGGTGGTGGTATTAGAAAAATAGATGAAAGAATTATTTCAGCAGTGGCATTCTCAAAACAGAAACTCTGCAAACTTATGTAATGAATTCACAACAACTTCTCTCCAAAATATAAGAATTAATAATTTTATGTAAATATTATTGTGTGAGCACCTGTGGTGCATTGTCTAATGATTACAGAGTGAATGAAATGAGCTCTGTTGTAAACAAAGCTGTCCAGCGTGTTGCATAAGCAGAGCCATTAACTTGTTAGATTGTTTTAGCAGGTTAGTTCAATGACGTTTAGAAGAAAACACAGATAAAAAGGAGCAAACTCACATTACCGGACCATCAGTGTTTAAGCATCTAATTGAAATAAAGTTTGTTTTAACTTTAAAACCAAAGGATCTAGCTTGTAACCTCAGCCTCTGTGGGCTTTTAGCACAGCAAGTTGATAAAACATGGATCAAGCTTTAGGAAGAAAAAAAGGCTTTACTGTAGACAGAGGTCGTAGCTGAAAAAAGCGTGTCTTAACAACTGAACTAACTTGCTTTTTGAATTTAAAGGAGCTGTCAAGGATTATGTGTGTGTGTGTGTGTGTGTGTGTGTGTGTGTGTGTGTGTGTGTGTGTGTGTGTGTGTATATATATATATATATATATATACAGTATATGTAGACACACTTTCTCAGTTAATTGTTTTCTTTATGTTTATGACTATTTACATCATGCGTAGATTTTCACTGAAGGAATCAAAACTATGAATGAACACCCTGGCAATTGTGTAGCAAACCATTGTAAAAAGAACTTTATATATGTTTAGATATGTTTAGATATATATGCTTTGATGGCTTAAATATTAACCTTTAGCCTGCTCCTAATGAACCTCTGCAAAGTTATTTCAAACCTCTTTGGAAAACCATTTTAGGTGACCACCTCATGAAGCTCTTGGAGAGAATGCCAAGAGAGCAATGCAGTAATCAAAGCAAGAATCTAAAATATAAAAAATGTCTAGAGTTATTTCACACTTTTTGTTTACTATATATTTCCATGTTTGATCATTCATAGTTTTGTTGCCTTTGGTGAGAATCTACAATTTAAATAGTCATGAAAATAATGAGATCCATTAAGTGGGACAGTGTATCTAAAACTTTTGACCGGTAGTGCATATACTGTATATACACACATTCATCACATTCATGGTTCTTTATATATATATATATATATATATATATATATATATATATATGTCCTCTGTCTGTCTGTATGTAGGACCACTCATGTGAATAACATGAACTAGAAGTGTGTGCGTCGTGACAGATGGCAGCAAATATCTTATTGAAAGTTATGAAGTCATGATAAATTACACTACATTGCGAAACCTGATGACGCAGAGCCAGACCTGACAGGTTTCAGCCACTCTGTGGAAATACTTTGGCATTATAATTGAACACTAAAAACAACTTTAAACAATGAGGCAAGTTACTGTGAGGGAACTATTAGAAGGTTTTTCTATCATTTAAAAAGAAACATTTTTCTCTCATTTTGTTACAAGTCTCCCAAAGTTGTTTCAATAAGCCTTTCGGAGATTTTCCTGATTAAGAAACAGTTTGTAAGATTTGCAGCACATAAATCAGTTATATTTTAGTAGGCTGTTACTCATCATCACAATCCAGAAATCTTCCATTTGCTTTAATTAAGATGCAATGGACCATTAAATATAAATCAACAGTCCTTATTCCAACATGCCTGAAGGAGTGGAAGGGTACTTAGAGCTGTGAAGCATATGATATTAGTACAATTTACAACATTTACTTTCAAGTAACAATTGCAACGTGGGACAAAAAATGTAAATGCATTTCCTGTCCAAATTCAAATCTCTGCAACAGCCTGAGTCCCTACTTCCTGTCAGGTCAGCCAAGCTGGTTGTTCTCCAGTGCTAAAGTTTTCATTTTAGTCTCACAGCTTCGTAATAAAAAAAAAAAAACACTTCAGTAACATGCTAAGCACCCAGAAAATGTGGTCCAATTTGTGTCGGGTTCTGAGGTTTAGAGTGACCACAGCACAGACAAGAACTAGGCAGCTGCATGTTTAAAGGAGTCTTCTTCTTTTATTCAAAGATAAGTTCAAAAGGTTTTCCAAACTTAGCAAGAACATAGCAAAAATCACTGCAGGTACAAAAACACAAATCAAAACTCCAAAAACTTAAAGAGTTGACTCTGCAGGAACATAGTAGTCAAAGCTTTAGACGAGGATAGATGAACGAACCAAGGAACCAGCGAAGAACAAACAAAAACAGAGAGCTTAAGAACAGAGGGAAGTGGAGTATGGACCAATGAGATACTGAGGCAGGTAATCAGATGAGAATGGAAATCAGGTGTGGACCAGGCTATAGAGAACTGAGGGAATCTGGATGGTTGCTAAGGTGACCGAACTAAAATACAAAGGGAACACGAGGGAAGCTAGGCAATAACATAACCAAAGGAACCTGACTACAAAAACAAAACTATAAATAACAAAACTCAGGGAAACAGAACTAAGCAAAACTATAGACGAAGATAATAAACCAAAAGAGACATAAGAACCTAGATTAATCCTTAACTAAAGTAAACTGAGAAACTAGAGGGAATAGAAGAAACACAAAAACCTAATAATTAACAAAGAACCCATAAAGAAACCCTGACTGTAAATAAAACCTAAACCACAGAAAGGGAACCAGGACGAGGAGGAACAGAGAAAATAAACTACTAAACAAAGAGCGCAGGTGAACAAATACCAACACATAAATAAACACAGATATACTAAATGGGAAACTAAACTAGAAACTACAAGGAAAACAAGCGAACTAGAATAACAACGAATATAATAATAGTCATAAGAAAACCATAACAAGTAATAGAAAAGAAACCACTAAAGGAACTTAGACAAAACCCAAACTAAATGAAAGGTCGAAAACACAAGACCACCACAAAGACCAAAGATGTCGCTTCACGACAATTTGGATGTAATTTGGCACACATGCAGACCTGTGATGGGCATGTAAACGAGTTAATTTGCATAGAGCTGGCACATGTAGAATAAGCACCGGAGGGCATAGGTGATTGCATCTTGTAAAATGCAGTTTCCAGTGCCAATGATAGTCACTCAAAATTATTTGTGAAGATCATCAGACACAGAGGATGCTTCATATACCCATAAATGATAAGACAGCATTACCAGAACTAGAGAGGTGTCTATAAGTATGGCCTAATATGGGAATCAATGGATGCCTCATAAAAGCAATAAATCCATGGTCAAACCCAACTTGTTTGTGTTTTTTTCGAAGTTTCAAAACCACTGGGATTTGCTCAGTGACCAAGCTAAGCCCTATTAGCAACACAAGCTAATAAAAATGTATTTCTCTGCATTTTGAACTTTCACATACTGTAGCAACACGTTAACTAAAGGAGGCTGTATTGTACTGTATATGAAAGATTTATTGCAGTAGATTTCACCAAAGGTGCACCCCCACCCTCTGATTTTTACAGTTTCTATTATATAAAAGGAAGCCACACTGAATTCTGATGATTAGGTCTATGGGAAACCCTGGGCTTTCCCACATAAAATTTTGATTTCATGGATGTGTTCTCTTTAATTTTCCAACTTAAAGGTTGGAAAATTGTATTTCTGAGTCAAAAGGGAATGCATGGTCAAATCTTATACTTCAAATAATCATGCAGTGCCAATGACTTGGACCATTCTTTTATTTTGTTTGATCACTTTTTTGTTTTCATGAAATTACAAAACAAATTGTTGTGGTTTTAAAATGTCAATCAGTGTAGAGGTATTTGGGTAAATAAATATTAACTGGACTTGTACTTGGTCAGTCTTATGCAGTACTGTAATGTCAATAAAAAATCAAACACAAAAAATAAACAGACTTCGACAAAAAATGATCAGCCTTGTACCTTTAGCGTGGCCCTACATGGTGTTTAAAAAAGCACTTCAAAAGGTACTTTTCTCTACACTGAGGAGACAAGAAGTGCTGAGAAATCATGATTCTTATATACAAACAGGCATCAAGAGCAATCTTGAGCAGTCATCCATCAGGTTTTCCTTTGTAGATGTAGGTAGTCTGGCAGCAGGGTCATCGGTCAGCGTCTGGTTTACACCTCTCCCTCTCTCTGTTCCAGCCGGGAGTGCCCTGACTGCTGAGAGGTCACGGTATTGATCTGGGTCTTAGTTGGGAGCCCTTGACCTGTGCCTCCATTTAAAAGCTATAAAGAAAGTCCCGTTCCTATCTAATGTTTTCCACAAAGGTGGTGGTGGAGGCAGAGGACACCTGCACTTTGTCAGTGTGTTTAGGTTAGGAGCTGTGGCTGATCCAGCCAGCTGGGCCTTTCTAGCCTTACATCCAACAACACTTACAAAAGCAGAGGGGAAAAGCAACACAGAAAGCTATTACATTAAGCCTTATTTATGGTCTTTGATGAAGAACTCACTATCTAACTTGAACATTAGCTGGATTCATTGATGCAAAGCACTTATGGAGCTCATCTAGCGTCTAGTGCTAAGATGCTTGTCTGCCATAAATATTAGGTTTAAGGAATATTTTACCCTGTCAAACATAGCTACACAACTGCTTTTACCAGAATAAATCTTTGAATGATTGTTGAAAAATTCTTGGCTCGCGTTGCCTTATGTCTTACAACTCTGTTGCCTTCACAGTTACCAGAACTATTTTTCTGCATTATAACAAGTATATATTGCTGTGAAAAAGTATTTACCTCCTAACAGATTTCTAGCGATTTAACTTTTTGCCATAGTTTGTTTGATATCAAACAAACTTTGATAACAGACAAAGATAACCTGAGTAAAAAAAAAAATGTTTTCACAGGATTTCATTCATTAAGGGAAAACCTAAACCTAGTGGTTGTTCCATCCTTGGCAGCAACAGCTTTGGTAAAATGTTTGATATAACTCATAATGAGTCTGTGACATCACTGTTGAGGAATTTTGGCCCACTCTCCTCAGCAGAATTGTTTTAACTCAAACACATTGGAGGGTTTTCCAGGTTTTCTACACCACTACACCATCTCAAGCAGATTTGGTAAGTCCAGACTGTGCAGATTTCATGGTTCCATCAATTAGAGCAAATTGTCCAGATCATGAAGAAGCATCCCCATGACATCACACAACAACCACCATGTGTGTATGTATGATGTTCTTTTCTGAAATGTTGTTAGTTTACATCAGATGTAATGGGACACACAACCTTCAAAAATTTCACTTTTTCAGAATAGTTTCCTAAAAGTCAACATGTGTATCTGGGCCCCATATTAGTTTTGTCTGGGCTGAATGGGTAACAAGTGGGACTGGGCACACATGGTTCCTACTTGGGCTGAGTACACGGAGTCTATTTGGGAAAACCCAGATGGGCACCGTGTGGAAGTCCTAGCTGGATCTCAGTTGGGCAATGAGAAAATAAGTTAGAAATGGGCAACACACCTTAGACCCACATGGGTTTATTAAATGGGTTACAGATAGGTAAATGCAGTCAATCCCACATAGGCTTAAACCATTGGTCCTAGGTAGGACTTAAGTGGGTAATGAGAGCATCAGCCAAAAATTCTTAACAATCTAAGACCCACATGGGTTTGTTATCTGGTCAATTAGTTTGCCCTCCTTCAGCTGCTCTACATTCTCTCTGCCTTAGCTGCGACTCTTTGCCTCTGATTAGCTCCTCTGGTTTGCAGTTCTCTGCACTTCAAATGAGGCCATACTCCAAAATGGAAAAATAGCCACGTCAGCTGCCACTGTCTGGATAGAGTTGAGTCAACGGCTGGAAAGCAAGATGTCTGAAAAGGCCCTGTATACTTTTGTGAAGTTGAACAGAGAACATCAGATCATCTTTGGAAATCAGTGATAAGGCAGATGATCCTGAAAGTAGTGTTGACACAGAGTTAGCCTGAAGTTGCAAGTCTCCCATACAAAAAACTGTCAGGTTTTGCAGCTTGATGATCCCTTTTAAGAATGGGTGGAACTAAACCCCAAACCAATCTTTTTTGCAGATAACCTGTATAAATTGGGCCTTAAGGGTGCTATCTTTATGTTACTGTGCAATTTTTTACATTTTCATGTAAACTTGTTTAATTCTGCAATATTTTTCCTAAAACCGTCTTACTGCTGCCCTCTTTGGGTTGAACAATGGTTACTGCAGTTGAATTTTTCTATAGGTTCAAACAGTACAATTTGGAACATGTCTATGTCATAGCCCTAAATTCAAGTATAAAACCATCTCACTCAGACACACGCCCTCGAAGCGAGTCAAGAGTTGGAATTGCTAGCATTGATCGTAGCGTTTCAGGCATTACCTTTGATCCTATGCTTTCCTTGAGATAATACAAATCTACATGTAAATGTAAACTTTCCGAAGGTTTGTTACTGCTTTGACTGTTAGCCTATGTTAGCAATGATTCTTCTTACATCACTTTACCACTCAGAACCTGGACCCATTCTGTCCTCCATTGCCCTGGCAGCACCAACTTTGGGCATCCCCAAGTCACAGCTTTGAGCCAGCGGCTCGAACTGTTAAGGCACAGGCCCCCTGGGTTCCATAAAGCCTGCCGCAATCTCCAGGATTGAAAAGGGGGTGAAAAACCTTCCACCTCAAAAGACCGATTTGTGGTAAATTTCCAGCATTGCTCTGCTCACTCTTGTCTTCCTGACGACACCCCTGCTTAACCCCCTCCTCTCATCCCCACACTTGGTGTCTCTTGGCACTGCCCACTTTGGTGGCATTTTTTTTTTTTATTTGTCTGGGGGCAAGGTTATGCTTTTACATTGAGTTTAGTTCTACTTTAAATTTATTCCTAAAAAAGTGAAATACAATGACAAGGTTTCTCCTTTTGGGAAAAGGGAATACACAATTTTGACGCTTGGCACTTGGACTCATGTCATAAATTATCTATTTGGAAGAAGGTCAAAAACACTTGTACATTTGTGTTCAAGATAGCCAAAGTCTATGTAACTGCCACCAATACCTACATAGAGATCAGAGGCCTTTGTAATGAGTGTTCTGGTAAATAGGAAAATACATTCAATTCCACTTAGGCTTAAACCATAGGACCTACCTAGGTAAGATATCTATCTTAGGTAAGAGAACACTGAGTTAGAAATGGGAATTACGCCAAAGACCTACATGCATAAATAGTCAGACATACACAGGGTTCAGCCAAGGGTCCTAACTAGTCCTCAACTGAGTATGGAAAACATTGAGATTAAAATGGGTAACCAGACCCAGATATATAAGTAGGTCACGGACAGGTAAGTACAGTTAATCCCACATAGCTTTAAACCATGGGTCCTAGGCTCAAAAGTAGGTAATAAACAGTTAGAAATGGGAATCACACATGGGTTTGTTATGTGGGTTAGAGATTAGTAAAGACAGTCAATCCCATATAGACTATATAGTTAGTTCATGTTACATTGGCATTTAGTGACTGGAATGAGCAGGAGGTTTGAAGCAGAGGTGCAGACCAGCAGGTGTTTATTCACCGACATTTAACGTGACACTGGTAGCCTCTGCTATCTTCTACGTTGGTCTGCTAGTGGAGCACCTGCACAGAGCGGGACAGGAGTAGACCGGACAAGCTTGTCAGGAGGGCCAGTTCAGTTGTTGTCTATCCCCTGGACTCTACAGTGGAGGTGTGGGAGAGGATGATATTGGACAAACTGAAATCTATCATGAACAATGCCTTCCACCCCCTCTAAGACACTGGACATTCTGGGCAGCTCCTTCAGCAGAAGGCTGCACCTGGAGCAATGAAACATATATTATTCATATGTCCTCTTTCTATGTATATAGAGTACATATTTGTTGTAACTTTGTATTAGTTTTTGCATTTATTTTTTATATTTAGTGGTTATTGTTTGTGCAGCTTTGTTTGCACTATTTACATTATCTGTTTTTATTAATAATTTTCTTTAAACTATCATCCTAGAAGTGTACCGTTTTTACTCTGTCATGCTGCTGTGACAAATCAATGCCTTGGGGGGTGAATAAAGTCTCATATTACCTTATCTTATGTGTAGCAACGTACAAAACAAACCTGCAGGACACATGGGGTCTCAGCAGCAGCTCAACATGATCTTGACTGCCAGCCTCTAATCTACTTCCACCTTATTTTAACAGACCCCCCCCCCCCCCCCCCCCCCCCAAACATTACCACACATCTTAACACATCAATCTTTACAATTAATTTTAGAGATTAGTTAAGGTTTACTTGTTAGCTCTGCACGAGTATCCATTCAATTAATGTTTTTGTTTTGTTCACAGGACAGGCCTTGATCAAATTTATTCCTTAATTTTTTTGTTACTTGTCTTGTAATCATCCTATAAGATCCATGCCACCCGATAAAGAGGCTATAAGTTACCTGGAGCAAATAATCTGTTTCAGTAGTATCTTGCAACCAGCTAGCAGGAGCAGTTGGCAAAGACACTAGCTTAAAACAGCTACGGCCTACATTAAAGGTATTATGAATAATTAAAGGTATTATTAACAAACAAAATGACAGAAACTAATCTACCAGTTAATATGAGGTAAATTTTAACGTTAAGAGGTAGTTACATCACCACCTGGTCTAAAGTGACCAGATTTCTAAAATTAAATCATGTCTAGCTCAGAGATAAAAAAAAAAAATTAAAACTGGGACGGTTATGGTTTCATTTATGTTTACATATTTAAACAATGAAAATCAAGTGTAACAGTCGGAATGTGTCTTTCCACACTGTTGTTGCCAAAATCATCCGTATTAAGACAATAAAAGACCTGAAATATTTCAGTTAGTGTGCAATGAATTTAAAATATATGAATGTTAAATTTTCATCATGACATTATGGAAAATAATTAACTTTATCACAATATGCTAATATTTTGAGAAGGACCTGTAAATGCCACTCCTGCCTGTTCTTCAGGGTGATCACTCTGTTCTGAAGGAACTTCACCATGCCCACCTCTGATGTTCGTTTTAGGTTATGTCGGGGTTTCTGCAACATTCGCTATTTCACACATCCATGCAACTTACCATTGCTGACAACCAATCAAACATATTACTTTTTAGTTTAGTTAAATAAAATGCTTTCCTAAAAAACGACTTCCTCCTTTAGTTCCCTGTTTGTTGCAGTCCTTAAGTCAGGCTGTTACAGAATATAAGTAAGAATTTGTCCCTACCAGGCTGTAAAGTGATTTAAATTTAGCGAGAAATAAACGAAATAAAATACAAATTTCAAAACAAAGACAAAAACAAAATGGTACAAAATACTAAATATTTAAATAATTTGTTTAATTCTATTAAATAATTTAAAGATGATGGAGGTTCTTTCTCCCATTTTTACGCATATATTTCCTGTTTTTAGTGTTACAGGATATTTTAATTCTTACTTTTCTTACCTTTAGGTAGTTATGATAGTAAAAAATAGTTTTCTAAAATTTAAATAGTAGCTACAATCTATATTTAATTGATCACACTGCCTGCTTGTGTTGAAAAGTGGGGGAAAAATTGGTATGTGTTCCCTGCTCCTTTTTGTCATGACTATAAAAAAAAAGTTACTTTCATGTTGGTGGTCATTTCAGATCATCATTTATTGAATGTTCTGTGACATCCTGAAAATGTCTTACAGCCAATACTTTGAATTTTCCTATTAAGGCTCCACCTAGGGCCCAGAGGCATACTGCATCAAACCTGAATAGGCAGCTAAAATGAGGCCATTATTTTATTTGTAAATGGACAATCCCACATATACATCACATTTTGTTCCTATGTAGAACCTATATAGTACTCAGAAATTTATGGTCGGATCCAGATGGGTTTTGTTTATCTTACCCTGCTTGGCCTAATTTGGGGCCCAGAGTGTTCCTGCTGTTATGCAATCAGGATGCTTATATTATTTAACATTTAATTAAATAACCATTTGGTTTGTCAAGTATTGTCCTAGGAATACTGGCCTAATATGGCACAGGTATTAGAACAATAGAAAGTGTGACTTGAGCAATGGAATTAATAAACAGCAAACTCTACACACATATGGAATAAATTCACAACTTCTCCTTAAAATATAAAAACATATTAACCAAAACAATTTAAATTCAAAAAAAATATTTAAATTTAGGAACTCTTGACTACGCTAGAGCCATTCACTTAAAACTACCAAGCAAAATGAAGGAACAAGAAACCCCCCCAAAAAAGCCAAAATGGATGAAAACCATAACCAATAAAACGATGCAATATTACCACTCAGTTTTATCTGTTTGAGAACCAAGGTTTATCTTGAGAAATTTGGAAATGTTAACAAACAATATTAACACGGGGCCCTCATTTAATATAGGAACAACCCCACTTGCGACCCATATGTTTCCCATATAGCTTTTATATAAGACCCTCTTAGAACTTAAATGAGGGACCCAGATGGGTTTTGTGTTTCTGACCCAGCTGGGTCCCAGTTTATGCCCAGAGTTGTCTTTAACCAAACCTATATAGGCTACTAACCTGGCACATTTCTTTAACCTGCGGACAATCCCACTTACAGCCCATACTTTGCCCTCATATACTACCCATAAACTACCCACATTCAAGTTAAGTGTGAAACCCATATGGGTTTTGTATTTCTGTAATTCTAAGCTTGGTCCCACTTTAGGCTCTGAGTCGTCCTTTATTAAATCTATATTGGCTGTTAAGATGGGATCTTTGATTAACCTGTCAACAATCCCATTTGAGGCCCATATTTCCTGCTCTCGTCCTACCCATATGGCCCCCACATATGAATGTTGACTGGGCTTTTCTAATGCCTCTTATGCCACAGTCTCTTGACCCAATGTAAGTAGGTAAAGAAAAGCTTAAATGAATGAGTTTATGCTTAAATGAATTTCCAGTGGGTCTGCGACTGAATACTAATCTTCCTGAAGTTACAACTGAGCTAAATATCATTAGCATGTGGTTTTGCTGTTATTCCAAGCTGAAGTATGCGTAGAATCTGTAGCGTCTGATAGATCTGTTTCACTGTTTGTGTTTTTCACCTGAAACAGCTGTGAACTAATGTTAAAACAGGCTTATATGAGTTTACCTGCCCAATGGTTGTTAGGCAGTATTTTATTTTAGGTCGTTCCAGGTGAAATATATTTTTACTTTATGTCTGACCCATTCTTAATATTTGCATCTCCTTGTGACACAAAATATTTTATCATTTTAACTTTTAATTCATGTGGACTTAAGTGTGAACTTTTTGTCGGAGTTAATTTCCTTTATTTGTTCCTTTTGTACCACTATTCCACACAGACCACAGATAATACAAATCACCAAGTATTGCTAAATTTTTGGATTCGTTACATGTTCATCCAGGAGGAGTGCTAGAAGTCATTGACTTGATGAAATCTGCTGGGTTTCATTAGATAGAAAAACTTTTTATCCAATTTGAATAAATAACTGAATCTGACTGCACTGTTCAATAGTTAGAATTAATTGGAATGTATGTGCCTGACGTGAAATCTGTGTAATTAGATTGAATTGACTTAGCCCATTTTAAAGTTACCCACCTTTCACACAATGCAACAGGCAACAAAACTCTCCTCCCTCCCTGTTGGATGGAGTAAGGGGGAGTCAGGTTTAGCCTAAACCAGCTCAGTTATGGTTGAGGTGCAAACACACCCTCCATTTCTGCTAACTGTGTGACCCCTTCTCTTTTCCAATGATTATAATCAGTCTGACAGAGAGAGGTACCCCCAATCCTTGTGGTTTTTAGTATAACAATGGCCACCAGTGGGCTCTACATGGACAAACTTTATCAGTTTATTATTTTACTTAGTACCTCTACACATAGCCCATTCTAAAATGGCCAAACTCTAACACTCAGTAGTTTAATCTAACCTCCCCAACAACCCTATACCATTCCAAACCCTTTGTGAAGTGCCTTGAGACGACATGTGTTGTGAATTGGTGCTATATAAATAAAACTGAATTGAATTGAATTGGAATTCTTGGAATTTTGCAAATTTTCAAGTCCAATTTGTGATGCCCTAAGATTCAATTATGACACAGGTACGATAAATAAACATAAATCGTGAGATTTGGCTTGATTTGCATGAATATTGTCAAGAATTCAGTTTTAAAAGAATCTATTAAGAATGTTGCACAGGGTTAGGAATCAGTTAACAATATGCAAAATGTATTTAAGAATCAGGTACAATTAAAAGTTGAATTCATCACTAAAATTGATAATTGGTTGGATTTTCTATGCCTCATATCCTTACCTTACAAGCATGGAAGAATCTGCTTCTATACTTACGAGCCTTACCCAATACCACACAGAGTTACTGAAAGTATTCCAAGAACGACTTACGAGTTTTCTCAGGGTAGTATTACTTCTTAGGTTCCTTGTGTCTAAAGTTACGACTTGAAGCAGGCAAGAAGTCAAATTGTAGCAAAGATAAAAGACATGAAAGATAATAATAAAAAGACAGTTATTTAATGGTTTAACAAAGGGAGACTGTTGTATTTTCATATAAGGCCAGATTATTTTGGATAGCTTTTTTTCTCTAAATAAATGAAATAATAATTTCAAAACACCTTTCTGTATTTACCCGGGTTTTCTTTGTCAGATATTAAAATGAGTTTGATCTGAAACTAAGTAAATAAGTAGAAGTTTTTTAAAGGGACAGACAGTTGTTTGCAGCATTTTGGTCTGTGCTGTGAAAATTTTAAAAGAATGTCGTTGTGTATGAGGTTGCTTCTAAGTGCGCTAATAATAAAAAGAAGCAGCTAAACCTCACCATGAAAATGTCAAACTCAGGTCAGTTAAATCTGGGGTAGTTTTTAGAACATAACATCATAATTTTTCCATCTTCTCATTTCCTAAAATATTTGACATGTTAACATATTCATTATGTTGTGGGACCTCTGAAATGATTTGATGAGTGATCCTAATGATCAGTGTAATTATGGCGCTTCATAAAATTATTTCTGCCTGTAAATAAATCTCTGCCTGGATTTTAAAGCAAAGGTTACCACCACCTCTTCGCATCAAATAAATGTGTCCACGTTAGACTAGATAATACAATGGGAATCGGATACAAAGATGTTCCAGAACTTATTCTCAGTTTACAGATGCAGATGTTTACATAAACTCAGTATGAGAATGAATCTCAAATAGTGTATTTGATCTATTTTTCTAAAAAAAAAAAAGACCATTATTTTTAAAAGCCGTTATTGTTTCCAGTAACTTTATGCTCTCTCTGCATTTTCTATTCACTACGTTCGATTTTGTGTGCTCACCTTGCTTTTTTTCCCCATAGGTCTACTGTCTGTGATTCTCTCTTAAAGGCCATTAGCTGAGCTACTGCTGTAATTAAATCCATGTACTCAGATTTTGTTTTCCAAAGAAAGTACGCCTGGACCTGTGTTTTAATTTGTTTTTCTGTGTATGCTTTCTGTCTTCTCAAACCTTGCAGTTGATTGTTCATTCACACTGTGACTGATTATGTTGAAAGTTTCTTACTATTTTAAGTGAGTCATTCACTTCCACTGTCGCCTTATGCTTGCTCGGGATAATTAGGGTTATTGACTTCATGTAGTTGGCTGGTCCAAAAACTGAATTGGACTATTTTGTACTACAATGAGTATCGGATTGAACTGTGTCCTTAAATTTAATTGGTCCATATGATTGGATTGCATTGGTATGACTTTGATTTGTTTAATTGGGAATGAATTTGAGTCTTTTTTTCTGGCTTTTGTCCACAATGAGTGACTTGAGATATTTGTTGTGAACTTGCACTATATAAATCAACTAAATGGAAGTGAAGACCAGATAAGCAACAGTGTGATGAGGTATGAGGGACGTGTAACAACGATTTGAATAAAACTTTGACTTTTTAAGGTAGTAATCACAGAGAGAGCACAAGTTAGATGCTTATATGACCCCTAGTTCAATAACGATTCCAGGAGCAGATTTATGTGGGTTGCATACATAGGTGTGGTTTTACAAACAGATACACAAATAACACACAAATTACAAATCAATAATCACCATTTTGCATATCAGTAGGTTACATAATATAACACAGCCACATGCTGTCTTGTAAGCCTAACTGATAGGCCTGAAAGCCTTAACTGGTAGCCTAAACAATATTTAGTGACAAAAATAAAATATGCTGGTTTAGCATTCCTCCAGTCTTGTGTTTTAATCACTGATAATGTGAAGATTGAGTACAGTGAAAGGAACTGAATGTGATAAGAAAAAACATCAACTGAAGGGAAAACCACTTAGCTTGATTAGCTATCTCCTATCTAGCAAAAGGAGCTAACAGAAATGTCCAGGACTGCTAATCCACTAAACTAAGTATCCTTACTGAGCAGTATAATGGTGCATTCACACCAAACGCAGATTCTGCGAATATTTCGCCTAATTTGTGTGCTTTTTCCTGCTTGACATTCCGCGTGAACGTCGCGTTGGCATTTGGCAACAAGCGGCAACGCTTCGCCACGTCATCAAATAGGAGGAGCTTCCATCTGCTGCTTGCTGGTTTCAAATGAACATGCTGGACATGGATTTCATGTCAACGTCCCTGGGTTCACCAGATTCTTCAGGGATGGGAACAGTTCGGAGATTACCACCACCTACTCCAGGAGCTGCGTCTGGATGACAGTCGATTTCAGGGGTACTTCCATCTATCCAGGACCCAGTTCGAAGATCTGCTGCCCCGCGTTGGGAGACGAATCGGCCTCTGGGACACCAACTACCGGTGACCGCAGTGAAGCCAGCCCGAAGCCGGACACCGGACACTCAAGCTCCGTGGAGCCAGCGGCATCCAGCCCACGGCCGATCCGAGTCAGGCACCCAGATTTCGGCTAGCTGTTCTCTGTTGCTCCCTCTTCTGACGCGCGGTGGTTCACTAGGGACCGTCAATAAGTTTCCGAACCAAACAATCGTGGAAAATCTGAGTGCCTGAATCGGATCAACCGTGAGCTAGATGCCGCCAACTCCGCGGAGCTTGAACATCCAACTTCAAACTAACTTCACCGCGGTCTACCGGCGCTGTATCCCCGCTGCTGAACGCCTGTCCATCTGTCTTCGGTGAGTAAATAAATCTCAGCTCAATAAAAAAACAGCCGATTTTTAATGTCCACATCTCCTAAATATAAGATATTTGTGCTTAAACATAACCAGACCAGGTCCTTTCTGTACTTGTCTCGGTAAAAGTAATTAGTTCTGTGTCATACAACTCTGGCTTGCCGCACACCGCCACTATGATCTGGTCCTCCATCTTCACTGACAACCACTTCTTCTCCGCTTTGGTCCTTCACCAAACGTCACAGCCACATCCAGTCCCTGATTGGTTGACGCGATGCAAATTTAGGAAAAAGTTCAGATTTTTCAACTTGTCCATCGCTCTCGCTCCGCTCCCGCTTTGCTCCCACTTCGCTTGGCGCGCCTTCCACGCCACGCCCTCCGTGTCCTTCGCACCGCGCCGCTCTGCTCCTGAACACGCCTCTACATAGGGATAACATGTAAATTGGCCGCTCCATTCGCAGAGACCGCGTTCGGTGTGAACGCACCATTAAACTCACCAGTCTCATGGACGCACACTCTCAACAATAACACCACGTAAACCGCTTCAAAACTTAGCTTATGAGGTTTCTCAGTGCTTACAGAAACACCAGTTTTAACTCTTCTGAATATTACTTACAAAAAAAACGGTTGCGCCCCCAAGCGGTGAGTCCAGGAACTACACTACACTCCTGCCTTTAGAACAGGACGTCATACATGAAGAAGCTCAGAGAACTATAAACACTAAAAGAGTGTAGGATCTCTGCTCCTCCCCTTCTGGTTGGTTCTGGCAGCTCATTGTCTGCAGCTGCAACGCATTCTCCTAATGAGTTCATGGGCTTCTTAAGGTAGCTGCTGATACAGACCTTTGCTGGAACATAACCTCAGTTATGTGGACTCCTGTCTGTCTGCCTATCCGTCTGCCTGTCTGTCTGCCTGTCGACCTGCCTATCTGCCTACCTGCCTGCCAACATCTGGTAATACTCCCTCCTAAGGACTGCACTGTAAATATTCTCATCACCAGTACTCTCTCTCTCCTTGGATTCCTGAGTTTACCTCCTCCTCCTATGGCTTCTGGACAACTCCAACTCAAGATTCCTTAAACAAAGTCTACAGTAGAAATAAACCTCATTTACCGTCTTATCCTGTGTGCTGAGTCTGTTTCATCCTCTGGTTTTGTTCTAATTCGACTATCTAAGCAATTCATGATAGTATGTTCCAGCCATCTAACATGTCGAAGAACAATTCCGATGATGAACAGACTTCCTTAAAGGAACGCCTACAATCTACTGAAACCATGTTTCAACAGCTACTGCAACAACAAAGGACTACGGATTCTCATCTCACAGAACTTGGTGATATGGTTCATGCTTTAAGCGAAATCATAACCAAACTCTCACCTGCCTCTTCCAATCCTCCAGCTCGTTTAGAGAATCCTCAGCCACCCACAATTCTATCTTCTGGGATCCGAGGGCCTGACTTCCGTCCGTCTGAACTGTTTGATGGTAATCCTAATAACTTTGGTGGTTTTTCTCTCCAGTGTGAATTAGCATTTAGTCGTTCCCCCTCCCTTTTCCCTACTGCTGCCTCCAAGATTACTTATATTGTTACCTCGCTAAAGGGATCTGATCTGCGCTGGGTGCACGCCTATTTGGCATCTAACCCTGTTGAGTCTCTTAGTTATGCCATTTTTTTCAGT
This sequence comes from Girardinichthys multiradiatus, assembly GCF_021462225.1. NCBI lineage: Eukaryota > Metazoa > Chordata > Actinopteri > Cyprinodontiformes > Goodeidae > Girardinichthys > Girardinichthys multiradiatus. The sequence goes on from NC_061812.1 coordinate 49,224,393, forward strand.
CACTTCAAGAGAGTCTTCGATCAACCACTCCAGCAGGAGGCAGCGGCTAAGAAGATACTTACCCTCAAACAGGGAAGGAGAGCGTTGGCTGATTTCACCATTGACTTCCGGGTGGCAGCGCAGGAGGTGGGTTGGGATGAAGCAGCACTCAAGGGTATTTTTGTTAATTCCCTTGCAGATCAAGTAAAGGACCAGTTGGTTTTGAGAGATGAACCCGAAAGACTGGATGAATTAATCAACCTATCGATCCGCATTGACAACCGTCTAAGAGAGAGACAAACAGAAAGGAACTACAATTCACAGTGGCAGCACTCTCTGGCGCCTCGAACCACTTTCCTCGATGCACCCACTTCCTCTTCAGAGGGATCTGCGGAACCGGAGCCGATGCAGATTGGTCACACTCGACTCTCCCCAGAGGAACGACAACGCTGCTTTGAGGGTGGTCTTTGCCTATATTGTGGACAAGGAGGACATTTTATCACAAGATGCCCCAAGAAGGGAAAAGAGAGGGCTCGTCAATAGGTCAGGGGACTTTGATGAGCATATCCCATTCTTCCCCTGTCTCTCGTCTGTGTTTTCCGGTCACTATTATTGTTGGCCAAGAGAAGTTACCTGTTGACGCTTTTATTGATTCTGGTGCTGAACAGAATGTTATTTCCTCGGATCTCTAAATATTCTCATCACCAGTACTCTCTCTCTCTCTCCTTGGATTCCTGGGTTTACCTCCTCCTCCTATGGCTTCTGGACAACTCCAACTCAAGATTCCTTAAACAAAGTCTACAGTAGAAATAAACCTCATTTACCGTTTTATCCTGTGTGCTGAGTCTGTTTCATCCTCTGGTTTTGTTCTAATTCGACTATCTAAGCAATTCATGATAAAGAGAATAGTGTGAACAAAAAAAAAACCGTCATCAATCCATCAAAAGTGGATGATTCTCTAAATTTCCCTACAATGTCTCTACAAACATTAACACCCTCCAACAGGCTTTCATGGTGGATAATTCTGTGGTTCAAACACAGAACTGTTCGTTTTTTTTTTTATCTTAAACTTGAACTTTATTTTGAGGACAGCATGCACAAGGGAATTTGATTTTGCATAATGGGTCATTGTTGTGCAATTAGGATGCTTTGTTATTTAATATTTAATTAAATAACTTTCGGCCTGTCAAATATTGTCCTGTGAATACTTGCCCAGTATGGCGGTGGTATAAGAACAATAGATGAAAGTGATTCAAGCACTGGCAATACTAAAAAGCAAACTCTGCACATTTATGGAATAAATTCACACTTCTCTCCAAAATATAAAAAAAAAATCAACTCCAAGATAAATTATTTTAATTGACAAACTCTTTACTAGACTAGAACAATTTAACTCAAGCAAAACGAAGGAATAAAGGAAACTAATAAACTATTTACAAATAAAAGAAGAAAAGAAACAATAAAAATTATGCAATATGACAGTTCAATGTAGATATTTATAATGAACCAAGGTTTGTCTTGAGAAATTTGAAAATGAGGTCAATTTAGTTTTAGAACTAATTACAAACAATAATTAATATATCTTCAAACAACCAAATGCACAATCAGAAGAATAAATAAAATATTATTTTCATGAAATAACATTTGATTTGCTGAATTAGAATTAAACCTTTTTGGGTCATTGATTATTACTCGTCGTCGTCTTCTTCCGCTTCATTAGAGCCCGGGTCGCAGGGGCGTCATACTCAGTAGAGACACCCTGATATCCGTCTCCCCAGACACCTCCTCCAGCTCCTCCGGGGGGAGCCCAAGGCGTTCCCAGGCCAGCTGTGAGACAGTCTCTGGACATAGTCTAGCATGTCCTTGGCTGTTCCCTGGGCCTCCTCCCTCTGGGACATGCCTGGAACACCTCCCAAGGAAGGTGTCCAGGAGGCTCCGGTGTAGATGCCCGAGCCACCTCAACTGGCTCCTCTCAATGTGGAGGGGCAGTGGCTCTACTTGGAGCCCCTCCTGGATGGCCGAATTCCTCACCCTCATCTCTAAGGGAGTGCCCGGTCAACCTACGGAAGAAGCTCATGTCAGCCGCTTGTATCCTGGATCTCGTTCTTTTGGTCATGACACAAAGTTCATGGCCATAGGTGAGGGTAGGAACGTAGAACGGTAAATCGAGAGCTTCGTTTTTCGGCTCAGCTCTCTCTTCACCACAACGGACCGGCACAGCGTCCTCTATTACTGTGGCAGCCGTACTGGTCTGTCGATCTCCTGCTCCATTCTTCTCTCACTTGTGAACAAGACCCCAAGATACTTGAACTCCTTCACTTGAGGCAGGAACTCCCCTCCAACCTGAAGAAGACAAGCCAACCTTTTCCGGTCGAGAACAAAGGCCTCGGATTTGAAGGAGCTAATTTTCATCCCAGCCGCTTTACACTCGGCCCACGTCATCTACAAAGAGAAGAAACAAAATCCACTGGTCCCCATACCAGAGCCCCTCCGGCCCTTGGCTATGCCTAGAAATCTTGTCCATAAAAGATTTGAACAGGACCAGTGACAAAGGGCAGCCCTGCCGTAGTCCAACATGCACCGGGAATAGCTCCAACTTAGTGCCGGCAATCCAAACCAAACTCTTGCTCCGCTTGTACAGAGACCAGATGGCCCCTAATAAAGGGCCCCCGACTCCATACTCCTGGAGCACCCCCCACAGGGCACCTAGAGAGACACAGTCAAATGCCTTCTCCAGGTCCACAAAACAAATGTGGACTGGTTGGGCAAACTCCCATGAACCCTCGAGTACCCTGCAGAGGGTGTAGAGCTGGTCCAGTGTTCCATGGCTGGGACGAAAACCACACTGCTCCTCCTGAAGCCGATGTTTGACTATCGGCCAGACTCTCCTCTCCAATATCCTGGCATAGGCCTTACCAGGGAGGCTGAGGAGTGCAATCCCCCTTTAGCTGGAACACACCCTCCAGTCAGGGGGGAGCACCACGCCAGTCTGCCAGTTCAGAGGCACTGTCCCCAACCGCCACGCAATGCTGAAGAGGCACATCAACCACGATAGCCCCACAACATCTTGAGACTTGAGGTAGTCGGGGCGGATCTCATCCATCCCCGAAGCCCTGCCAGTGTGGAGCTTTTTAACCACCTCAGTGACTTCAGCCTGGGTGACAACAAGTCCAACCCCGAGTCCCCAACCTCTGCTTCCACCAGGGAATGTGTGATGACAGGATTGAGGAGATCCTTGAAGTACTCCTTCCACCACCCGATAATGTCCCCAGTCGAGGCCAGCAGCTCCCCACCCACACTGTAAACAGTGTTGGCGAAGCACTGCTTCCCCCTCCTGAGGCGCCAGATGGTTTGCCAGAATTGCTTTGAGGACAACTGGTAGTCCTTCTCCGTGGCTTCACCGAACTCTTCCCAGGCCCGAGTTTTTGCCTCTGCCTCAGCCCGGGCCATGGCATGCTTGGCCTCACGGTACCTTTGAGCCGCCTAAGGAGTCCCACAAGCCAACCACAGTCGATAGGACTCCTTCTTCAGCTTGACAGCGTCCCTAACTGCCAGTGTCCACCACCGGGTATGGGGGTTGCCGCCGCGACAGGTACCACAGACCTTATTGCCACAGTTACGGGCAGCAGCATCGACAATGGATGAGAAGAACATGGTCCACTCAGACTATGTCTCCAACATCCCCCGGAATCTGGTCAAAGCTCTCCCAGAGGTGGGAGTTGAATACATCCCTGGCCGAGGGCTCTGCCAGACATTCACAGCACACTCTAACTATGTGCTTGGGCCTGCCAAGTCTGTCCGGCTTTCTCTTCTTCCAGTGGATCCAACTCACTACCAGGTGGTGATCAGTGGACAGCTCAGCCCCTCTCTTCACCTGAGTGTCCAAAACTTCCAGCCGAAGTTCTGACAACATGACAACAAAGTCGATCATCGACCTCCTGCCTAGGGTGTCCTGGTGCCAAATGCACTGATGAACACCCTTATGCTTGAACATGGTGTTCATTATGGACAATCCGTGACTAGCACAGAAGTCCAATAACAAATCAACGCTCGGATTCAGATCGGGGAGGCCATTCCTCCCGATCATGTCTCTCCAGGTGTCACTGTCGTTTCCCACGTAGGCTTTGAAGTCACCCAGCAGAATAATGGAGTCCCTGGGAGGGGCACTATCCAGCACCCCCAACAGGGAAGCCCGGGTACTCTGCACTATTGCTCGGCCTGTAGGCCCGGAACAACAGTCAGAGACTTGTGCCCAACCCGAAGGCGCAGGGATGCGACCCTCTCATCCACTGGAGTAAACCCCAACACGAGACGGCTGAGTTGGGGGGCAACAAGCAAACCCACCATAGCATCTCGTCTCTCCCCGTGGGCCACTCCAGAGTAGAAGAGACTCCAGCCTCTCTCAAGGAGATGGGTTCCAGAGCCCACGCTATGCGTGGAGGTGAGGCCAACTATTTCTAGTCAATATCTCTCGACCTCCCGCACAAGCTCAGGCTCTTTCCCCCCCAGCGAGGTGACATTCCACGTCCCTAGACCTAGCCTAAGCATCCGGAGATCAGACCGCCGAGGTCACCACCTTAATTTGCTGTCCAATCCTCTTTGCACCAGCCCCTCATGGTTCCCCAGGCAGGTGGTGGACCCACTGGGGGATGGCCTCGCGTCTCTCATTCAGGCTTGGCCCGGCCGGGTCCCGCAAGGAGCAACCCAGCCACCAGGCGCTCTTCGACAAGTCCTGACCCTGGGCCTGGCTCCAGGGTGGGAACCCCGGCTCCGCCGTACCGGGCTCTTTGTCTGACGCATCACCTAGGACCTGTTTGCCATTGGTGACACAACCAGGGGCATTTAAGCACCAGACAACATAGCCTCGAGAATCACTCGAGCACTCAAACCTCTCCACCACGTTAAGGTGGTGGTTCAAGGAGGAGTGGGATGGATATGATAATAATAAATGTAATCAAAATATTATTTTAGCATCAGTATCTGTTGCATTTCTGTTTATATTGTAAGTAATCCATTGGTATTTCTGTTTAAAATGTTTGTGTAAATCCTGGTATTTCTAATTATAGCTATACTTTAAGAATTTGAAGGTGCAGACACCACACCCAATGCCTTTGTGGCAAGACCTGGTGATTTAAATCATGCCTTACTCCTTCCAACGTTTTAACAGTTTTTCCTTGTCCTCGGTGGGTGCTGGGCTGGTGTGGGCACTGGCGGGACAAGAGGGGGCTAGTTGAGGACCTGGCCCCCAAAGGAGGATAGATGCTGGTGCCTGGGTGCCCACACCCTCTTCCTCCACATATGTAACACCACATAGCAGTGGGGTCTTGGGGTATGGGACAATGGGCCTTGTGGGCATGGGGGGAGCACCATGCAGCTTCTACTCTGCTATATTTGGCCCGGTTCTGCACCTCAATATTAACCAACTAGAGACAATTAGGACTTTGAGGTTGGGGTGGTGGAGACTCTGCTGTCAACAAGCAGTGGGGTCTAGTATACCCCAGCCACAACCCCAGTTTTAATGCACTTTAGACATACATATCTGCATTCATCACTTCACAACACTTCACATTGCCACAGATATAAACACACAAACACCCTCTGGCTCCCACCACGGCGTCTATGCTGGCTCAGCGGGGACCGGGGATGTGTGGATGGCCTGGGGGTCTCTGATGTTGTCACAGGAAAGCCGAGCAGTGGGCTTCCCACCTTGGTGGGGTGATGTCAGTGTGGGTGCTCGGGACACATTCCAAAGTGGTGGGCCACCGTCTGGGGGCCTATGGTTTCCGGAGATGTTAAGTTGAATGCTGCGGGGACTGGCTGGGTTCTGACTGGTGTCCCTCACTCTAGACCTCTTGGGGACTGGACCCACAAAATGAAATACAATGTGTCCCTCCTACCATGGTCCCTCCCTTCTGAATCCTGGTTTCAACTGCTGCAGTGAGCTGGTGGCTGCACGAGGTGTTTGGGACTCTGTGGGGCTCTTCCCTGCTTGTTGCTAGGCGGTCTTGCTGCCAAGGTTTGGTGTGGGCCCTGGGCAGCCAGGGGACCGGTTCCTGTGCTTGGCCTGCCAGGCTGGGGGTGGTGGTGGCGGTTGGGTGGGTGGGGAGTGGGGGGGGTGGATTGGTACTCTGCATCTCATGCTGTCCCTCTTTGACCTGGGGGCCGCTGCTCTTGTGGCTTGCTGGCAACCTACTGTGCTTGGCTTTCATACAAACACAGGTTACTATAACATCAATGTGACCTACCTACTCTGATGCTGAATTAAGAGAAATGTGAGAAGATGGACACAGGAATCTGAAGAGGCCCTACAATGTTGTTCTGGAGCTACAGACCGGTGTGCTGTGCCAGCCACAAGACAGAACTTAAAGGCCATGGCTGAGTGTGTGACCAACTACATAAACTCTTTTATGGATAACACCACCCTCACCAGAACAATGAGATGCTTCCCCAATAACAAACCCTGGATCACCAGTGACCTGAAAGAACTGCTTAACAAGAGAAACAGAGCCTTTAGGAAGGGAGATGGGGAATTATTGATTAATGTACAGAAGCAACTTAAAGTCAGGATTAGAGACAGCAAGGAGGCATACAGGAAGAAGCTGGAGAGCAAGCTGCAGCAGAACAATATAAAGAATATGTGGTCAGGGATGAAGTTCAAGTTTATTTATATACTGTAGCACATTTAAAAACAACTTCAACGTTGACCAAAGGAGATGATTGTCAATTTCAGAAGAATAAAACTTGCTCCTGGCTTTTCAAAGCTAGGAAGTGATTTTTAAACTCTTTTTATGAGACAAAATGAACCTTTGTAGCCACGCCTCTCTAAAACAAAAATGGACTACCATATATGGATGATCACTTCACATCTGGAGCTGCAGAGCACCACTGTCTGCTGTCCTGCTGTAAACCGAAAATTTATAATTTTCTTTCCAACAAATGCAGGCAGACCATTGGATGTTGTTTTTAAATAAAACGTTTGTAAGGTAAGAAAATCTCCTGTTTTACAATCTTTTTTTTTTACATTTTCCAACGTGTTTTTCCATAATATCTTTTAAAATATATTATATAATATTTGTTTTTTTTATTATTTATTATTATTTTTTTTTTTATCATTTTTTTTATCATTTTCTTTATCATTTAAAATTTTTATCTGTGAAAAATCCCATATAAAGAATTTACTTACAACTAAATTGTAAAGGTTTAAGGATGCACTTTTATTAAAGAGTTTTAAAATACCTTTGGGTGGGGCATCCAGGTTCCGGCCTCAACACTCCAAGTCCATACATAAAATCTCTTGAAGTGAGGAGTATCTCCACCCTATGAAAACCTCTAGTAGCATGCCAGAACATGTCAAGACAGTCTGTGGCCCAGGAACCCCTGGATGCATACTGAGTCGTGGATGGGCTGAAAAACAGCAGGCAGCAGTAGGTCACTGCATGCAATGACCTCAAATAGCTTGCAGGCGTTACCTCATAAATGAAAAACTGTGCTCATTAAATGTTGCTGCTGTGTTTGAATCTATGATATTTAGCTGAAGCAGAGGCTTATGTTTTATGTCTGAGAAAAATAATTGACTATGTCAGTATTTTAACTTCAGTTCCAAACACCAGATGTGTAGCATTAGCTTGAAGTGACTTTTTAGGGCCAAATATGTCGTTGTGAGAAACATAACTGTAGAATAACAACTTAACAGCAATATTTATTTTGTCCTGTAAAACAATGGACTGATTGGTAAAGGTTGTAAAGTACATAATCACAGGATGGCTCAATAATATAAATTTGGATTTTCTGATGACAGAAAAATGTGCTGGAATACAACCATGCACTTAAGGGGAATAATGCTGGGGCAAAAAGTATGATGCCAATCTCTATACTGTCAGAATGTTGGTGCTTTAAATTACAGTTTTTTTCCCAATTGTTTTTTACTAGTGGTGAATTACAGTAAAAGATGTTCACATGTCATTTTTCCAAGTCAAATCTCAAGTTAAGTCTGAAGTACTTTGTTTGTGACTTAAGTGCAACTATAGTCAGCATCTGATTACAGGCAGACTGTGCTCACCATGAGAGCTTTTACCAGTTTTAAATCTCCAACTTACTGCTCTTTGATATTTCTCCTGACCTTTATACTAGTTACTGAGCCATGTACATCTTCAACTAGCCATGTACATCCATGAACAAGGCCCGTTCAAGCTGGAGACTATGCCATCACTGCTTTCTGCTTGGGTGCACTTGACCATTTAAAATAGAGACTACTGAGAGCTGTAAATTGAAGAAGGGTTTATTGTCTTTACCAACTTTTCTTTTTTATTTGACATAATTACTACACAACGGATGGATGGAGTCAGTTGAATTATTTCTTATGACAAAAGGTTACACAGCTTGGCAATGGCAGCATAGAAGGGGAAGGTTGTAGTGATGGTCTAGAGGAAGTAAAATGGATAAAGTGTTTCTAAAGGAGAACGGCTGTTGTATTAGGACAGTTTATGGAACTGATTATTGAGCTTAAATCTAATTGAAGGTTTTTAAGCTCTCAGTTCAAGAGGAGTAGTTCAAGAGGAATCCAACAGGCTTTACATTCACAATTTATACATCCATTCAGATTTTTTTCCAGCTAATTGTCTCTAGTCACGGTTATATAATGACAACTATAACTGTCACTCCTCTCTACTCTCTGCATGGCTTTCATAGAATTACTTCCAGATCCTGTGCCAGGAGTTTCTGATTGTTTTTACTGAACTTCACATCAGGCCTAGGAGGAAACGTCTCGGTTAATTCCTGAGCCATGCAAGCTACATCTGGGAGATTTCTATGGTTGTGTGTTGCAGTCAACAACCTCCCAAGGGCCTCTGCTATTTAATCTATGTTGAATTATTCCAACTGGCTGCAAACAAATCTAATGGCAGTGGATTGGATCTACAACACAGGACTGAAAACCTCAAACAATTGCAGAAAATTTGGAAATATGAGTTGTCATGTTTAGTTTGAGAATGCTTCTAATGTTCAGCAATGGGTTCTTATGACATCTTGTAATGATGCTGTCTGAAACCTTTTAAAAATGATTACAGCCGCATCAGATCTATGTTTTCTTCCTAATGTTTTGTCTTTTATAACAAACAGTAGAGAAATTGATTGAAGTAATAGTACACAGCTGCTGTCAGGTTTTCATATGTTAAAAACATGAACAACTTTTCTTAGTTGTTCTAGGTGTTGGAAGAGTCAGCAGATGTGTTCTTCAGAGGTGTCCCTACTTACCACTATGCAAGACTGTACCCCAAGTAAGAATAGTTAGACCAACTGTCTCCTGTGCAGGACTGCACAGCCTCTCCAGTGGTTAGGACTGTTGCCCGACAGTTAGAAGGTCTCCATTTCCAATCTCCACCAGTGTAATCCTTCACATAGGATGCAAAATCCACGATGCTCCACAAAGGACTTACTCACAATAAAGATACCTATGCCAGAATTTTGTTAATTGTTTTTTGCTTGCTGTTTACCATAGTCAGTCTGCATTGGTCAAAACACCTCCAACTCCATCGCACTGAGCTCTGGCTCCCCTCAAGGTTGTGTTCTCAGTCCACTGCTGTTCACACAGCTAACTCACAGCAGTGGTCCATCAAAAAGGAAAAACTGATAAGATGATGCCACAGTTGTGGGACTCATTCAAATAAATGTTCAATTGATGTACAGGGAGAAAGTCAAACAGCTAAAGGGCTGATGCTGAGATAACAAACTGGTGCTAAATGTGGACAAATAAACAAGATGTTTGAATTTCAGAGGTTATGACCCAAATACACACTCCTTAGGATCAGCAACCATGTAGTAGAGAGCACGTCTGCTCTGAGAACCTCACCTGGTTTAGGAACAGGCTGGAATCATGAAATGGGCCCAGCAGAGACTGCACTTTTTCAGGAAACAAACCCTCCCTGCCCACCGTCATCCTAACAACAGTATGGAGCTGTGGTTCAGAAACTGTTGACATTCTGGATCTCTGTGTGGTACTCCAGCCGAACTTTGGCAGTCAAAACCTGTAAAGATAGTACAGGGGACTGAAAACATTTTCGGACAGGGTTCTGAACGTTGTCAAAAAGAACTCTGGCGGTAAGCTAGTAAGCAGTAAGGTGAAGACAAAGAAAATGGGGAATTTCACCATGAGGTTATTTTAACAGTCCAGTCTCACAGCGCACCTGCGCTTGCTCTCAGGTGTTCAATACCCCGCAAAACACACACAAAGCTGGGTAGCGCAGCGGCTTCCAGGCATCCAACACGGCACATCAAAGTTTCAATAAAAAGGTTACATGCACATATCATTCAGAACACATTAGATTAAATAGCGAATCTCATCGCACTAAAACCTCCTGTACCCTGCCCAGGCTTTCTAAGAAAGAAATAAAAATAAAGGATGGGTTTTACTTGTCGCTGTCTCCCTTCTGAGCAGGGTTGAGAGAGAGTGCGGTGGAAGTTGGAAGTTAATGTGCGTCCACAGTTAACTTCAGGAAAAGCGGCCAATCTTCGTCCTCTGGCCTCCTTGGCGAAAGGGAACATATGATCTGACCATCACAGTCGACTAGAACAAAATAAGGTGGCGATTCGTCTCCTTGAAATCCGTGGTTTTTTTAGTTACGTGTTAAACTCACGTCTTCGATCGGCAAAGTGAAATTTCTGGCCTTCTCATTCCAGAAACCTCTTTTATGAATTTTCGTTGGCCAACGAAGGAGAATAAATGAAATCCACTCGGGACTCTTCTCCAGGTGATGCTTCAGATGTTGGTAACCGTGTCACGGTCTCCAGCTGAAGGCAAATGGTGGGTCGTCTCATCCTCTGTTATATAGTTGACGGTGGCCTCAGGGCTGCGATGCCCCTGTCTTATCAGCCGCAGGGGCCGCTGGGTTTTGTAGGACAGACTATCCTGCAGTACAAAATGGCCGATGCCGTTGGAAAGGCATAGTGGCGCAAATGGTCCAATATTCAGCAAACAAGTGGTCCAACAAAATGCATAAACGTGGACGCCGCATTATGGCCAATCTCCTGTGTTTAAAATCACCATTTAAATAAAGTTTAAAAAACACAACACAAAGCACATCCTTAGCTGAGTGCTAGTCTAGTAGCACTTCCTGTAGCTGAGTATGTCCATAAACAAACATTATTTACATTATTTAACTCTAAACTAATGTTCTCTGCCCAAACACTACATCTTACGTGAACCGTGTTGAGTAGACGTTGTCCTGGGTGTTGAGGAAAACATCCACGTGTGGGTAAACAAAGGGTCAGCTTGCAGCTGACCTCCGTAGCTGTGGCGTCGGGCGGCTCTTGGCCAGCCGGGCTGAACTGCATGCAGAGGGCTTGGTGTGTTGTGGTAACCTTGTCCTTCCTTCAGACCGGGAAAACCGCTCCACTCAAAGCTGTAGAAACAGGGTCTCTGCTGGGAACTCTCTGGAACAAAGTTTGCTTCTGTAGACCTCAGAAAGAAAAGTCAAGCCATGCTTGCACCTTAATTACCCCCGTTCATGAATAAATACTGGATGCACAAGCAGCAATTCATTCCTACTTAACTTTGTGCATATGATCACTTGATCGTATGTCACTCTCGGATCTAGTTTGAAGAGTTATGTCTGCTTGCCAGCAAGGAGGCATATGTGCGTGTGCCTCTCCTATCTGGTTCCCATGGGTATCCGCATGGAAAGAGGTCTGTTTTTTGGAACGCAGGGTTTGTATTCAAACGGTGACGTTACGGGAAGTCCGCTCTTACTCCTTCTGTTCCTGGCAGAGCTGGAAGTAGGTTAATGTGATTTATTTAAAAGTTCCAGAAAAGTTCTTACTAAAGTTGTAACCCATGGCTGGGGTCCAGAATAGGTGGCAGGTAAGATGATCGAATATATATTGTGCAGAGACGAGGGAGGGATCCTTCTCCTGATGAAACTGTAATAAAGAGCCACTTACCCCCAGCTGAAGTCGGTCTTGTAAGATATCAACTGTGACGTGTAATGAGATGTCAATAAAAGTTTAGGAAACCAAGAAACTTTGGAAGTTGCCTTAACAAGATAAAAATTAAACTCTATTCCCCAACTTTGTCAGAGGAAGCAAAGTCACTGTTGTCACAGCCTTAATGTACAGTTGCCATAATGCTTACAAAGGATTTTGAAAGTCCCTGTTAAACTACCGTCACTTTTACCTCACAAACATGAAAATTAGGTCAGTTTCATTCTATGGGGACATCTTCCCCAGCGAAGAGTGTTGTGATTAATGCGACCTGGTAGTGCTTGTTGCATTTACCATTCAGAAAAAGATCTGATTTTTGAGTTTCTGACTGCCATCTTCAAAATTATAACATGACTTAATGTCTTCTCAATTTTATTGTGTCAGGAAATGAAAGTAATTAAAAAAAAATTTCTCTCTCACTTAAAAAAAAATCCTCGTCGGTGCATTCATCTGTTTCAGTCTATACCACTCTTTGCCAAATGTACATTTTAAAGGAACTTACTTATACACCAGTGTGCTTCAGTTTGCAATATGTGAGAATGCAAACACATCATTGGAACTAATGTGAAGAAAACACGTCCGCATCCCAAAACTTTAGTATTTTTATTGGAGAAGAAAGTTATGTAAAAGGATTCAGCAAGAAATTATCCATCAGTTAAGCTAGTTACTGCTGAAACATAATAAATGGCAAGTATACAAGGAAGAGAGGTTAAACATTTGGTCATGAAATCTATCTGAAAAGAAAGCTTTAAAACAGCAATCAAAATGCCTTAGTACTCTACTGTACACTTGTGAGTCCAAGTCTTTACCTAAGTTGTCAGGTCTTGATTGACTTCCAAAGTGGGATTGATTTTCAAAATAGATTTTGAGAAGGAAGCAGGAGTTTGTGCTGTAATTGTTATATAATGATCATTTCAATAACCTCCTGCCACATCTTGGCCATGTTTTTTTTATTTACCTGTCTCACTAAAGGCAATAACTTTTAAACAGATGGAGAAAAAAAAGGCCTCTCCAGCTCCCGCAGGGTTTTTGACTTTTTTCCAACAGCTGTCTCATTTTATACAAGCATGAAGTCAGAGAATTGCCCATTTTAAATCAATCAAACCAGCGTACATTTCCTGCAAACTGCTCACAGAACCAAGAGGGGGGAGACAGATATTTTACTGCAAGGAGAGCGTTATCATGGTGGAGGAGCTAACATGCTGACGTGCTCTTGTTTATGTCCTCTAATGGCTTCTCCCATTAGCTGCATTCAGACAGTTGTGATGGGAGCCACAGGAAATCACCTGCAGTAGGAAACTTACTTTAGCACAGCTCCATTACCTATGAAATTTACCGTGACTGCATGCGTTCATGTGGAGCAGTCCGAGTTTAAGCATGTTGTTCTTTAGGAGTAGATATCCTTGGTCACTTAACTACTTAATTTGATTGTGATGGGAAGCTAAGCTATGATGGTAAATCGACTATTGTCCCCTCCTTCCAAAAAACCCACCCATGGACACACGACCATAACCTTTTAGTTAGGCAAAAAACTGAAATTAAGGAACTCTCTGACAAAAAAATATATATGAACAGAAAACATTTAAGAAATTCATACCACCAGCTCTGAAAAAAAATGATTTTGACCTCTACACATTCCAAGCTAACCAACAACTGACCTCTTAAGTTTACTGTAACTAAAACTAACCCTTCCTACTGATCTTCAGTGCTCTCGATTGGTAAACCCAGCACATCAAGCCTCAGAAAATCCACAGTCATGGTGAGATAAGATGATGTGGTAACAGCTGAGCATGCATCACAGGTTAGACTTTGCTTGTGATGATGGCAGATCGTATGCAGTAACAGTTGTAATTAACTTTTGAATTAGATTTGGTTTACAGCAGCAGGTAAAATTAGCTGTTTTTCTTCCGTCTCTGAGTGGAACCATGTAATATGTTTCCTCATTTTTGTTGTGTTTTCAAACATTTCTATTTGGTTTAACACTGAGTTATTATGGTGTGGCACTTGTTCAAGTCATTTTCTCTTGGTTCAGAGGTTGCGGAATGCCGCGTGGCCTTCTGTGTTCACCATAAACTGTCCTGGTGCCAGTCTTTATCTCTTCAGAGTTCCATTATTGCATTCCTCAAAATTAGGTCAAAAATTGACATCAAGATAATCCAGTTTTAATGTTCGTTAACTGCAAAGCCCACCCAAGGCATAAGTGAACAAAGCCGATGCTTAGGATCCCCAAATCATCAGGGGACTTGCATAAATGCTTCAACACCTATAAGAGTGTCAAAATAGCTCTGGTGTTTGCCACAGCTGTTTGGTTGAGTTAAGAGGATGTTTATGCAAAGGTGTAGTAATTGTGATCTTGTCACACTGTTTTCTGTTTTGCGGGGTGTTCACTGCCAGGGTGTGCACCTTCTGATTATCAGGAATTAATAGCGAAGCAGCTCTCAGTCTCTGGCAGTTTGTTGAGAGCTGGTGGAGACAAACCCCTAAAGACCTGCAGCTGGAACTGCAGCCAACTTGGGTTCAACAGAATAATGACTAATTGGGCTGAATATAAATCCATAACACACTTTCAGATTTTTATTTACCGTGTATTAATTGTCCTCCACTTCCACACTGTATATTCTGTTCAGGACTTTTTGTAGTCTTTGCAAACTTTGAATCACAACTACATTGTGGACCTGCAGTATCACAGAACCATGTCTTTTTCCAAATGCATTGTGAGAATTGAGATTTGAAAGGAAATACCATAATGTACAAAAGTCTTAGGTCAGTCATTACACTAAGACACTTAGCTTTTACCTGGGAGTGACTTGGGGCTAAATAGGGTCCTGTACTCAAAAGAATACTCTTTTCATTATTGCTTGATTGCTGTTTTAAGGCCTGCTGTGTCTTTTGCCATTTCTGCTCAATTTTAGGGGTACTTTGCACACCATGGCATAATTGTCATGAACTGATCATAAGTAAATAAGCAGGTAAAGCTTGAAGGAAGCTTTTAAAAACTTTAGAAGATTTTGTTTTAGTAAAACGCAAAAAGAGAAGAAAGTAAAGGTGTCTCCAACACTATAAATAATGATCAATAAAGGTAAGAGTGTTTCCAATGGAGAGCTTCCTAATGAAACATGTTTGATCTCTTGAATGTAGCTGCTAAGATATCCCTGTTAGTGATTGTTAATTAGAAATTGTGACTCTGGCTACTGAGTGAATGTAAAAAATAGGATTTATTTGTCCTGCAACTGTGGCTCCGTCCTCTCAGACTGCTTGTTGTACAAAGTGGAACAGTAAGGACTTTATTCTCCTGTCACTTCAAACTGCTAACGCTGCCATGTGGTCTGCTTCAGCACCCCCACCTTCCTCAGAGCGCTGACAGCTCGGCCTTGTAATGAATTGGAGTCACACTGAACTTTTCTGTATAGCTGCGTGTCAGTGAACACATCATGTATTAATGTGAGCTGCAGCTCACTGCCAAAATTATAGATATGTGTTAAAGAGGAAATTAATCAACATTTTTGTGTTTTCTTTCTTATTTACAGCACATAAAACATTTACTACATGATTGATTAATCTGACTTGGTTGTGTTGCTGTGCAAAGTTGTATTAAATTGTACCTTCCTGTGACTTATGGGGAATTTAATTGGTTTCCCTCTAATCCACCATCTGAGAATCTTTCAGGATTTTCTGCTTGTTAGAATGAAAAGGCCCAATGTTCTCAAGCCATGTGAGGTTTTGATTTGGAGATCATTTTTTTTCATTGGAACAGCTTATGCTGACAACCTTATCCAGTTAATGTTCCTCCTGTGGGGTCAGTTTTTCCCAGAGGAAATGATGCTGTTTACATTTTTAAAGGAACAGTGTTTAGTTCCCAGCTTCCTCGTGGCTGGGGACTGTTGGGCTCCTTGCAGCATAACATCAGCATCTTTAATATTTGGAGCAAAATTATTCACAAAACTACAAACAAAAAATAAAACCTAAGCTACAGTGCATCGCAAAAATATTCATATCCCTTTAACCTTTTAAATGTTTTGTCATCTTACAATCTCAAACATTATAACATTTTACTGTTTTCTGTGATAAACCAACAAAAAGTAGTAAATGACTGTGAAGTAAATAAAAGGATACATGGTTTTTAACATTTTACAAACAGGAATCTAAGTGAGATGGCAGAGATGTCCAAAGCTTGGAATATAATTTCAGAACATAACCCTACTTTAAACTTTTCCACAACTTTCAGACCTGTCTGCTGTGCTCCTTGGTCTTCATGATGCTGTTTGTTCTTTGATGTTCACTAGCAAACCTCTGTGGCCAGAAATAGAACAACTGGATTTGGACTCAAATTAAAAATATCAGAGATGTGTGGTCGGGGCTGAAGAAGATCACAGGCTTCAAGCAGAACAACAATCGGACCGATGGATGTCTGGACAGAGCCAATGAACTAAACACATTCTTCAGTAGGTTCAGTTCAGAAACAACCTCAGCATCCTCCTCTCCTGCTCACAGCCAAACAGACATCCCACCCACCTGTGACCCACAGCTTTCCTTTCACACCTCAAATGTTTTACCTTCTACCTCAGCTATGGACCCTTCTGCTTCTACATCAGGGGTGCTCATTACGTCAATCCCGATCTACTGGTCGATCGCGGAGGCAGTACTGGTCGATTGCAGCGTGACGTTAAAAAAAATATTTGTCAGCCTATCAAACATCCCGTCACTTGATTGACATACAGAGCAACCATTCAGATGACAACTGAATTTTGACCTTTAGGTCACCGCTCATGTGTAAACGACGGCGCTATCGCAGCAAAACAAGCTAGTTAGAGAATTACCTTCAGATTTTAAGCCCTTGCTAAAACATATGCTGATCAAAATGAGTGAGAAAGCTGGACCAAGTAAGAAGGCAAAAACATATCACTTTCATACGGAATGGGAGGTCGACTTTTTTCACGATGTCATTTTTGAAGTGCGTTTGCCTCATCTGCCAGTCTACCATCGCAATACCAAAGAAGGGAAATGTGGAGCGGCATTTTCGGACTGTTCCGCCGACTTTTCCGCCGAACAGCCAGCTGAGAAAGAGAAAGGTGGAGGAACTAAAATCCCAGTTGTCCGGACAGCAGTCATTTTGCACTCAACAAACTTCAAAAGCGAAAGCCGCCACCGAAGCATCCTTCCGGGTGAGTCACGCCATCGTTAAAAACAATAAGTCCTTCCAAGACGGAGAGATGGTAAAAGAAGCATTCGTTGAAGCAGCTGACTCATTGTTCCGAGACTTTAAAAATAAGGCAGAGATATTATCTTCAATCAAAGCTCGTCAGCTGTCAAGACATACAGTTACACAGCGCTGTGAAGCCATGGCTGAGGATTTAACCCAGCAAATGTGGAAGGACATCAGAGATTGTGAGTTTTTCTCCCTGTAGTTGGACAAATCTACAGATGTGAGTGACACAGCCCAGATCTGCATTTTCATTTGAATGGTGTTTAGTGCAAAAGAGGAGCTATTGACAGCACTTCCCATGAAAGAACAGACGCGAGGAGAGGACATTTTTCAGATGTTTAAAAACTTTATAGAGGAAACTCAGCTCCCAGTGTACAAATTGGTGTCCATCACCACAGATGGAGCACCTGCAATGGTTGGACGTGTTAATGGATTTATTGCAAAGTGCAGGCAGGACGATGCGTTCCCAGACTTCTTGAATTACCATTGCATAATCCACCAACAAGCGTTATGCGCTAAAATGCTCAACATGAAAGAGATCATGGATGTGGCAACAAAGATCGCCTGTTCTATTCGAGCCAGATCTCTTCAAAGACGGTTATTCCGTGCACATCTGGAGAAGGCTGACTGCAACCACTCTGTGTTGTTGCTACATACTGATGTGAGATGGCTTAGCCGTGGGAAATTCCTCTAAAGATTTCGAGAACTCTGTCCGGAGATTAAAGAGTTTTTCCGTGTATCTGGACATGCAGGATACAAGCAACTAAATGATGGTCAATGGCTGGTGGACTTGGCATTTTTAACTGATCTGACAAACTTGTTGAATGACCTTAACCTTGAGCTGCAAGGAAAAGACAAAATGGTGACCAATATGATTTGCTCAGTTAACGCTTTCAAACAAAAGATGCAACATTTAGCCTCAAAGCTGCAGCGCCATGATTTGGAAAATTTCCAGAACCTGGCGTCAGAGCTGGAGACGCAAGGGAAGGCCCGTGAGCAGCTTGACAGTGCACGCTACTTGGAGCAGATGAACAATTGTCTGTCAGAGTTTGACAAACGCTTTCAAGACTTTTCTTTGCTCGAGCCAGTCGCTATATTCATGTGCTATCCTTTTCAGGGAAATGCTGAGGTTGATTCACTCGCATCAAACATTGCACCACTGTTTCACTTGAACTCTTTTGGAGTGGAAGATGAGATTTTGACTCTATAAACTGACATTGAACTGAAGTCGAGAGCTCATGGACAGTTCTGGAACTTACTCACAGAGGAAAAGTACCCCAACATGAGAAAATGTGCTACCTCCTTGACTGCATTATTTGGCTCCACTTATTTATGTGAGTCAGCCTTTTCCTACATGAAGATCATTAAGTCCAAATACCGTTCCACCATGACTGATGAACATTTGAAAATGTGCTTGAGGCTGGCTGTCAGCAGCTACTGTCCGGACTATGCATCCCTGGCTGATTCATTTCAGTGCAAGTCATCAAATAAACTCAGGTAATTACAAAATATTTTAATAATTATTTATCATGTGTGTTGTGCAATATTGGCTTATTCAGTAATGCAAGGTACATCAACATACATTGTACATACAAAGAATCCTTAATAAATTTGAAAATATTTATATGTTTTGCATTTTTGTGGTGGGTAGTTTGATCATTTTGACTTGGTTGTTTTATAAGTAGCTCGCATGCTGAAAAAGTGTGAGCACCCCTGTTCTACATGTTTGCCTTCAACCAAATCAGAAGATGCCTCCTCCTTCCACCTGTGTGTCTCAAGAAGTCAGGTGAAGAGACTACTGGAAAGACTGAACCAGAACAAGGTTTCAGGTCCAGATTGTGCCAGCCCTAACGTTCTGAAGGCCTGTGCAGAGCAGCTTTGTGGGATTCTGCAGTACCTCTTCAATCTTAGCCTGGCCCAGAAGAAGGTTCCGGTGTTGTGGAAGACCTCCTGTCTTGTTCCAGTACCAAAGAAAATTCACCCATCAGTCCTTAATGACTATAGACCTGTTGCCCTGACATTCTACATCATAAAGGTCCTAGAGAGACTCCTGTTGGCCCACCTGAGTAAGCAAACAATTTCCTGGATCAAAGACTACCTTACATACAGACCAAAGTTTGTGAGAGTGAAAGTTGTGTGTCTAACCAGGTAGTCAGCAGCACAGGAGCACCACAGGGGACTGTACTCTCAACATTTCTTTTCACTCTGTACACCTCAGACTTCCAGTACAAGACTGACTCCTGTCATCTGCAGAAATACTCAGACGATTTTGCAATTGTGGGGCGATCAGAGATGAGCAAGAAGCTGACTACATGGAGCTGGTGGACCGCTTTGTGGCATGGTGTAGAAATAATGATCTCATCTTGAACGTGAATAAAACAATGAACCCCCAATGAACCCTGCCATGAATCTCCCCGCAGGGCCACCCCCACAGCACACCCAAACGCCATGAATCACCCCCCCCCCCCCCCCCCCCCCCCCCCACAGCACATGGGCACACACCCATAGGTGGGCTTCATCTTTGAAAAGCTGACAAAGACCCACACCCACCCACCCACACAGCGCAAGCTCCACACACAGCCTCGCTCCAAGCATCCCTGTCGCGACCTGCCCCCACCGCACAGCACGCCGCAACAGCAAGGCAAGGGCCCCGTGCAATGCCACCCCAGCCCCCGCCCACAGGCACAACAGTGCAGACACAACAGTCGAAACACCGAGCTCACAACGGAACCATCGACTCCACACCAAGACACTACAGCCAGCAGAGCAGCAGACACTTATTTCCATCATGAGAGAAGAAGTGGTGGAGGACTATATAAATACCTCCATGTTCACCTGGACAACACTGTGTGGAGTGGAGATGCAACTGTGAAGCTGTCTACAAGAAGGGACAGAGCTGTTGGGACCCACAGCCATGGATTTCAACATTAAACTCCGGTACGAACTCTTCTGGAATTTTCAAAATAAAGAAATTAAGGTGTAAGAGTTGCTTACTTTTTCCTCTGAGGCCTGTGAAGCAAATTGTCCCAGAGAACTTCCCTAGAGAGACGCGCGGTCTCTATGAAGCCAAGCGGAGCGGTCTCCCAGTCTGGAAGGAAGACAACAGAGACTCCATCACCGTGCAGTGGCGTTGGCAGACAACGAGCCAGTCTTCATCCACAGCTGGAGGTTAGCGTGAAGCTAACCCTTTGTTCACTGTGGATACCTTCTTCAAACTTCATCGTCTTTTGGACAACATTTCTCACCACGGTTCATGAGGTTAGGTGTTTTGGGCAGAGACAGAATAAGAGTTAGGATGAAATTATCTAAACGTTTTTCATTTTATGAAGTTTTGTTTGTGTGAAACTCGGCTACCGTAGTGCTAGCAGGCTATCTGCAGCACACGTGCCGGTTTGTGTTCTTTGTATGTTTTTAAAGTTAAGACAAACTTTATTTAAAGGATGATTTTAAACAGAACATTGATCATAACGCGCCGTCCGCGCTTATGCATTTTAATCCTTATATTAACCGAGGTATTTTAAAGGTATGTGTTTGTTTCTGGTGCTAAGCTATCCGCTTCTTTGTTAGCTCAACTGCTAACCGGTAAGAACACGTGCTTGCTACTAAAGAGTATTTAACAGAAAGGTTGTTAGTTTTCAAGCTAGAGAATAATAGTCCCTGAACATCATTTACTAGATTTGATAACTAAGGAAACACCATTAAGCCCCATTTCTCCAGAAAGATTTGGCTCTTTTCCAAAATACTCCCTTAATAATATTTCTTTAAATAGTATTTCAATAAATAAAGGCAGCTAATTAGACACCGTTGAGAAATGGTCATCCAGAAGGTTGGTTTTATTCAGCATATCATTATTTAAACATTATTTTATTAAAATAATATCTTATCTGATCTTGCATTGTGAGCGGTTGTCTAAACGTTTGCTGATTATTGCTTAAGTTGGTTCCAAGACTAACTTAACTTCACTTCCAGATTCTTCAAGATAATCCTTGGTTCTCAAACATAAATATTACATGGTAATGTTGCATCACTCTTTTGGTCATGGTTTTCAATCATCTTTAATCAGCTTGTTTATATTGTACATAGCCCATTAATCTTCGTTATTCTTTAATTCTGCTTGGTGGTTTAGTTGGATTGTTTTAGCATAGTAAAGAGTTTGTTCATTGAAATATGTTTGACTTTGAGTTGACTTATTTTTGTTAATAAATTCTTGTATTTTAAGAAATTGTGTGAATTCATTCCACGTGTGTGCTGAGTTTATGCTGTTCAATAATGTCAGAGCTCGTCTCACACCTTTCTATTTTGTCCTAATACCATTGCCTTACTGGGCTGGTATACACAGGACATCCCTTAACAGACCGAAATATTATTTGATAAAATATTCAAATATTAAAATTAAATAATATTCTCAGATTAATAATCACAACAGAGCAGACTGTATTTCTTGAGGAAGCTTAGGAGCTTCGGTGATTGCAGCAAGATGCTGCATACGTTCTATAAGTCTGTTGTGGAGAGTGTGATCTATTCTGCCATCATCTGCTGGAGTAGCAGCATCATAGCCAGGGACTTAATAAAGCTCAACAAGCTAATAAAGAAGACTGGCTCTGTTCTGGGGACTCCTCTGGAGATCATTGTACAAAGAAGGATTCTTCATAAAATCAAGAACATTATGGAGAACCGTGAGCATCTTCTTCATGAGACTGTTGTACAACAACAGAGTGTCTTCAGTCAGAGGCTTCTTCAGATCTGCTGTAAGACAGACAGGAGATCCTTCCTCCCGACGGCCATTAGCATTTACAAGGCTGAACAATAATTGAACAATAAACGTTGTTTCTTAAACATAAATATGCACACTGAACTGTGATTCCAACCTAGAAAGACTCACATAATGGAGAAACAACAAGATGACGGTTGAAGTGTTTATTAATGAAAAATTATTTCTTTGGTGCTCGGACCCCGGACGAAGACGTAAACGCTGAGGATGAAGTGGCTTTGAATAATCATTTTAGGATTATGATTAGGTACGTCTTCCCCAAAAGGGTCGAGGCCAGGCTGAGGCTGAACTGAAGGAAAAGGAAATTAGTTATGAATGATCTGAGATGAGCGGGGAGTGAAAACTCAGACCAAAAATCTTTAATGTATTAGGCTTGAATGGGCTTACCTGAGTTATGTCTGAAGAGGCGTGGATGGGCGGTGACAGGTCAGACGAAGATGGGGCTGCACCTGACCGGGCGTCAAGGCGGCTAGATGAGTGGCTGACGAGACGTAGGATTGAGATGCCTGCCAAGGCATGTTCAGAAATGCCTGCCAATGGCGTGAATGAGCCTGACAAGGCTGAATGAAATGCTTGCCTAGGCATGTTTGTAAATGCCGGCCAATTGCGTGAGTGTGTCATGGAGTGACATTTTGGACTTGTTGGTTTATTTTGTAATTTTGATTCTCCTTATGGCTCTTTGTTTATTTCTTAAGTTATTGTTTCTATGTCCCCCTCTAGTTTCTCTGTTTACTTTAGTTCATAGTTATTCTAGTTCTTTATTTCCTCCTCTGATTTATTCTCTTGCTTAGTTTGTGTTTTCTGTTTCAGTCCTTTCACCCATCCTCAGCCTTTGTATTTTTCACCTGTTCCTTGTCACACCTGTTCCCTGTTTCTTTGATTACCTGCCTTTTGTACCCCTCCCTGTGCTCTGTGTATATTAGTTGTTCTGTTTGTTTAGTTCCTCGCTGGTTCCTTGTTTCTATGTCGGTGATGTCTATGCTTCGTTTATGCTACGTTTCTATGCTATGTTTCTATGTCTATGCTTTGTTCATGCTTCGTTTATGCTACGCTTTGGATACCTATGCTTTGTTTGGACTATGCTATGCCTTGCTATGAGTACCTGCAGGTTTGCGTAAGTTTTGATCTAGTCCTTGTTTCATCCCTGCAGTGTGTTTTGTTTCCTTTTGGACTTTTATGAATAAACAAGGAAGTAACTATGATGCGGCTACCGAGCTCTTGTCTGCGCTTTGGTCCGACCCACAGTCCTTCCCTGACAGAGTGAGCCTGACAAGGCAGAATAAAATGCCTGCCAATGGCGTGAGTGAGCTTGACGAGGCTGAATGAAGTGCCTGCCAATGGCGTAGATAGTGATGAGGGTGACGAGGCTGGATTGAGATGCCTGCCAAGGCATATTTCGATACGCTTGCCAATAGCGTAGATGGAGATGAGCCTGAAAAGGTTGAATGAGGAGCATGTCGAGGCTTGGTTGGATATGCCTGCCAGTGGCGAAGATCCAGCTGCGTCTGAAAGAAAGAAACCTGAGAAATGGAAACTGTCTAGAAAACCTGGTAATTAAATTGGAATGAGAGATTAAAACATTCAGGTTTAAGTGGTTAGATGTGAGAACCAGGAATAATGAAGAAAGGTTAATGATTAATCTAGATAGAGGAAAGGATTGGATATGGCCAACCACCACCAGTAAATTGAGTTGTTGGAGTGAAGCTGTCGAAACTCCTTGTGAGGCGGGGGTAGTGGCCGCCCCGATACAAAATGAGTGACCTGAGAACTGACTTGGGGGAAGATTGCATTGAACTAAAATTAGTTCTCAGATGGTTGAGGAACCAAGAAGCAGTCATGGGAACTCCTTCGGGAGTAAGGAAGAGGGGCAAGCAGGTTGGAAAGAGTTTGTGGCGGTTGATGGCGAATTTAAACATGGGCTGAAAAGGGCAGAATGGACCGTTTAAACGAGCAATGAAAATGAAGCAAGGACCTTTTACTTCGGAATGTTTAAGATAAATTTTAAAATGATCGGGATAGAACTTAAGATCAGAAATTGTTAAGTCTCTAGCAGGATCGAATGAGCTTGATGGGGTAGTAAATTCCCCTATTCTGAGGAAGCCATAAAAAGCTAAAAACCAGCCGATGGAGAGAATAAATTTTAGGTAGGATGAAAAGGGGCCTGAACAGAGCACTAAGAGGAAATCTTTTAAAATGGAAAGAGTAATAGGTCTCCTGGAATCTGGCTAAGGAATGCTATGATTTTTTAGATCTTTGAGTAAAAGTTTGATTGAATGATTTGAGAAAAGGCTTGGAGTGGGTTCAAAGAAATGGCCTTTTGAAAAGAAATGTATGCCGGCTAATAAACTCTTGATGCAAGGGAGTTTGAATTGCCAGACATCAAAGCAATAAGTAATACATGCTAAGACGGTAGGAATGCGGACGGGGTAAAGAGGAGTATTATGAGCGAGGCAAAATTTTGAAAAAGTTTGCCAAGAAAAGGAATAAGATCTGTTAGTGGAGGGAGCTAAGCCTGAATTACAAAAATAATTGGCTGACTGGAGTAAAGGAATGAGGGATGAGTTTAGTCGAGTATCAAGTCTTTGAGAGGTGGTATCTGTGTTGGATGAACATTGGCTGAAGGGCAGAGATGACGGAAGACCTGGAATTTTGAACGAGAAAGAGCATCAGTAAGTGAGTTATGATGACCGGGAATATGGCGGGCAGTAATGATAAAATTGTGAGTCATGGCTTGCCAGGTGATGCGGCGCATGAAGGGCATGATGGACTTAGAAAAGGAGCGGTCTATATTAATTACCTCGACTACGGCTGCATTGTCGCATAAAGCGGCTATGAGTTTTCTTTTCCATTGGTTGCCCCAGACGCAGCAAGCAATAGTGATGGGGATTATATCGTAAAAGGCTGATGATTCGGATTGGGTAAAATAAGGTGGCCAGATGCACCTTGAAGAAATCCCCCAAAACCCACGGACGGAGCTGCGTCTGTGAAAAACTGAATGGAATCTGCTGAGGTGACGACGTCATCGTAAAAGAAAGAGATACCGTTCCAGTTCTGCAGGAGAGAGGACCAGAAAGACAGGTCAGAGCGGCAACCTTCATCTAAAGAAACAGAGCAGAGAGGTGATGGAAGTAGCTAGATCCAGAAGGCGAGAAATAAAAGAGCGACCTTGGGTAATTATGCGTATTGCGAAATTCACATGACCCAGGAGGGACAGGAGTTGACGCTTGGAGATGACTGGGGAGGAGAGAAAGGACTGAGAAACTTTCGAATGCGGGACAGGTTATCTTCTGGCAGAGAAGCCATGGCGTTTGAATCTAGGGAGATGCCTAGGAACTCGAGCTTCTTGGCTAGACCTGCTGTTTTCTCTTCAGACAGGGAAACACCGACTTGTTGAAATAACTGACTCAGCTTAGGGTCAGAGGGGCTGGGGTGAGGGGAGGGGGGATCATTAAGAAGAAAGTCATCTAGCAGATGGAGAACGAAAGGGAGTTTGCAAACATTTAGGAGAATCCAACAGAGAGCCTCAGACAGCTTGTTGAAGAGGCAGGGGCTACTCCTGCAGCCGAAAGTGAGCCTGACTGCAAAAAAGATACAGCTGTCCCATTTGTCGCCGAGGAGATGCCATTGAGAAGGGTGCACCGGCATGATTTTGAACGCGTCGGTAATGTCTGCTTTAGCAAGCCAGGCTCCACGCCCCGCAGTTTTGATAAGCGATATGGCGTGATCTACTGTAGCATTATACAAGGAAAATGGGGGCTCTGAAATAATGGAATTAATACTGAAATGAGGACCGGAGTGAGGAGCTGAAAGATCGTAAATAAGGCACTTTTTTCCAGAATACTTTCTGGTAGCTACTCCTTAGGGGCTAATACGGAAGAAAGGGAAAGGAGGGGATTTAAAAAGACCTATCAAATAGCCTTTGGAAATCTCCTTTTTAAGAAGCTGAGCTCCAACTTCTGGCTCACAGAGAGCTGACTGCAGGTTTGCGCAAATGAATGAGGAAGTGGGGAGGAGAGGGACGCCAATGAAAAAGCCTTAAGAGAGACCAGTGATGAGGAAATTGACAAAAGGACGGTCTGGGTGGGACTGAAGAAGGGCACCTAGTTCGGAAATAATGACAGGAGTGGAAAGGTAACAAAAAATTAATGCCTGGAACCATGACAAGTCCTGCTGAGGGATGAACGGCGGGGGCAAATGGACTTCGGGTTGGCATCTTTGCAGAAGCTGCAAATCTGAAGAAAAGAGCATGATTGGAACGAACAAACACCTTCATTGAAGTTATTACAAATAGGAGAATTATTTAAAAACCTGGATATTTCTCCCTTTGCAATCATGGCCTTGAAAGGATGAGGAAGGGAAAGGAAGAGGATGAGTAGCTGAGCCGGAGGAGAACAGGGGGGTAGGGCAGAGAGAGCTTTGATGGCCGATTGCACCCCAGGAGAAGCATGAGGAAGCTTGTGTGAGCATGATTAGGATGTCTATGTCGAGCACGGACCAGTCTAAGCGAGTTCCTGACTGAGCCAGGATGGAAGTGGCTTTAGCGGAAAAGGTTTTATGGTATTGATAGAAGTAAGTAAGTAAAATTTTATTTATATAGCACCTCTCAAGACACAGATCACAAAGTGCTTCACAACACTAAAACAAATTACAGTTGGAATAATATATTTGTATATGTAAAATAAAAGAAGATAAGATCAAATCAAAAATAAACTAACCAAACGCAAGCCTAGATAGATGAGTTTTTAGCTGTTTTTTAAAAGACACCACCAAATCCGCAGTCCGCAGCTACTGTTGCAAAAGCTCTGTCACCCTTAGTTTTCAGCCTTGTGTGATGTACAGCCAGTAGGACTTTATCGCATGACCTCAGAGACCTGGGGGGAATGTACGGATACAAGAGTTCACTGATATAAGTTGGGGCTTGACTGTGAAGACCTCTATAAGTCGGGACCAGAATCTTAAACTGAGCTCTGAAATTAATGGGGAGCCAGTGCAGCTGTGTGAAGTGGAAATACTTTTTTTGTCAGACGTCTAGCAGCAGGATTCTGAACAACCTGGAGATGTTCCAGAATTGAGACATCTGTATTTAAGGTGCAGATCTGTGATGAGGGCCAAGTATGTGTCCAGCTCTATTCTTCTATCTGGGAATACAGAACAAATAACGTCCCTAAAAATGCTGAAAGCTGCCACAAATTCTCCAAAGGCGAGATCTTTGGAGAGGCGGGGGTCGGAGGATTTACAGACTGCTGTGACGTCTTCTGAGGTTGCGGTGGTCTAGTTCAGGAGAAGGTAGAATGAGAGAGACTAAATTAATCGGTTGACCCTGGAGGATTTTTGAACAAAGTCTCGGTGATATGTTGGGAATGGGGACATAAGGTCTGCCTGAACGTAAGAAGGGGTGGGAGAAAAAATTTAGAAAGAATACAGAAGAATACAGAAAAGGGGAATAAATGTGATAAATACATCTCACCTAACAATGAGTCCAGCCGGGCATTAGCCAGTGTGAAAGCTGAGGGGAGGGGCCGAGCAGCAGGGGCCGAGCAGCAGGCTGAGCGGCAGACTACATGGAGTTTTTTGTTTAAACTCCATCTAACTGTATTGTTATTATATTAGCTGTTAGTGTTTCAGTGTTATTTTTATTTGTTCCTATGATCATTAATATTTTTTAGTTTATTGGTTTTCTTTTTTTCTTTTTTTTACTTAGTTGAGTGTTTTTTTTACATCACTGTTAGACAACGCCATGCATGAAGCTGTTGCAGAAATGGAGAGCTCCTTCAGTGAGAGACTGCTGCATCCAGGATAGAGTTGGGCACCGTTTCATTTTGAACTATTCCGGTTTCTTTAAGAGTTAAGGTCAAAAACGTTTACATGGTTTAGATGAGCTAGCTATCCATATTTCTATCTGGATAAAATAGCCTGAACTTTTCTAGGACTTTTATTTCTATTAACTTTTTACTTTTTATTAAGTTTAATATGAATTTCTTTCAGGGGTATTTTCAGCCAGTATAAAAAACAAACCATGCATCCATCCATCCACTGTCTTCCACTTATCCGGGGTCAGGTCGCAGGGGCAGCAGCCTAAGCAGAGAGACCCAGACTTCCCTCTCCCAGTCACTTGGGCCAGCTTGTCCAGGGCAATCCCAAGGCATTCCCAGGCCAGCCGAGAAACATTGTCCCTCCAGCGTGTCCTGAGTAGGGTAGGAACGTAGATCGACCGGTAAATTGAGAGCTTCGCTTTTTGACTCAGTTCTCTCTTCACCACGACAGACTGGTACAGCGCCCACATCACTGCTGACACAACAACAATCCATCTATCTATCTCCCGCACCATTTTTTCTTTATTGGTGAACAGGACCCCAAGATACACAAACTCTTTCACTTGAGGCAGGACCTCCCCCCTGACCCAGAGAAGGCACTTTATCCTTTTCCGGCTCAAGACCATGGCTTTGGACTTGGAGGCACTGATTCTCATCCTGACTGCTTTACACTCGGGTGCGTACTGCTCCAGTGAGAGCTGTAGATCATGAGCTGATGATAGGACCAGATCATCCGCAAAAAGCAGAGACACAATCCTACGGCCACCAAAACGGACCCCTCAACAACTTGGCTGCGCCTAGAAGTTCTGTCCATAAAAGTTATGAACAGAATCGTTGACAAAGGGCAACCTTGGTGGAGTCCAACCCTCACCAGAAACGAGTCCGACATACTGCCGGCAACACGGACCACGCTCTGACACTGGTCATACAGGGACCTAACAGCCCGTATCAAAGGGCCTGGTACCCCATACTCTCGGAGTACCCCCCCACAGAATTCCTTGAGGGACACGGTCGAATGCCTTCTCCAAGTCCACAAAGCACATGTAGTGAACTCCCACGCACCTTCCTGGACCCTGCTGAGGGTGTAGAGCTGGTCCAGTGTTCCACCGCCAGGACGAAAACCACACTGCGGACCCTCTTCTCTCGAACCCCCAAATAGACTTACCAGGGAGACTTAAGATTGTGACTCCACTATAGTTGGTGGAACACACTCTACGGTCCCCCTTTTTGAATAGAGGGACCACCTCCCCGGTCTGCCAATCCAGTGGAACTGCCCCCGATGTCCATGTGATCCTGCAGAGTTGCATCAATCAACATAACCCTACAACATCCAGAGCCTTAAGGAACTCCGGGTAAATCTCATCCACCCCCGGGGCCTTACCACCGAGGAGCTTTTTAATCACCTCGGTGAACTCAGCACCAGAGATTGGAGAGCAAAACCCAAGGTCCCCAGGCTCCACTTCTTCAGTCTAAGACGTGCCGGTTGGATTGAGGAGGTTTTCGAAGAACTCTGCCCTCCAACCCAAAACGTCCTGAGTTGAGGTCAACAGCACACTCTAAACTGTGTTGGCGGTGTTTTCCATGGCCTCTCCCAACTCCTCCCACACTTAGGTTTTTGTCTCAGCAACCACCCTAGCCGCATGCCGCTTGGACTGCCGGTACCCATCAGCTGCTTCTGGAGTCCAACAGGCCAAAAAGACCCGATAGGACTCCTTCTTCAACCTGACAGCATCCCTCACCACCAGTGTCCACCAGCAGGTTCGAGGATTGTCGCCGAGACAGACACCAACAACCTTGCGACCACAGCTTCGGTAAGCCACCTCGGCAATGGAGGTGCAAAACATGGCCCACTTGGACTCAATGTCCCCCAGCTCCCCTGGAACGTATTTGAAGCTCTCACAGAGGTGGGAGTTGAAGCTCCACCTCACGGGAGACTCAACCAGGCATTCTTAGCAGACCCTCAAGATTCGTTTGGGTCTGCCAGGTCTGACCGCCATTCTCCCTACCATCAGAGCCAGCTCACTATCAGGTAGTGGTCCGTGGAAAGCTCCACTCCCCTCTTCACCCAAGTGTCCAAGACATGAGGCCGCAGATCAGATGACACGACAACAAATTCAATCATCAAACTGAGGCCTAGGGTGTCTTGGTGCCAAGAGCTCATAAGGACACTCTTATGCTTGAACATGGTGTTAGTTATGGACAATCCATGATGAGCACAGAAGTCCAAGAACAAAACACCACTTGGGTTCAAAATCAGAGGACTATTCCTCCCAACCACACCCCTCCAGGTCTCATTGTCATTGCCAACTTGAGCGTTGAAGTCCCCCAGCAGAACAAATGAGTCCACCGGAGGGGCGCTCTCCTACACCCCCACCAAGGACTCCAAAAAGGGTGGGTAGGCTGAACTGCTGTTTGGTGCAAAGGCACAAATAACCTGGACCAGAACCCGCACCCCCACCGTAGGCGGAGGGAGGCTACCCTCTCGTTCACTGGGGCGAACCCCAACGTACAGGCGCTGAGATGGGGGGCAACAAGCATGCCCACCCCACCTCAGCGCCTCTCACCAAGGGCAGCTCCAGAGTGGAAAAGTGTCCAACCCCTCTCAAGGAGACTGGTTCCAGAGCCAGAGCCGTGTGTCGAGGTGAGCCCCTCTATTTCTAGCCGGAACCTCTCTACCTCGCATACCAACTCAGGCTCCTTCCCCACCAGAGTTGACATTCCATATCCCAAGAGCCAGCTTCTGCAGCCGAGGATCAAACCCCCAAGGTCCTTCGCCTTCGGCCGCCACCCATACCACATTGCACCCGACCCCTTTGTCCCCTCCCATGGGTGGTGAACCCATAGGAAGGGGGACCCACATTTCTTCTTTGGGCTGTGCGCGGCTGGGCTCCATGGGTGAAATCCCGCCCACCAGGCGCTTGTCAGCGTACCCCACCTCCAGGCCTGGAGTTGAGCCCTGGTGACCTGCGTCCGGGTGAGGGAACACTGCTTCCATTTATGGTAATCATCATAAGGGGTCTGTGGGCTGCCTTGGGTGACCCTACCAGGGGCCATCCCCTCCACCATGGTAAGGTGGCAGCCCAGGGAGGGGTAAAAAAAAAAAAAAGGTAAATATAAATGTAATGAATCTTCTTTTCAGAGGTGTACACTTTCACAAAAGATATGTATTTTTGAAAACCTAATGAAAACACATTTACACAGACCCAGTGTCTGATGCTGCAAGTAGGCTTACATGTTACTGAGCTCCCACTGATGGGCTACCCTTGTGCAAAATACCAAACAAACAATAAAGAACAATTTGTACAACCCAGTCCAGATTAGCAGCAAATACAGTAAATCAGAAAGAGTTCTTGTTGATGAAAATGATGATATCGGCCTTCTTAGACAGTATGTGTGAGCGTACTGGACAGCTAGTGTCTCCTGCAGTGAGGAACACGTTTGCTGGGTTTAGAAGAAGCTTGAATGCATAAATATGGGAATGCAAGATCTGATAGGAAAGGATAAGTTGGTTATCACCACCATGCAGCAGGATCCTCAGATATAATGGAGTAGCACATTGCACAGTCTGGTCAACTGCCTGGCTAATGTTAGCAATTTCCGGGTGTTTGTCTATGAAAAAATACACGGGCCAACGTTAACTGGGTATTTGCGGAATGTTAGTCCCGGTTTTAATTGATTCTCAAGATTTGATGCCCGACACTAATACATGTGGCACAAAGAAGTGTTATCACAAATCCTTCCTCTCAGCAGCCCTTACTTTATCACCATCACTGCTCCAAAAAAAATTTATGAGTGTTTCCATTTCTGCTGTTATTTGCACAGTTTTTCCATTTTATTACATTCTTGTATTTCCAAGAGAAGTTTGTTCTTGTTGTGCCCCAGCCATAGGATGAAACATGAACTGAACTGTACACAGAGAACTACAGACTGGTAAAAATAAAACTAAAAAAAAAACTCTGAGTCCCATACTGCTCAGGGTTAACCTGTGCAGTAAAGGCCAGCCCCAGGAAGGAGGAGTCACAGATGGAATCCCCATGATATGTGGAATCCCAGTCGCCCCTCTTTTTTTGTGACTGGTTGTTTGAAGACATACCAATTGTTGTCAATTAGTTTAAAATTATTTTGACCTCCTTTCCAAATTCCTCAAGATACCCCTTGGTTCTAAAAACTAAATATCCACATTGAACTGTCATATTATTGCATCAATTTTATTGGTTCCCTTGTTCCTTTAGTTGTTCATAGTTTATTAGTTTTCTCTATTCTTTCAGGCTTACTTGGTAGTTTTACTTAAATTGTTCTAGCCTAGTAAAGAGTTTGTTAAATAAAAAATGTTTTACTTGGAGGTAAATTGTGTTTGTTAATAAATTATTATACTTTGAGGAGCAGTTGTTGTGATTTTTTTCCATATGTGTGCAGAGTTGCTGTTTTGAGAATGCCAGAGCTAAAATCACTCTTTCATCTATTGTTTTAAAACCGGCGCTGGTATTCACAGTGCAATTCTTGACAGACCAAATGGTTATTTAATTAAACATGAAATAACTTGTATTATTTCAAAACATTCTATATATGTGTACTGCGCAAATCCAACTCCATCTACTGTTCTTTATTACCACACCTCACCAGTCATTTTTTTCATAAACCAATAACTGACAGAGACCCAGAGCTGTTTGGCAAATAATTCCTGATAATCAGGTGGTGCCCAGACTTGGTCATTTTAAATAAAATGATCAATTGTATTAATAATTTTCTTTGGCACTAATAAATAGTTATTTATAGCCAAAGAAAACTTATTGTTGCACAACAAAAGTCAAAATTAATTTTCACACCTATCTTTTATTTGGTCCTTAGTTGAACTGATCTAATGATGAACTGCTACAAAGAATCCAAGCTGGTCTCACATTAGATCCATTGTTAAATTTGTCTGAAGTGATTTTGAAGTGTCACGTTTAAAAGCCAATGGAACTTTTAATAATTTTATATACACAGAATACTGTGATGATGTTTGCTGTGAGAGGTTGGGGTCAAAGGTAAATGAGGGTTGCTGTCTGCCAATGACATCATCTAAGGTTTTTTTGCCATCTCAAACTGTATCCTGCTAAGGATAAAGTGTGAAATATGTTTTTTTCGCCCTCCTATTACTTAATGTGGTCTTTTTTCTTATCATCTTTCTAAAACTGTTTTATACCAGTGACCCAGCTTCTCTACTTAAGACTTCAGTGAGTTCCCATGACTTTTATTATTTGAATGATGGGACCACAGGATGAATTCCTTACCACAGAGGACTTAATGAGCTAATTACCTCTATTAGAAAGATTGGATTAGAACCAGCTCTTACCAGTAAACTCCCAAGGATTATTAATGTCTTTTGATTTGTTTTTCTGTTTAATTTTCTGTATCATTGTAATGTTTTTCCTCATGTACAGCACATTGAGTGCCTTGTTGCTGTAAAAGCGATATACAAATAAACTTGACTTCACTTCACTTGACTTAAACAATATGACAAGGCTTTTATAAAGTACAAAAAATTTTTAATCATTTATCCATTTAATTCCAATTTCTTCCAATGAAGTGGGGACGTTGTGTAAAATGTAAATAAAACACAATACAGTGATTTTCAAATCTTGTTCAACCTATATGCAGTTGAATCCACTACAAAGACAAAATATTTAGGTTCTGTTCTTCAAAGGTTTGCTTGTACAAAACCACCTGCAAACAGGTTTGAGTGGGCAGAGCTGATCTACAAACCAGATGCAAATCGAATTCCATGTGTAAAATCCGCTGAACAGCAGTCACAAACTTTTTAGCCCTTCATCAATATGCAAAACATAAGATAATGACCCATGCGCAAATTTATGGGAGGAGGATATGCAAATGTAACACTTTACCACCCGCAACAAGATTTATCAAGCCTAAAACGGATTGCGGGTGCTGTTTCTGTCACTATATTTAGCACATTTGAAATGCAGGTAACTGAGTTTGTGAATGAGTTGGCAGAGGTTAAAAAAGCTGTTTACAGCTGTATTTCGATGTTAGTCTGACAGTGGCTGTCAGCTTTTATAAGTTTTCATAATTTAGTTTTCATGGTTTAACTGTAGCTTTTAACATTTCTATATTTCTAAATGTTTGTACTGTTTTTTTTTGTAGCACATTGAGATACTTATGGAATTATAAATAATTAAGACACAAAATGCATAAAATAAAACTATGTACAAGTACTTACAATGGCGACAGCAGGATCAACTTGAGTGACTGGTTCCTGGAAAAACCTCTTCAACAGAACAAAAAGGCAGATGTCTTTCTGAACAGAAAGTCTCTGGCGATGTGGCTAAATCTCTCACAAGGTCAGAGACATGGATGGGATGCTGCAACTGAGACCTGTGGTTAGTCTATTCTGGATGGTGAGTGAAGCATCACACAGGTGGTCTGCAGATGTTTGTGATGCCTCGTTCCGCTGTCTACGGTATCGTCCATCAAGTGTGTTTTATGGCTGGCTGAATTGACGGCTGCCACATCACTAAGAGGTAATCGGAAAAATGCAGAATTAGAAGATGGTGCTTACAAAATATTACAATTAGTTATACCCCTCAAAAATTAATCACATCTATAATATTATACTTGGCTGACACAGTAGTCATGTTCTGGTGGTACCTCCTCCAGGGCAGACACCTCAGCTGAAAGCTGGTCCCGCCAGAGAGCAACGCTGACTGCCTCAGTCCAAACCTCACCCTCATCCTCTTCTACAGCCTCCTCTGGGTCATCCTCTGGGGTCATGACATCCACAGCACCAAGGCAGATGTTGTGGAGGATGGCGCATGCTGTTATGAACTGAAAACAATTTAAAAGAGGGTGCATATATGTTTATGTGTATATATTATGTATAATGTATATATAAAATGGATCTAGGTCAAAACTTACGTGAGGTACAAAGGTGTCGTGCACCTCCAGCGCTTGCAGGAAGATGGCCCTGAATCTGGTTTTCATCATTCCAAAAACACGCTCTATTATAGAGCGTGTTTTTGGAATGATGGCTATTAAAGCGCTGGGCTCCCACACCTTGTCTTGTCCTCTTGTAGTGAGTGATGAGGGGGAGTGGATATTGGAGGCATGGGTACCCTCCATCAGCAAGGATAAAATGCCCTGGAGGAGGATCAACTGTACAGTGGGCTGTGGTGGAGCACCCTAGAGTCATGTACTGACCCAGGCCAGCCGACATATGTGTCAATAAAATGGCCCCGATGGTCAGAATATGCTTGCATGATTATGGAAGGGAAGAGTTTCCTGTTCCTGTAGCACTGACCATCAGGGCTCCTTGGACACCTGAAGCGGATATGGCAGCTGTCAATTGCACCCACAGCTTTAAGAAAAGCTCTGTGGCGTGCCAGCCCTGCAAACCCACGGGACACTGCCTTAAGTCCTCAGGGGTCTTTAGAAGGTAGACAAATGGCCACCACCTCCTCTGTAACTCTGTGGACAATGCGATGGACAGTAGAGCAAGGCATCCCAAATACACTTCTGATACTCTAAGGCCCTGTCCCAATACCCACACTACACCCTACGCCCCTCTATGAAGTGTTTACTTTGTACAAGTGCATGTAGGGGTTGAAGTGCGCAGGTTACAAGCGTGCAAAATTGGAGAATTGGGACAGTAGGGGTTACGTCATCGACTTGCAGCTCTGCACCATAACTGCAACATCAAAAAGGGCGGGAACCAGCGCTGTTTTCACAGTCTTACTGCTAAAAAAACTATTTAAAACTGCAACAAGCAATTGTTTTGAGGAGAATAAAGTGCAGGAAGCGACACCAGACTCTCGCCGCGCCAGTGTTTGTTTGAAAGGTAACTTCAGTGTTATGGCCTACTGACTGCCCAGACTCACTCTGAACCCACTGGTATCTTACAATGTTGAGCCTGGAAAACCAGTAAAAAAAATTTTTGCCGGCTTGTTGTCTAAAGTTTACGCAGTTCTTATTATTCTGATTTGATGGCTGGTTACGTTTACGGTTGTGATTTGTTTTTGCTCAGAACGTCACCTGCTTAGATGCAGGCTTCGCCGAAGGACAGATTGAGGGCACAAAGGGGGCGGGGCTAAGGACCACTCTGGAGAATTGGGATACACTACGCACTCGAACCCATCAACGGGATCGCGCAATTCAGGGACACAAGGGTGGAAGTGCGAGTACTGGGACAGGGCCCGGGTCCTTCGAAGGATGCAGCCCCTGAAGCTGATTTCCGGGTCAGCCTCGGCGTTGGTACATTCCCTTTCCGGTTGATTTTGTCAAATATAAATTTGCTTCAGTACTTGTAAAAGTGTTCTGCATCTTGTTAAATTGTTTTCTGAAATATTAATTTGTTTTCTGAAATATAAATTTGTTTCAGTACTTGTAAAATGTTTCGCATCTTGTTAAATTGTTTTCTGAAATGTAAATTTGTCTTTAGGTTTGTAAAATGTTTTAGATTTTGTAATGTTGGTTTGCACCCCACGGCCACCGTAACAAGTTACTAAACACAACTACAAATTATAAAACACAACAACATTTCAAAAAACACAACGACATTAACTAAGCACAAAAACATTTCAAAAAACGGAACAACATTTCAAAAAAACACAACATTTCAAAAAACAACATTTCAAAAAACACAACATTTCAAAAAACACAACATTTCAAAAAACACGATAACAGTAACCTACCGGAAAAGATTGGTGCCAGTGGAAGACATGAGACATCGCTGATTGGTTGACTGTGCTGTTGGACGGACCACAGTTCTTGTTCCACCCATATCGAGGATGCATTGAGGCATCCTTCTGCGAACTTGGGTAAGCTAGGTTTCCCATAATGCACTCACCAGCAGCAGTCAATGGAGAAGGTGAGTGCAGACATTTATCGTTTTTATACCACTATTATTTTCTGACAAAATGTAGTTTTAAGGCGAGAAAGTCGACCTCAAAACTTCATCCATGCAGTCAGTTTAACAAGAGTGAGCCTAGTTTGAAATGTGCTCCGGTATTTTCGGAGCAGCAGAGCTCCGCAGACAGGTCGCAGTGGCTGCAGGCTCAGCGGGCGGCTGGAGGGGTTTTTCCCCACTAACTGACTGACCTCAACCAGTCACTCTGTGATTTTCTGCTACTTGTTATTTGTTTGCAGCAGCTGAAAGTAGATATAAAGCATTTTATAATATGTGGTGGATAACTGCAAGTACCAGAATGTAAAATATAATATTTTCTCTTTTGAAAATGTTAACATTTGTCTGAGCTACCGCACCCTGCTGGCGGTCAGACGCCTCGGAGTCCCTCCGGTCCTTGGTCCCCAGAAGGGATCACACTCTAAATAACACTTGCTCCTAAAGGAACGACTCTCAAACTGATTCTAACGTTTAGCTGTTTAATCTAAATAAGGCAGAGGAATGTTTACAGAGATCAGCGCTGAGGCTTTTGTCTCGGACTGTCGCCGTCTGTACATGAGGGCCATAGCTAGTGATCAAACAGAGCTCTTTCACTTTTGTCTTGGAAGTGGTGGCCTAGTGGTTAGAGTAGGGGATTTGCGTTATAGGCCACAAGTACCCGGGTTCGAAATATAGCCTGCCACTCTGGGTCCCTGAGCAAGTTTTTTGAAATATTGCGTTTTTTGATTTGTAGTTGTGTTTTTTGAAATGTAGTTGTGTTTTTCAATTTGTTGTTGTGCTTAGTTAATGTCGTTGCGTTTTTTGAAATGTGTTTTGTGAAATGTTGTGTTTTCTGATTTGTAGTAGTTTTTTGAAATGTTGTGTTTTCTGATTTGTAGTTGTGTTTTTTGAAATATAGTTGTGTTTTTTGAAATGTTGTTGCGTTTTTTTAATTTGTAGTTGTGTTTTTTTTTTATGTAGTTGTGTTTTTCAATTTGTTGTGCTTAGTTAATGTCGTTGCGTTTTTTGAAATGTTGTGTTTTGTGAAATGTTGTGTTTTCTGATTTGTAGTTGTGTTTTTTGAAATGTTACATTTTTTTATTTGTAGTTGTGTCTTTTGAAATGTTGTCTTTTTTGAAATGTTGCGTTTTTTATTTGTAGTTGTGTTTTTTTAAATATAGTTGTTTTTTAATTTGTTGTGCTTAGTTAATGTCGTTGTGTTTTTTGAAATGTTATGTTTTTTTAAATGTGTTTTTTGATTTGTAGTTGTGTTTTTTTAAACGTTGTTGCATTTTTTGATTTGTAGTTGTGTTTTTTTAAATATAGTTGTGTTTTTTTAAATGTAGTTGTTTTTTAATTTGTTGTGCTTAGTTAATGTTGTGTTTTTTGAAATGTTGTGTTTTTTGAAATGTTGTTGCGATTTTTGAAAAGTTGTGTTTTTTGAAATGTTGCGATTTTTGAATGTAGTTGTGTTTTTTAATTTGTTCTTGTGCTTAGTTAATGTTGTGTTTTTTGAAATGTTGTGTTTTTTGAAATGTTGTGTTTTTTGATTTGTAGTTGTGTTTTTTAATTTGTTGTTGTGCTTAGTTAATGTTGTTGCATTTTTTGAAGTGTTGTGTTTTTTGAAATGTTGGTTTTTTGAAATGTTGTGTTTTTTTAAATGTTATTGCGATTTTTGAATGTAGTTGTGTTTTTTTATTTGTTGTTGTGCTTAGTTAATGTTGTGTTTTTTGAAATGTGTTTTTGAAATTTGTTTTTTGAAATGTTGTGGTTTTTGATTTGTAGTTGTGTTTTTTCATTTGTTGTTGTGCTTAGTTAATGTTGTGTTTTTTGAAATATTCTGTTTTTTGAAATATTGTTGCGATTTTTGAATGTAGTTGTGTTTTTTTATTTGTTGTTGTGCTTAGTTAATGTTGTGTTTTTTGAAATGTGTTTTTTGAAATGTTGTGTTTTTTGATTTGTAGTTGTGTTTTTTAATTTGTTGTTGTGCTTAGTTAATGTTGTGTTTTTTGAAATGTTGTGGTTTTTGAAATGTTGTGTTTTTTGATTTGTAGTTGTGTTTTTTTATTTGTTGTGCTTAGTTAATGTTGTTGCATTTTCTGAAATGTTGCGTTTTTTGAAATGTCTTTTTTGAAATGTAATTGTGTTTTTTAATTTGTTGTTGTGCTTAGTAAACGTCGTTGCGTTTTTTGAAATGTTATGTTTTTTTAAATGTTGTGTTTTTTGATTTGTAGTTGTGTTTTTTTAAATATAGTTGTGTTTTTTGAAATGTAGTTGTTTTTTAATTTGTTGTGCTTAGTTAATGTTGTGTTTTTTGAAATTTTGTGTTTTTTGAAATTTTGTGTTTTTTTATTTGTAGTTGTGTTTTTTTAAATGTTGTTGCGTTTTTTGATTTGTAGTTGTGTTTTTTGAAATATAGTTGTGTTTTTTAATTTGTAGTTGTGTTATTTTAAATGTAGTTGCGTTTTTTGATTTGTAGTTGTGTTTTTTGAAACATAGTTGTGTTTTTTGAAATGTAGTTGTGTTTTTTAATTTGTTGTTGTGCTTAGTTAATGTGTTTTTTGAAATGTTGTGTTTTTTGAAATGTTGTGTTTTTTGAAATGTTGTGTTTTTTGAATATAGTTGTGTTTTTTAATTTGTTGTTGTTTTTAGTGAATGTGTTTTTTGAAATGTTGCGTTTTTTGAAATGTTGTGTTTTTTTATATGTAGTTGTGTTTTTGAATTTGTTGTTGTGCTTAGTTAATGTTGTTGCATTTTTTGAAATGTTGTTTTTTGAAATGTTGTGTTTTTGAAATGTTGTGTTTTTTGAAATATTGTTGTGTTTTATAATTTGTAGTTGTGTTTAGTAACTTGTTGATGTGGTTTGCTCTACAGGGCCACCGTAGCATTCCTTGTTATTGTAGCTCCGCAGGCTCTTCTTTTACCCTTTGCTGAGGTGCATCTGAGAGCAATTTGTTTTGGTGCCGTCTCTTTAAATGCTATTTAGGCCGTTCACACCCCGCCCCCCTCCAGATCAGAGAGAGTTCCACTCCCCCTGATTCAGCCATTTTTGTAGTTTGATACCAGAGATACAATTGTCTTGTGCATCAGAACCAAGGCAAAAATGGCAAAAACAATGCAAACCTGTGTATATAATATTACTATTCAAAACATGCATTACAGTTCATTCCTCAAGGAACTAAAAGCAGCACACAGCACTGACATAAGCAGAAGACACGATGCTACTGCTATCAGAACAATGGCCAGGACAACATATCAACACAATGATTCATGTCTAAAATAAAGTTTGTTGTCATTTTAGTGTTATTTGCAGCTTACTGCTTTGCTGTGTTCATCAGAAGGAATTGAACCCTTAATCAGATGAAGTCTTTTAGCAAATCCTTCTTGATGCTGGTCTAGGTTGCTGAAGGCACTCATCCTTGAAATGCGGAAATATGAGTATTCTCCAAGTTGGAAGATTCTGATTTGAAGACAAATTTTCATCCATGGCTTAGTGGTGAAGTAATCATCTTCCAGATGAAAGGTTTGGGGTTTGATCCAGAACCCCGCCACATGTCAAAGTGTACTTTGTAAAGATACTGTTTACTTCAAATCACTTGAGATGATAGTTCAGAGTTAAATTATAAATGATTTAAATAAAATGTATCAGTGATAGTGGAATTATCTTTATTGAATGTTCTAACAATTGACACAACACATTTTTTGTGGAAATCCAGAGTATTTGCGTTCCACTCCATTCAAGTAAAAATATATTAATGAATTTATTGTTATTTAGCAACAATGACAGACCTCTGAGTTCTAATTAAGACCTGTACCAAACAGCAGGTCGTTCTGGACCTAGTTCACACTTTGATTTTAAGAAACGCCCAGCTTAAGCTAAATTGATAGTTGTGTGGGAGAGACCAGAGCACAGCCTGCCTACTGCTGCAGCACTAGTCATGGATAATTACACTGTACAAAGCTTAGTGTATAACACAGGACAACAACACTTTCTCTAAGTTTCATCCACACACCATTACCCAGAACCGCAAAACAACATGTTCAGAGTTGAATGAGTCAGTTCAAAACTGAGTGGAAGTAAACTAACGTTAGCCCAGCACCTCAGCAGACATCTTCTGTGCAAAGAACCTAAGCAGAATATGATGCACACTTACAGAAGATATTTTGAAGCCATATGTACCTGCAAATATAAACACATAGGTGTTACGTTGACTACCGCTTTTCACTGGACAATGCATCAATACAGCCACCATCTTGGTACGGGGACCTTGCAAGCCTAAAGCATGGCAGCCTATTGTAGCAAAAGACTGTCTCCAACTACAATCACTTAAAGCTTTCACCCAACCTTTAAGCAGTTCGATTTATTACAATGTAAAGCATGTTTCATGTAGTACACTAATAAAAAACTAAAGATATAAGAAAAATATGTAGCCAGTTATGTCTGGCCTATTTAAAATGACCTCATCAAAATGTTCTCCATAGGGTTAAACTATTTTCTTACTCCATGATGTGGTCTCGTTGATGTGCTTCACA
The DNA here is from genome assembly GCF_021462225.1 of Girardinichthys multiradiatus. Lineage (NCBI taxonomy): Eukaryota > Metazoa > Chordata > Actinopteri > Cyprinodontiformes > Goodeidae > Girardinichthys > Girardinichthys multiradiatus. Next base: position 49,265,543 of record NC_061812.1, read on the forward strand.
CAAAAGCTAAGTTATTCTAAAGGGATCATATGTTGAACATTCTGATAAACATGTTTGTTTTATAGAAGTATAGAAGTTGAAGAATTAATGATGAAAACCTACATAGTTTTCATCACAGTTTATGGAATAAAATATCACGTTCTGGTCATCAATTTCTTTTAAAATCAGCAAAATGATCAGATCTATAACCCAGTGGAACATTGGTTTACATATATTGAAATGAAGTCACATAGTGTACAATTTGAACAGAACAGCTGCCATTAACTCTTTTTTTGCCTTTTAAGTTCTACCGGCCCAAAGCATCTGTTTAACTGTGTTTCTCTCCTGGAAGAAGCCACAGAGGGAGCTGTTGCTACTAGAACATTTGAAGAAATTATTATTTTCTTTTATAGAATTGTTTATTCCACATGGGAAGTTATTTAGTAGAAGAAGTAAGCTGGTGACAAGTTATAAAATGAGTCCGGGAAGAAAAACAAAGGGTGTGTACTCCAGGCTGTATCTACGGATTGAACTTGTTGGATTTTTTTGTCAGTCCTGCTGCCGAGTAATAAAGTTGAACTATACCGCTGTTGCTTGTGTGGTGTAACCCTCCCATTATCTATCTTCAGTGCTTCTGTCTACATTCTGTCCTCTCAGCCTTCAGTCAGTCTCAGCAGATGACCACTCATCCTGAGGCTGGTTCTGGTTCTGCTGGAGGGTTCTTCCAGTTCAAATGGAGTAGTTCCATTTCGATTACATTTCTACGCAGGGTTCTAGTGAGATCACTTTGACCGGACGTGAGATTGAACTTATTAAACCTGCATTGTTGCTGACAGGTGCATTTCAGTCAATTAGAAAATGAATGAAAAGTTCATTCATTTTTCTTAATGTTAAACGTACATAGTCAATAGATTTACTACACAGAAAATGACATATTTCAAATATTCACGTTGTAAATGTTAAAGATTCTAACTCACAGTTGAAACTGAGATGTGTCCTCCGACACACGATGGTGACGGTTCTGACATTCAACATCTACGTCTTTATTTCTGTAATATGTTTTGAGCCAGCTTTCTCAAGCCTAGGTAACTCATGTTGGAGCAGAGAAAACTGTCCTCAAGCTTCAGGAGAAGACATTTCATTAAAAGAAAAAAAATGTAAATATTGTTTTATTTTTCTATTGAAATAGCGAAATGTTGGCCATGTATAATATTAAATGATGCTCCCAACTGGGTACAAAATCAAATAAAATCTGTCAGACTCAGAGACCTTCTTCAGGAAAGCACCCTGTTACTATGGAAACAATTGTGTTACGTTAAGGCTAGATTTTGCCTTAACCCTTGTGTGGTGTTCGGGTCTGTGGGGCCCATTTTCATTATTTACTGAAGGACAAATTATACAATTAATGTAAATTAATTGTAAATTTGTTTCCACTCATATCATGATTTTAATTAAGTGTTTGATTGTGAGGCATTAAAAATTACAAAATGCAACGGGTCCACGGGACCCAGAAACATTGGATGAGTAAAAACAATATGAACACCACACAAGGGTTAAATATAGGTATTAAAATTGTTTTATAGCATATTTCTTTGTTTTCTGTCTGAAATCACAGTAAAACTGTAATTTTGAGTCTTGGTCTTGTGTTATAACACTTCCACTGTGTCAGGTGAGTGAAACATCTTTGCTAATTATTATAAATCAAACTCTAAGCATGGTGAAGTAAAAACATAAATCTGTTTTTGGACATGCAAAATACATTGAACAAAAATATAAAGGCAACACTTTGTCTGTTGCTCCCAATTTTTATGTGCAGAACCCAGAAATCTAAGACTTTTTCTATGGACACAAAAGGCCTGTTTCTCTTGGAGATTGGTCATGAATCTGTCTAAATCTGTGTTAGTGAGCACTTCTCCTTTGAAAGAAACAAACCTTTTGTGTCCATAGAAAAAGTCTTTAATCTTTGGGTTCAGCTAATGAAGTGTTGCGTTTATATTTTTTCAATGCATGATGTTTACAGTAGATCACAGTAAATGTTTTTTGTGTGTTTCTAGACTGCAAAGACATTTGCTCTTCTCACATTTTAGCTAATGATAAGCTGCAGGTCTATAACAATAATAAGTCATGTTGGTTGATTTGGAAATGTTTCTCCTTCGTTGTGTACCAGTCCATCAAAGGCACACTGAACAGTGACAACATGTCCTCCCTTTATAATCAGTATCATTCACTTATGAATATGTGTGCAGACCTAATGTGTAGCAGGCCTGTTGTCACACAGCACACAGTGAGAAGATTGGCAGACCTAATGTGGAGCTGGGCCTACACAGAGTTGGGTTTCAGGCTAATTGGGATCATACGCCGCATGTGCAGTTTTGGCACATGTGCTAAATTAATCAGGGACTCTTTAATGGTGGAAAAATTCTCCTGTGTGTAGTTGGAGAAGTGGCTTGACATCCACCCACCCACCCCAAGACCCCCCAAGCCTGGGCTGTGTCTAAGCATGGACCTTTTGACTCGATAAACACCCGCTCTCTAAAAATTGGGGTTTGTATCTCATGCTCACACCAAAGCACTCTCAGGCCACCACAAAGGCTCCTCTTAATGATTAAATTGAATGATTGTTTCAAATCTGCAGATTCCTGGCAACTGACGCTTCCTCCTGATTGTAATTTATGTCGGAAGTCATTGCTGTCCTACACTCTGCCACATCCAAAGCCCAGGAGAGGGACTGGGTACGGGGATTGGGCTTATAGTATCCTGTCTGCTGTAGATCATGGGCTCACCTTGCAGCATTTCTTAAATCTGCTCCACTTTTTCCTTTTCATTTGTCGAGCCCTTTTTGCCAACCTGAGCTCTGCTGTTTAGGTTGACCTGTCATTAAGCTGCATATGATTTAGCCTTAACAAAATTTGACATCCTATAGGCAAGGACTGATTAGGCACTCTTAATGTATGCAGTTTGTGTGTGTGTGTGTGTGTGTGTGTGTGTGTGTGTGTGTGTATGTGTGTGTGTGTGTGTGTGTGGGTGGGTGTGTGTGGGTGTGTGTGTTTGTGGGGTGGGGGTTGCAAATATCCATGTCAGCCATGGATTGTACCTGATGCTGAGAGCGTTTCTGCCGGGCCACAGAATAAAGGAAAATGACTGATAAATAAAAAAATAAAAAACAATGAACATGATTAAGAGGAATCTGGAATTTCATCCCTTCTGTCTGAGATATTTGAAATATTAATCCATAAATGTTCCTCAAGCTCAGAAGCATCTTTCCACTGGTACACCTGAGACTGTGATTGAAACACTTACAGCTTTTAACTTTTTGGTTATTTAGCATGTTGACATTAATCTTTCATAAACATGGGTTTCATCTTGTATTGCAGACAGGATATATTATAATGATTGGCTGATTCAAACATAATACATTCATAAAGACAGTTTAAGATTAACCTAATGAAGGTCACAAACTCTGGACAGGTTAGCACTTTTGACAGTAACTCAGTTCTTCATCATGGTGCTTCACAGTATAATTTAATACTTTTAAAATGCAAAACATCATGAATACAATAAAATATAAAAAACATTTTAGCTGTCCAGGCGTTTCCCAAAGTCATTGTTTTCCTGCTCAAAAAGGTTTTGGGTTCGGGATGCTAAAGCTGAATAAATTAGAATCTAAACACTAATAAGGCTCATTTTGTCAGATTAAAAGTACTCTCTGAAAATAGCAAATTTTAAGCAGGCATTAAACATACTTTTCATTAAGCCCACTTTTATGTATATATTTTTTATTGGTCTGATGTAATATTGTAATATATATATATATATATATATATACACAGACTACTGGTCACACGTTTTAGACACTCTTTCTCGTTTAATGTTAATGGTATAATAATAATAGACATAATAATAATATTAATAGATGACATTTACATAATAAACATTTATTACATTACACATTTGTAGTAAACAAAAATTTGTAAAAGAACATTAAACATGTTTTATATTTGTGATTCCTCACAGTAACCCTTCTTTGCTTTGATGACTTAAATATTCACCTTTAGCCTGCTCCTAATGCACCTCTGTGAAGTTCTTTCAAGACTATTTGGAAAACCATTTCAGGTGACCATTTCATGAAGGCAGTAATCAAATGCGTGGAGTTATTTCACGCTTTTTTATTCAGTGAGATTCTACTTACAATGTAAACATTGTAAGTAGAATCATTTATTTGTTACTTTATTTATTTTTCATCATTTATTTATTACGTAAATATCATTTCTTCTTATTATTATTATTATTTCATGGTGTGACAGGGATATTCTGACAGGTCTAATCCCAACCAATCCCATGTGGCAGTCAGATTTTCTTTCAGCAGTCTTACTACAATCAGTGACAGGCTGAGTGTTTCCGTGGAGGAGGACCACCATGTTGGAAAGGTTTGTGTGCTGACTCAGTCTGAAATTTAGGGACTTTTGAAACAAGCTTTTGTTGTTTTTCTCCCTTTTTTCTTTTCTTTTTTTAAACTTAGAAAAAAGGAATTAAAACCTTTTATTTTTATACACATGCTGTTTGCAACAAATGTTTCCTTTAAAGTAAATGATCTTGGCACTCCGGCGCTGTTCTGTTGTTTACAGGACCAAGCACTGGTGTTTGCCCCACCATGACCCAGCATCCTGCTGATCCAACACACTTCCATGACGCCGTCTGGGAGTGTGCTTTAAAGGCCCTCAGGAAAGCTTTGGGGAAAGGGATTCAAACAGTTACAGAAAGAAAAAAGGTTCAAATCTTTTCAAAAATTGGATTTATGTTCAACATTTATGTAATATTTGTGATTTACTGAGCTGCTGACTGCTTTGTATAAATTTAACAAAGACTTTAATCTGATGTTAGAATAAACATGTGGCTCTATTTCATTTAACTCTTCAGTTGGTTGTGTTGGTCAAATTATATATATATATATATATATATATATATATATATATATATATATATATATATTCACTGCTTTGTTCTCATCATAACTTTGTATTATTAATATAATGTTTGACAACTGCTGTGTAAATAAGGCTTAGCCGAGTTGTGTTGAAAATTGTGAAAGAGCAGATATTCATCTAATCCACTGATTTCCTCATCTGTTAAAACAAACATTCATATTTATTCTTCATCTTGTGTTCAATGCACAGTAAAATAAACTGACCGGCTGATGACAAGCATTTTAATGCTGTGTCAGAACAAGTGCTGCCGACGGAAAAGAAAAACGTACATTTCTCACAACAATAACTGACTCCATCTTTAGTGAATTAAATGTCTTTGACGACATTCTGAAGCGTGCAGAGACTGGAGTCACTAAGAGGCAGCAGAGGCCCAGTTGCTTTGAAACCCACAGTGGATTCTCCGTTTGTTTATTAAGTCTTACAGCTCAATAAAAAGCTAAATTATTGGCTCAGAAAATTCATAATAAACATAAACTAATATTCCATCTGAATCATGCACCCAGTTTTTAAGGCAGGTTTTTAGATATTTTAAAACCCACAAGAAATATTGTTAATTTAAAAAAAGACAGAAAAAAATTTTTGGGAAAATGTTTGTTTGGAAAAATATGTTTCCAGGCAAATAAATTATTACTAATAAACTAACTCATAACTAAGTTATTTACTGTCCTGAAACAATGTTAATACAATGATGTGCAGCGATCAAGCTGTAAGTTCACTTTTTATGAGCTGCTTGAAAGCTTGGATTGCTGTAAAATAAATAAATAAATAAAAAAGCTGTTACAGTAATAAACTCAGTCATTTTAATAAACAGTGGTCTGCAGGAGTATTCTTCCATTCGGCCCCAAACTGTGCTGCTGTTTCCAGGACAGGTGATCAGACATGCACTGTTAAAAGGTTGGGTGTTCCTGCAGTACCCAAGCAACCACACAGTCAGGACCTTAGCCAATTTATTAATCTTCCTGCTCCTCTGTAATCAGTTTGGACTAAATGCTTGTATTTCCTGATTTTACATCCACCCAGGTAATGATGCTGCGGTTTAGCTAATGCTTATTTATACTAATATATGACAGAATAAGAAACTGTAGAGGAATTTGACGGATAATACATCTCACAATTATTTAATTTTTATTCAAGAATATTAGTTTGTTAACACAATGTTCAACTGCTGCTAAAATCGAACATTATTTTTTTGGAACAAGGTTGATAGGTTATAAGTATAAATATATCAGTTTAATTAAATTCATTTAGCTAAATAAGTACATTTTACAAACTGGATAGAATTCATTTAAATGTGTTTTAATTGTTAAACTTACATCACTTTAATCCTGAAAGGTTAATTCATTGTTTAATTCTTCAAACAGTGAGAGGCTGTTTTATCAGTGTTTAGACGAGCGGTGTCGGTCCGGCCCGGTAGTTCTTGCTCCTCTGAACCGGGCTTTATTATTTAATCATCCTCCATCCACTCATGATTCGGACCAGTCGGGAACGCGGACCCACGAATAATAAAATTAGAAGGTTTTTCATTTAAAAGCACTTTCTTCATTACGTTACAGATTTACTAGAAGAAGCAAAAAAAGTGCGTTTCCAAAATGTGTCCTCCAAAGCGAAGCATCCTGAATGATGAGTCAGGTTTGGGGTTTTCTTGAGGCTGAAGTTGAAATCAGTTTATTCCTGTTCTTTGTATTATTTCTGCTTATTGAGTTGTTGCTCATTACGCTGCAGCTGATGTTTTTGTCGGAGTACAGTTCGGTTCCATCATGAGGCCCACACTAGCATTAGGCTACTGAGTTTTTTTCCCAAACAACTTCAGAAACTCGTCTGCGCAGGTGAAGATTTGTTGCGTTCATTTCCTGACAAATGTGACGCAGTTCAGGCAACCTAACATGCGCAGAAAGCAAGAACTTCCTCCGTGTGCTTCTGCAGTCAAGGTCTATATTATTGACTTCCTTGGAATAAGAACAGCTCCTGGAAGAGGAAAACCTTAAAGATGACCTTGGTGATGGTGAAGCTGCCTGAAAGCACCCTGCGTTATGTCCAATCTCAGGAAAAAATGGACACATGAATACATTTTTGTAAAATGTTTTGGTCTGCATTACTTTGTGTATTTGGTCTAATCTTAAATATTGTGTGCAATAATTGACATAATATGTTTTACTTTGTGAATTGAGTTACAAAAATTTTCTTTTTAGTAATATTCAAATTTCTCAATATATATACACACACACACACACACAAACATTTTCAGAAAGTTAGGCAACAAAGTATACCCACCACTTAGGAACATGAAAAAATATCCTGTAACGTTTTTTTTTTTTTTTATTAAATAATCTCTGTTCTATTAGTTCTTTCTCCATTATTAAACTTTAGTTAACACAATGTAACCTACTGAGTCATATAAACACATTGATTTTAGTTTTAAAAAGCCACAGCTTCAGTATTGTGTCTTACTATATTTTTCCAGTTGCTGAGGTTAATAAAGAAATATTAGATACAATGAGGACTCATTAGGTCCCCACTACAGAAAATATCCTCCAACATTTGCTTTTCTTGGAACGTACTCTGGGCCCTTTATGTATGATATATGTATTATGTTTTATATAAGCTGAAACAGATATATTATCCTATGCTGTAAGGTGCTAGTTTATTTTCCACCATCGCAGTCACCTCCTTTCTTCCACACATTTTATTTAAATATTGTCTGTATAAAAGTAGAATGCTTGTTTGGTTCCCCTCTTGCTCCTGCTGAGAGATGTTTGATGCTGAGGGGATTGGTCGGCTGTTATCAATATGTCATCCTGAGTGAAACAGCAGATATTTTTGATTTTAATCTTTAAAAATACCTGACATTGTTTTGGCCACATAAGCGTGACTGTGCTCCACAGCTGCTTGCACTGAACCCACAAGACTTTGAAAGCTGATATGAACACATGTATTGTTTAGAATGAAAGAAAGAGAGTGTTACTGAAAATATATTTAATAATTAAACAAAGCACAGTTACATAAAAGGAATGCAAAACAGATGAGTAAGAGTGGATCATAGAAGTTGAAAATAGACCTACTGCAAAGGTTTGAGTTCCTTCCTGAGCAGCAGCAAGTTCATCATGAAGGAATGTGACAAAAAACACACGGCTGCTTCATGGAGCAGATCCGGTCTCTGGAAGCATCCTCCTCCAGGTGCACTTAAGGGTCCCAGCGGTTCTGCAAGTCCAGCTGAATTACATCACTCCTCCTGTGTGTTCTCGAAGTGAGAGCTTGACCCGTCAGACTGACGATCGGCATCAGCAGCAGATCGTTCCTGCTCAGAGAGCTGCTCGCTGCTGGGGATGGAGTTCTTCTTTGGTCGGCCTTTTGGCTTGGTGGGGGACTCCAGTCCTCCTCCCTGGAGAACCTGCTCGTAGAAAATCTCGTTCAGGTCCATGTAATGTTCATAAGCAAATTCAGCACATCAAGATAATTGGGAAATGCTGCCATTTCAGACATGTAGACTCATTTATTTTGTAATCTATCCCCAAAAAGAGCAGGCACTCTCTGGTACTTCTCAACCACAAAGCACCGCTGCTGCCACCAATATTTGAGTTTAATATTTCAAGATAAAATAGACTCATCAGCCCTACACTGCACCATAGTTTCATCAGCAGTGCACAACTTACAATTTTCTTCCATTTCATCCTCCGGTTCTGGTACCAGGTTTTGACTTGCAGTTGACTGAGGCCCAAAGACTCGGCCAAATCTATCCTGCAGGGATCAAACACACATCCACACATTTCAGTATTTCCAATATTAGCACTGAAGTGGTTTAAAAAACAAAACAAGTAACAATTCCAATGTTTTAAACCGTTCTTTAGTATTTTAGTGAGGAGGATAAATGCTAAACCATAGCTCCAGCGTTGCCAAGCAGCAGCAGCTCCAACACTGAGTCCTTTGTATTTTTCTTTGACTTGGTGGTTTTAGAGTTTACATTTTGCAACTAAAAATAACACATGTGGTCCGACAGTGTAGGGCTAACTAGCTGCTACAGGACATGTTAGACAAAAACACTTAAACCAGCATAGCTTAATTAAACAAATCTGTATGCTAACATAGAAGCAACTTCAATGTTTCACCCTGGAATCGATGTAAAATATATTGAAAAATATTATTAAAAAATAACAAATCCTGATTCCATAAAGAGTGAAATAAAGATAATAATGAACCCTCTCATGCTACAAACACCCTGGACTTCTCCTGTGGCTTAATCCGAGTCTACAGTTAAAATCAGGGCTGTTCAGATGTTGGTTCAAATCTGTGAAATAAGTTCTAAAGGATTTTTTTTATTTGATCTGCTCTTTACAAAAAAAATTTTTAAAACGAATTATATGACAAGGTTCTATTTATTTGTATTACATGTCCATACAGTGTAATTTTCTTTCTTTTTTAGGACTATTTTTGGTTGTTTTCTAATTAAGGTGCCCAGTTGTACGCCAGTGATTTATTCAAATAAATAATTATATAAAGGAACCTGAACCCGATCCTCAGATTTAATTAGTTCCTTTCTTTTGAGGATGAACGAATATGTGTAAACTACAGCGTAGATTTAACACATTACTTAGGAGGAAAAATATGAATCTACACAAGGGTGAGCACTAAATATTACATGTAAGTTATTTGTTTCTATATAAACTCAAAACGACTTTATCAAATTGAGATTGAACTAAATGTAAACTTACAATTGGCGATTTTTCCCTTGTTTTCTACTAATAACTACTGGATCAGTTAAGAACAGAAAGGCAAAAGCACGCCGCTCCAACCGACATGGTCCAACTTATACTACCGCTGCCAGGAGAACTACTGGACTGTTTCATTCCTCGGTTCGTCTGAAGCTGAAATGGTGGAGGTCTGATTTTAACTGATATTAACATGCCTAAACTAAAATGTCTGAGTTACAGACGCACCTGTCTGGGGTAGAGAGGTACTTCTGCTTCTCGAAGCGCTTCTCCAGGCCCATGAGCTGCAGCTCGGTGAATACGGTGCGGCTCCGGCGCCCTTTCTTGCTCTTTCCGCCGCCGTCGGCTCCGTGCTCCAGCTTCCCGCGCAGGTGCAGGTCCAGCGGCAGGTGGTGGCTGGCGGGGCCGACCTGCAGGCCCGGAGCCGCGGACAGAAGCGGGGAGGCGAGCGGGGAGCCCAGCGAGCAGGACAGCGGGGACAGGGGGAACTTGAGGAGGCTCGCATGGTCGGCTTTTAACACTGCGGCGGGGTGGAAAAGGAAACATGGCGGTTCAGTTTAAAAAGTTGCTTCTTGGAGGTAAGTTTAGGTTAACGGACGAGCTTCAGTGACACAATGACCTCCGGGAAACTGTCTTCCTCATTTGAATCTTTTACACTAAATAATTCTTAATTTATGAATAACTGCGATTAACTATTAGGCCGTGTTTTTTTTTTTTTTGTTTTTGTTTTTTTTTATCGAAAGAATAAGAATTTATTTAACCTTACATTGCTCATTTAAATTGGGTCTAAGAGAGATTAATAAAAGTAGTAGAGCCTCAAAAACATGGCGGATAAATAAAAACCTGTTTTATATAGTTTTTACTGCACTTATTCATAGCATTGGTGTTTGACAGAAAACAAAGTCAGGGATAAATAAAGTCAGTTCATAATAAAATCGAGCCTCTAGTTAGGCATTCAACGGATCTGAGCTGGAACATTACGGAGACTAGAACCAAAACCATGTTGGATCAAAAACAAAACCTAACAAACCAAAAAAATCACCTGGACTAAATAGGCTCTAGAAGTCATTAGTATATATGTAAAAAACTGGGGGAAAAACAAAAGTTATTTGAAAAAAAAAAATTACTTAACTATTTAGTTTGAACAATCATAACAAAACAGGAGGCGATTCTTAAATGCATTCAACATAATCAATATTTTACTAAACTGAAAAATAAAAATGAATTATCTTTGCATTTTTGCTCATTAAAGTCTTTTGGATTTATTAAATTTATTTATTTTTATATCAAAGTAGTTTGTGGAAATCAGATCTCTTCCCTTCTGTTTTTTTCTTTCTTGATATTTTGCAACTTGATTATATTGATACAGATGCTGGATTAAAGACAGGAATAACTACATTTCTTTTTGAATAGCACGATTTAATGTGATCATGCTAGAATATTGATTAAAAATCCATAGGCCTAAGTAGGATACGTTTGGTTTTAAACAATCAACTGTGACAACTATTGCTCTAATATTAAGTCTGAGCCTAAGATGCAGAACTCACCCAGTTGACTGTGGAAAGGTCGGGCTGACAGAAGAGCCTGGACCCCGAACTTGAGCAGGTCTCCGGCCGGTGCTGATGTCTTGTGCTCCGGGTGATCCGTCAGGATTTCCTCTATCATGAAACTCCTGTAGCGGTGAGTCCTGTGGTCCGGCTGGACGTCAGGGGGGTAGTAATGCGCGCCCATGTCCAGCGGGTGCTGCATCCTTCGGGCCGTGGGATCGACACCAGGCGCGTACACGGAAGATCGCTCCTTCAGATCCCCGACTCACAAGTCATGTTTTCTCCGCAGCATCAAGTCTGCAGCTCAGAGTTGTCCTAAGGCTCTCGAGCAACCCGATTACAGGTAGGCTGATCTCCAAAGTCCTCTGATAGAGATTTGAGCTCTTTTTTTGTCCATATGCTTTTCCTTTGGCGGAGGAACCTTACAGCCGATGGTTATCACTTGCCCAGAGTCCGAGCATGTGCATGGCCTGTTGGTGTTCCTGCGGACCGAGAAGCCCGGCACCTTGGCAGTGAGATGAGGAATAAGCCTTTTGGTGTTAAGAGTTCCGTCGTGGCTCCACCCCTCCTCCCGAGATTTGCCCGTGCAGCTCTCTGTCTTTGTTGCAGCTAAATCTCCATGCAAAGGCGCGCTTGTCATGCACGGACTTATGCAAAACAGAACTAAAGATGTTTGGGAGCAAGGGCACTTCAAGCAGCTTCAAGAAAAATATTAGCCTAATGGTGGCGGTGAAAAGGCTGGAAATGAAACGAGGAAAATATAAAAACTGCTTGCAATAACTCCTGTTGATGCTTGCAATGCAGCATTTTCTAGATGCATATGTAGATTTATTTCGCATGCAACAGTCAGACTTAGTTTTGCAGTGTAACTAGATTGTTTTGATTTCTAATGTACTTCCTCAACTGCTCCTTTGCAGTTTTTGACTATAGCCCAAGTACCACAGGGGTGTTTTAGAAGAGCTTTACCTTTGAATCATGACCCCAAAACCTTCCTTCGGATGACTTGTAAATGATTTCCAGTTGAGGATCAATGATGTAGCTTTATAAAATATCGCTCTTTCTCCTTAGAAGCCTTGATCTAAAAGTTAGATCAAAGCTTCTAAGCAGAATAAAATACAGGCTATACTGACTGGAACATTGAAGAATAAAGGCACACTACCCAAAAAAGAAAGGTTAACAAGAACCATCACAGAAATCACTGAAAGCACATTTCCTTAAAAAGACTTGTGTCACTGAATAAAAGCGTTGTTGTGGCATCTGATAACAACACAGATCGGACTGGAAATTTTCTTAGAAATAAAACAAAACAAGAATAAAATGAGAAACACTTCTTTTTCCTTTGTAGGAGTGTGTAAGCAAAACAAAACGTGCTTTCCTGTCTTGTCCAGAATATATCTTCCTCTGGTGGTTGGTCTTTGGACTGCAAGGTAATGTCCTGGGAATGTAGTCTAATGCAGCCCTGTTAAACATAGAAAAAAGATCTTTTCAACTAATGCTGATGGTCCACAGATTACACACACACCCATATACACACACACACACACATATATATATGTGTATGTATATATATATATATATATATATATACACATTACGGAAAGTATTCCCAGCGCTGCACTTTTTCCACATTTAATGTTCTGTCCTTATTCCAAATGGTATCAAATTAATCTCTTTCATCAAAATTCTACACACAATACCCCATTTTGACAATGGGAAGAGATTTGTTTGAGATTGTTGCAAATTTATTATAAATAGAAAACTAAGAAATCACATTTACATAAGTATTCAAAGCCTTAGCTCATTACCTTGTTGATCCACCTTTGGCAGCAATTACAGCCTCAAGTCTATTTGAATCTGACGCCACAAGCTGAACACACCTATCTTTAGGCAGTTTGGCCCATTCTTCTTTGCAGAACGTTTCAAGCCCCAACAGGTTGGATGAGAGACCTCTATGCTCAGCCATTTTCAGATCTCTCCAAAGATATTCAATCGGATTCAAATCTGGACTCTGCCTTGGCCACTTCAGGACATTCACAGAGTGGTTCTGAAGCCACTCTTTTGAGATCTTGGCTGTGTGCTTTGAGATGTTTCTGTACATTCTCTGTACGTTGCTGCATTCATCTTTTCCTCTAGCTTGACTAGTCTGCCAGTTCCTGCTGCTAAAGAACATCCCCATAGCATGATACTGTCACCACCATGCTTCACTGTAGGGATTGTGTTGGGCTGGTGATGAGCGGTGCCTGGTTTCCTCCAAATAGGATGCCTTGCATTCACACCAAAGAGTTCAATCTTGTTTCATCAGACCAGAGAACTTTGTTTCTCATGGTCTGAGAGTCCTTTAGATGCCTGTGGCAAACTCCAGTCGGGCTGCCATGTGCCATTTATTAAGGAGTGGCTTTCATCTGGCCACTCCAGAGCAAGCAGACCCACTTTGACTTTACCTGATTATATAGTGCTATATACACCACAGCCCAAAAAATTGGAAAGAACTTCAACTTTCTGTTTATAATGCATATCTTAAAAACCAGTATGAGTTCTATAGGTATAGCAAGACTTTTACTTTATTAAGATTTGCAATTTTCTTAATTTCACCTTTTTGTACAAATTTGATCTTGCTTCCAAACATTTACCCTGTATGATATCATATATTTAGTCTACCTTTCATGTTTATAGCCTATTATTGATAGCATCACATAAAAAAGTACTTATGCAAAGAAAATCTAAACTGATATGAAGGTAGTCTTACCTTTACACTTACCAATGTTAATTAATTAATCCTTTTGTTCATTTTACTTACTTTCTAAAAATTGACTGCATTATTTTGCAAACCTGGTAACCCTGAATGAAATATGGATCAATTCAGGCCTGAATTGATTTAACACAAGGGTCTGCTTAAACATACGAGGTTAGGTTTTCAACCCAAAATTGAGTTAAAGTAATTAATATCTAATGTTGTAGCTATCAAAGAGTGAAATGAAAAGAATCATATACCAGAAGCCAGTTGGTAGGAGGTGGGATACATCCTGGACAAGTTGCCAGTTCATCAAGAGGCAACAGAAGACAAATAAACAGCACAACCCATCCTTATGGGCAATTTAGAGGGGCAAGTTAACCAAAAATGCATGTTTTTGAATGGAATCAAATTCCTTAAAAGAGACCAACTATGCACAGGGAGAACATGAAACCTCCACACAGAAAGTCCTTGGGCCATGATTGAAACCTGGAAAATTCCTGCTGCTCGGCAACTTTCAAACCTGCACCACTGTGCAACATTATATTGTCTAATAAAACATTTAATAAAAAACTGTTAAATATTTGTCATTAAATGAATTTAAATGTGGATAAATTTATGCTCAGTATATAAGTCTATTGTCATGGTTTTTGGTAGATATGCTACCCAAAAATAGGAACAATCTCAAGAAACGGTGAGGATGTTTTAAATGGATTTGTTGAATGAGGAGAAATCAGGAAACAAATATATATTCTGGTCTGGTGATGCACTTTTAATATCATCTGGAAAAAATCTGCAAGCAAGAGGACAGGTGAGCATTTAATTTGGCAGGCAAGCAGAGGAGAAAGGACATGTAGCAAAGAAGATTTTACTGTTTGGTTGTTGGAGATTTGGCATGGAGAGGAGTGAGATGAGTCGAGGCGCTGTTGGTCTGCGTGGTGAGTTTGTATACAAGAGAGTGGTCTGAGGGGTGTTCCCCATTCAGCGTTTGAGGGAGGACAGGTAGGAGCTTGAGAACGCCAGAGGAAGAAGCTGCTAACTACTGGTCGGAAAGTTAAATAGTCCAGATAAGTTTACAACAAGGAGATATCTTTTTATTTGTTTTTCTGTGTCTGTATCTGTGTTTATTTTCTTTGTAATTGTATTGTAATTGTTCTTCCTCATGTACAGTGCTTTGAATGTCTTGTTACTGAAAAGCGCTATATAAATAAACTTACCTTACCTTGCCTTTAGGGTTTTCTGGGAGATTGGACAGAGTCACCAGGAGAGTTACACAGAGTAGTTCCTTCAGATCCCTGGTGATCCAGGGCTTATTTTTCAGGAAGTATGGTAGGGATGTTGTTGTCCACATAGAAGTTTATCTAGTCGGTCACAAATTCAGTCATGGCATTGATGTCCTCTATATGTGGCTGGCAAAGTGGATTACATTCTGTAGCCTCAAAACAACTCTGCAGGTATTCTTCAGCTCCTTGTGACCATCTTCTCATATTTTGCTTTATTCCGAGTTACCTATGAACATGGGTTTTATCATCCAAACAGAAATACTATCAATTATGATCTTATTTACCAAGAAGGTTTGCTTTGAAGATGTGTACATTTACATAAAACAAATCAATTAGATTTTTTCTTGAAGAGCAGCTGAAAAAGCATTGAAATATTGAAAGTGTGGTAAACAGTGAGATGTGATTAAAATCACAAGACATTGCCACAAACATATTGTGATGTTATGTCTGTAGCTTAGCAACAACTGAGCTGATTATATCACATGCAGTGTATGTAACAGCTGATGGTAGAATGTACAGGGCTGCCAAACAAACACTGGCAAACTCTATTGGTAAATAATATGGACAAAAACGTACTGCTGATAGTTCAATTTCCAGGCTCCAGAGATGATATTTCATAGTAGCATGTCCTGGATTACACAAACTGTTCATGACAAGTACTGCTGATCCAACTCATTTGCTTATGCAACTCCTCTTTAAATCTTTTGTTGCTTAGACAGTCAGAAGGCTAGCAGAGAGAGGTTGGTCAGGGATATGATCCTGCAGCCATGTCTATGTTTTTCTCGCTTGGTCCTTGTTATGGCATGAAGTTCATCGACTTTGCTTGCCAAAGATCTCACATTTTCCAAGGCGGTGCCATGGGTGGCAGCGTCATTACTTCACTATCTTGTACTTTGCGTGTTTTTCTGCTCTCTGCCACAATTCTGTGATCACCTTTACTACAGAGGAAATCCTAAACATCAGACAGTCTTCTCTAGGCATTTTTTCCCATTTTTCAATAACCCCAACTTCACTGATATCTTGATTGGCAGTGCAGTGGCTCTCTATGGGATTTACCAGAGATGAAGATGAGTTAAATGGGCAGGCACCCTCGTGAAGCTTTGGCACCGGGGCCACCACACCCCCTTGCCCTCAATCCACCTGGCTAACAAAATGGATCTCATCTCTAAAAACTCAGACTTCTGTTGATCTGCCACACTCTGCTATACTAAAACCTGGCTTAGTGAATGTATCCCGGACTGGGCACTTCTGATGCCAGGCTTCCAGCTGTTTCCATCGGACAGCAACACAGAGGTCTCGGAAAAAGAGAGAAGGTGAAATCTGCTTCTTCAAAAATAAACGTTGTGTAATGATGTCACTATAACAGAAGACATGTAGTCCTGACCTGGATTCATTTTTTCATAAACGATAAACCCTTTCATTCACCGTGGGAGTTCTCCTTGTTTGTTCTGGCCGGTGTTTACATCCCAACACAAGCCTGCACATCAGTGGCTGAAAAACAGCTTGCTAAACTGTTAACAAACATTGAGAAAAAACACCTAGACTCTCTGACCATTGTTCTTGGGGTTTTTAACAGTGCAAAGCTCTCAAATGAAATTTAAAAATAATGACAGCATATTAACCGTCCCACTAGGGATAAAAAAAAAAAAAAAACGCACTGGATCACTGCTACACACCTTTAAAAGATGCATATCGCAGAGTTCCCGTGCAGTTTTTTGACTCTCTGTTCACTGTCTGCTTCATCTCATTCCAACTTACAGGCAAAAACTTAAAAACCTCAAAGCCTGGGGTTTGGACTGCTTTGACTGGACAGATTGGAGTCCTTTTAAAGCTTCAGCCTCAGACTTAAATTGATTTACTTATGCTGTGACATCATACCTTAGTTTTGAGAGGACATCTGTGTGCATGCCAAGACCTTTTGCACATACAACAACTAAAAATCAAATAAATTCAAAAAAAGAAAAGCCTGATATAAGCAATGAAATACAACATCTATAGAAAAGCCAATGAAAATAGTATTTAAATAGTAAAAACAATAAAAGATAAGAAAATGAAAAACTATTACTAAAACCGGCCCGGTACTTGGCCATCTTTAGTCTAAGGTGCAAAGTCTTTAGGTGACGTGCGTCTCGGGGCATCGAGAGGTCCTGCTGCGCGTTTCACACATCTGGCGCGACACGTTTGAATGCTTTTCGCGCGTCGAGTGCTGTGCGTTTGTCTGACGCGCTTTTCTTGCGTCCAAAGCGGCAGACGCTAAATAATATTCTAAACCAGCTGATCACACATAAAATCAGCTGTTCAGACGCACATAAAGTACTGTGCAAAAGTTTTAGGCAGGTGTGAAAAAATGCTGTAAACTAAGAATGCTTTCAGAAATATAAATAATTAATAATTGTTTATTTTTATCAATTTACAAAACGCTAAGTGAGCGAACCCAAACATACAACAAAAGTCATTAAAAACTAAGACTTACTGGAAGTGATGGTATGGCCCCCACAGAGCCCTGATCCCAACATCATGGAGTGTGTCTGAGATTACATGAAGAGACAGAAGGATGTGAGAAAGCCTACATCTACAGAAGATCTGTGGTTAGTTCTCCAAGATGTTTGGAACAACCTACCAGCCACATTCTTTCAAAACTGTGTGCAAATGTATGTAGAAGAGTTGATGTTGTTTTGAAGGCAAATGGTGGTCACACCAAATATTGATTTGATTTAGATTTCTCTTTTGTTCATTCACAATGTTTTTTTGATAGATAAAAATAAATGATTAACATTTCCATTTACGAAAGGATTCTTTGTTTACAGCATTTTTTCACACCTGCACTGGTTCCCGAACCCGACCCCCTCTGGTCCTTGGCTGCACCTAGAAATTCTGTCAATAAAAGTTATGAACAAGGCCAGTGACAAAGGGCAGCTCTACCAGAGTCCAACATGCACCGGGAACAGGTCTGACTTAGTACCGGCAATACAAACCAAACTTCTGCTCTGCTTGTACAGAGACCGGATAGCCTCTAATAAAGGGCCCCCGATTCCGTACTCCCCTAGCATCCCCCACAGGGTGCACCTCGAGGGACACAGTCCCATGAACCCTCGAGGACCCTGCAGAGGGTGTGGAGCTGCTCCAGTGTTCCACAGCCGGGGAAAAAACCACACTGCTCCACCTGAAGCCGAGGTTTGACTATCAGCCAGACTTTCCTCTCCAATACCCTGGTATAGCCCTTACCAGTTAGGCTCAGGAGTGTGATCCCCATATAGCTGGGACCACCAACCTAGTCTGCCAGGCTTTCCTGAAATAAAAGAAAAAAATTCGTTATTCAGCTGTTTTCATTCATCCAGACACTGGCCTCAGGTTGATGCCTCAGATATCGGGGTCGGTGCAATTCTATCAGAAAGATCCTCTTCAATTGGGAAATGTTCCCTATGCATTCTTTTCTCTAAATGTTTTTCTCCATCTAAAAATAATTATAACATCAGTGATCAAGAACTTCTAGCTATTAACTTGGCCTTAAAAGAGTGGAAACATTGGCAAGAGGGCACAGTTGAAGCCATTATTATTTAGACTGACCACAAAAACCTCTCATTTCTCCAGACAGCCTGACATCTCAGAAGCCCTACCTGCTGGTCTCTCTTCTTTAGGTTTAGCATCAACATCACACATCGCCCTGGATCCTGTAGTATGAAACCTGACAATCTCCCTCCTGACGAGGACAACTGCTGCAGCTCATCCATGATGCTGCTGCCAGAGTCCTGTCCAAATTGATCATATTACAAAAGTTTTGAAATCACTGTGCAGACTCCTTGTTTGTCAAAGGTTAGAAGTGAAAAATCTTGTTGATGGTCTAAAGGCTATAGGATGATGTTGGGTTGAAATACATTTCAGAGCTGCTGGTAAGGTTTGAACCATGGAGATCCCTCAGGTCTTCAGAGACTTCTTCACTATGTTTCCATATCCAGAACTGAAGAAGGGGATGCAGCATTTAGTCTCTATGCTTCTATGCTATGTTTAAATAAAATAGCAGAGTGTCTGAGAGTGTTGCTAATCTTAGTAACTTGTTCCTTAGGTTGGAGTTGAGCTAAATAATTTAGCAGGTGGGGTCTGTTGCTCCAAACCTACGTTAGCATATAATCTGTACCCTCTGACCGATCTGTTTTACTGTTTGTTTTCTTTCACCTGAAACAGCTGTGATCTGTTGTTAGAACAGTTTTATACAAATTTACCTGCACAATGGTTGTTAGGCAGTATTTCCTCTGATTAGATCAAGGAGAGGTCATATTAGGTCGAAAATAAATGAATAATTGTTATTTTTAAAACTTTGAAATATTTTTTTACATCATATCAGGCCCATTAGTATATATACTTTAACACACTTTGCTGCTCAAAAAGCCAACTTTTAATTTATGTGGACTTTTTCAGTGTAATGTGAGTGGTCTTTTACATATAAATAAGTGCTACTGGAAAAATGGGAACGCTGTATCCCTGTTTGAAATGACTGGACACGATGAAACACTCAATATTAAGCTTTTCAGCTCTCGTCTGCTCTCTGTTATCCTAAATATATTTCAAAAAATAATGTTATTTTTTATTTTTCACATTCTTAGTCACAACAGAATAGGATAACAAAGGGTTGAATAATGCATTAAAGAACATAGGGGGTTTTTGCCCCAATTTGAATATTCTTCAGAAAATAGTTTCAGATGAAATTATTAGACTGTGTTTTTATTGCTGTTGAAGAACAGAGTTACTCAGAATGTTGTTTGATAGGCTATTTGTGCTGATGCAGCTCTGCTCTTGTTGGTTCTGATTTTCTTAGGCCAGCTTAATTAAAATAGAGGAAACAGTAATTGTGAAAAAAAATAGATTTGATGGTAAAGGTAGTTTACACAGGGAACACAGACTGCAAATATCAGCATTTATTTAAGTTTTCTAACATATTAAAGCTCAAATAGCTTGACTGCATAAATAAACCTTTAATGCATGCAGCTGTTACCAACCTCACCATCACAGCCCATCCAAATTTGGGGCTGTAGGTGGGGGTGGGGTTAAACAATGAACTCCCTTATGGTACCAAAATGGCTTGAGACGGCTCCGCTTTGTGTTTTTAATATTTTGCACTTTGAGTTAGCCTGTGGATGACTGGTGCTTTACGAATGATATTGCATTGCCTTTATAGATGGTTGGAAGACCAGTAGGGTGGTCTTAAGGTAATATCCCATGTCTAGCTCCGAAACTGTCCTCAAAGTAACATTATTTTAGTAATAACAATGTGAGAAGTGCCACATGAAGGGACCTCAAATAATACATTTTTCATTGTTATCTTTGATTAGATTTTAGTTTTATTTCTTTAATTTTTCAATCAATGTGACTAATGGTCCTAATATACAAGTTCTAGCATTTACTTCAATTGATCAAACGTATCATCATTAGTTTAAGCAGACATAAAATAACTCCAAATTACTTGCTGTAAATCACTTTAGATTATTTTCTTTAAGTACAAAAGCAAGATTGCATAAAAAAGATTCAGAGCATTCTTAGTTTTTATATTATCATATACATTTGGAAACATAATTCAAACAGTCAGATCTGAAACGTCACTTAAAAATAAAGATGTTTAAAATTCCTTCATAAAATATGCCACAACGGCCCTTTTTCTGCTTCTGTATGTCTGGTAATAGGGAAACCTTCCACCAGATGGCAGTAAAGGCCCTGCTATTTACTGGGTTACTTGTAATGCAGAGGTCTGTTTCGCTGTGATAAGTGTTATTTTCTCTCCAGTATTTTGCTCTAACATTGCCATCTCAGAAAAGGACACACGCCTATAGGATCAAAAAAGATAGCTTTGTTGCTGGGAGCGGTTTGGATTTCTCTTTTTATCTTTGATCTGAAGTATGTAGAGTTGAAATACCAATTTGTCTCAACAGCATACTAATTACAACTGTACAATCTGTCCAAATGCCTCTGAGCAAGTATTTCTTATCCAAAAGCTGAGAAGAAGAAAATGAAACAAAAATCAATGGTTCACACTGTCTATATTAAATTATACCTCACATAGGCTGCTGGAAAAAAAATAAATCCATTCTGCAAACAGATTACAGGTGCACTGTTGAAGTGGTCATTAGTCCACTGGCCCTATAAAATGGAAAAAGGCTCATAGTGTATTAAACAGCCATTAACCTCATGTTGTGTCCCTGAACAGAATCTGTTTCACCATGAGATATGATTTTCATTTTTTTACATTTTCTATCCGCTAATAAAAAAAAGATTTATATCCAGCTCTCAGGCATTCTCAGGCATTCTTTGCCAGCGGGAATGTCTGAATAATACATTTATGAAAAAAGTAGACCCTCTTTTATACATATGAATTCATGTTACACATGTTCTGGGCTTTACCAGGTTGTAAAATAATTTGTAACCAACCTCGTGAAAGTAAGTAAATCCCCTCTGCCTCTACAGGTTTGTATTAATTCAACCTGGAAAGACTCAGAAAGAGAAGACAGGGATGCAATTAGAAAAGTTTATTAGGGAATGTTTATTTCTTTGGCGCTCAGACCCCGGTGGAAGACGTGAATTCTGAGAATGACATGCTCTTGAATGAACATCTTCGGGTTAGAATTAAAGATGTCTTCCCCCCTTGGATTCGATCCTGGTGGTGGAGTGGAGGCTTGAGGAGATTTGGAAGGAGTTTGGAAGCCAGATGGTGGAGATGGGGTGGAAGAGGGTCAAAGTTCAGCAGAAGAACAGAGTGTTCCATGGATGAAGATCTTTTAAAGCGGAGCCTTGAAGGATGATTGGCTGGGGAGAAATGCGGATTTGACGCCGATTGGTGGAGCAGAGCCGCGTGGAGGAGTAATTAGACGAAGCTGGAGGTGAGTCTTCCATGTTGAATTTTCGTTTCAACTCCATCACAGTGCCAATAACTTAGAAGACATTGGCAATAATCTTAGAGAAGCAGTCGTTGGTGCTCATCAGTCAGTTGCAAGGTCATTTTCAGACAATTTAATGTCCATCATTCTACAGAAAGAAAAAATAAAAGCTGCATGTTAAAGGTAAAGTTCATTAGAAAAGACTGTCAAGTCAGTTTATTAATAAAGCACATTTTAAACAAACAAGAGCTGACCAAAGTGCTGTATGACTTGTAGATTATGAAAAGACAAAGGAATTAAATTTCAGACATAAAGAACAATTTAGAAGAATTTAAAGCCAGGGAATAAAACTGAGTTTGTGGTCAGCTACAACATAGACTGAACATGTTTGAAAGTGTTACTTTGAGAAAGCCTTTCTCTTCAAAATAACGCGACAGCTTGATTTACATTTGTAAAGTGGCATCTGAATGAACCACAAGACTTCTGGAATTATGACCTTTAGACAAATGAGACCAAAATAGCAATGTTTGACACAATACACAACATCATACTGAGCAAATCTAACAATATATCAGCCCAAACACATCACAACAACAATTAATGCATAGTGGTGGAGGGTTGATGAATTGGCCTTATTTAGCAGTCACAGAATTTGGGCACCTGGTATTCATAGAGTTGACCATGAACTCATCTGGAAACCAAAGTGTTATAGGCTCAGAATGGTAGAGTGGAAGAACAGGATCAATGTGTTGAAAATGGTCCAGTAAAAGTTCAGACCTCGACCTGCTATGGTGATACATTAGGAGAGCTGTGAATAGATGCAAGCATCTTTGACCTGAACCAGTGTTGTAAAGCAAAGTGGACCACAGGTTATGAGGGGCCGTTAGGAATATTATTCTGAATTTGCTCTCACACACACTACTGAAACACTACATGCTCTTACACACACTACTGAAATACTATCATACTACTGAAATGCTTTTACACACACTACTGAAATACTCTCATACTACTGAAATACTCTCATACACACTACTGAAGTGCTCTCACACACACTACTGAAATACTCTCATACTACTGCAATGCTCTCATACACACTACTAATTATTTCAGTGGAAACAGAAAGTGCTCAAATAGAAACAGAAGGACGTTGCGTCCTAAACCTAACCCTAAATAAATAATACATTTTATAGTTTTACATTTTAATAATGATATTAAAATGTATCGTAATCGTACTCGTCGTCTTCCGCTTTATCCGGGACCGGGTCGCAGGGGCAGCAGACTCAGCAGAGACGCCCAGATGTCCCTCTCCCTAGACACCTCCTCCAGCTCCTCCAGGGGGAGCCCAAGGTGTTCCCAGGCCAGCCGAGAAACATAGTCCCTCCAGCGTGTCCTGGGCCGTCCCATGGGCCTACTCCTGGTGGGACGTGCCTGGAACACCTCCCGAGGAAGGCGTCCAGGAGGCATCCGGTATAGATGCCCGAGCCACCTCAACTGGCTCCTCTCGGTATGGAGGAGTAGCGGCTCTACTCCGAGCCCCTCCCGGATGGCCGAGCTCCTCACCCTATCTCTAAGGGAGTGCCCGGCCACCCTACGGAGGAAGCTCATTTCAGCCGCTTGTATCCGGGAGCTTGTTCTTTCGGCCATGACCCAAAGTTCATGGCCATAGGTGAGGCTAGGAACGTAGACCGATCGGTAAATCGAGACCTTCACTTTTCGGCTCAGCTCTCTCTTCACCACAACGGACTGGCACAGTGCCCCCATTACTGTGGCAGCCGCACCGATCCGTCTGTCGATCTCCCGCTCCATTCTTCCCTCACTCGTGAACAAGACCCCGAGATACTTAAACTCATCCACTTGAAGCAGGAACTCCCCCTCCAACCTGAAGAGGACAAGCCACCCTTTTCCGGTCGAGAACCATGGCCTCGGACTTGGAGGAGCTGATCTCCATCCCAGCCGCTTCACACTCAGCTGCGAACCGCCCCAGCGCATACTGTATGTCTTGGCTAGAGGGGGCCAGCAGGACCACGTCATCTGCAAAAAGAATAGACGAAATCCACTGGTCCCCAAACCAGACCCCCTCCGGCCCTTGGCTGCGACTAGAAATCCTGTTCATAAAAGTTATGAACAGGACCGGTGACAAAGGACAGCCCTGCCGGAGTCCAACATGCACCGGGAACAGGTCCGACTTAGTTCAGGCAATGCGGACTAAACTCCTGCTCCGCTTATACAGAGACCGTGTAGCCCCTAATAAATGGCCCCCGATTCCATACTCCTGGAGCACCCCCCACAGGGCATCACGAGGGACACATTCGAATGCCTTCTCCAGGTCCACACAACACATGTGGGCAAACTCCCATGAACCCTTGAGTATCCTGTAGAGGGTGTTGAGAATTAAAATCATGTACTTTCATGCTATTAGTTTAGTTTGCATGTGAGAACATTAAACTGAGATTTAACATGAGTGAGCCTTGAGGAGAGATCACAGATCACAGCAGGAGTCAGGATGGCACAAGGGTGAAACAGAGGTTAGAAAGTTCTCAACAGCTGCAAGCAGTAAAAGCTGGCTGTAGGGACAATAAAGCAATAAAGCCACAAGGGAGCTTGGCTGATTGACAACACCAGACGGCAAAAGGGGAAGGCACAGTCAGTAAGCTTTGAAGTCAACGGTATAAAGATGTACTGGAACTTGTAATGACAGAGACATCTGGGTAAAGACAGCCATGCTTTGCTGAAATCTGCGATCTCTCTCCGTAAGGGCCTTATGTAATTTTCCTTCTTGTGTTATTTTGTATATTCATTTTGCATTAGAAATCATTGGACTTATTATCTTCCAAATTAAACTTGCGTTAATCTTAATTTCCTGCTCTTCATCTGTTCTTTCTCACGACATCCGAACTGGGTGAGGTTGAGGCCACAAGAATATCACTGATAGCATTATTTTATACTGTTTAATTTATATTGTATTGCACTGACTACGCCAAAACAAATTCCTTGTATGTCCAAAAACGTACTTAGCAATAAAGCTTTTCTGATTCTGATTCTGATTCTGATTTTACCTCAACAAGGGTATAGAGCTGGTCCAGTGTTCAACGGACAACTGTAGCACACCTTTATAATTATGGATGGAGATAATTAGCACAGAGCTGTGAAGCCGTAAAAACAGAGCCCAAGGGTTAAACCCTCTGTCTTCACTGTAAATAACTGCACATTGTCTTTATTTACCCCTTTTACATTTTCCTGATGGCTTATAAGCTTGTTTTCCTTAAAATGTTGTTTTATTATCTTTTCATTTTATTCTCTTTTAAAAATCATCCATTTAAAATGTTCTAAATATTTCTTATGGTCATAGGTATAAAAAAATAACGTTGTAGATAAACTATATTGATAAAGTCAGACACAATTTAATTAAATTTATTGGTAAAACTTTTCACCACCTAAACACTAAAATTGTAACATTCTGAGCAAAGTTTAAATACATTTATTTGTACAGCATAATATAATACATTAGTGGTTGTGGTTTTTGTCTCATTCTATTGTTAATACCTGTTTTTGCACATTTATCTTGCTTATTCTTTGATTGAACCTTTTTCATAACTGTCTGCACCCTACTTTTGTGTTACTAAGAGCTGTTGTAACAAGTTAATTGTGACATCAAAAAATGTCAATCTTATTTAAAAATAAATAATGACAATAATATATAAAAAGATCAAACATTAACCATTAAATATCATCTGACTGAATTATATCTGTGTTTAACATCCACTCATTGGGGAAACCCAGCGGGAGTTTGAAAACGATGTGCCAGGAGTTGGGCATTCTCCCCCAGTATAGCTAGCCTCAGCCGCCCAGTCAGCTGACAGCTGGTGAGGCGAGCCTGCTGTTAGCGCAGTGGTTGCGGACATTTCTGACCACGTCGCAGCGCCTTTGCAATTATGCGATATCTTGGTTAATGGAGAAGATATTTCAGGTTTACACAACTACATTCTCGCTGGATAACATTGTAAAAGGTATTTATGTTCCACAGAAAGCGTAATATATCCAACTTTATTCACAGCTTTTCTCTCTCCTCTGCCATTACTTTTTCCGTTTCAACAATCTGCTTTGACATGCAATGAATCATGGGATAGGGTGGGCCTCGAAGAATACACTGGACCCATCCTTCATATCTGGGGAAAAGAAGGACGCATTTGTTGGCTCCGTTTGGAGGAGCCTTCGAATTTGAACAACCTTCGTCGCATCGCTGTGAAATAATCGACCTGCAAATGCCGCCTTTGAAGGACACAGCCTTTGGGGACCAAGATGGCGTCAACCTAAGCGGACGTGTTTTTTCACTCTGTCGGGTAACTTAGGAGGTTCATAGTTAATCAACCAATGTTGCATGTCAAACTTTTGTCAGATTACACATAGCTTAAATCCTTGACACTGGAAAAACTCACACTTGAACGGGTAAGAGAAAAAGCGGGAAAATATTGGGCACTACAGTGGAAGATACTACCATCAACACACCAAACCATGCTATGGAGAGCCAAGCTGTAGACAATGAACAACAGCTAGCCGAAGATATTAGCTGGTTCAAAACTAGTCAACACCCTCTTCAGGTGTGCCTTGTTACTCCACTCCCATACTCACTGCTCAAACCTTCAGTCAAGAAGGTAAAGTTTGATAGCAATGAAAATGCAAAAATTTTAGAAGCAATCCAGACATTTTCTAAAAAACAAGACGAAACTCTTCGTACAGTCTCCGCTATTAAAAAAACAACAGAATCAACCTCTAAGCAGATGGAGAAAGGAACTTCAACAGTCCAGCAGCTTATGCTTGATGTTAATCAACAAAGAGAAGATTTAGACGACATGAAAAACATAATTCAAAAACTAAAAGCTGAAAACAAAGCACTGAAGACAATCATCGCCGACTGCCAGCGTTATAGCGGAAGATAGTCCCTGAAAATGCACCGAGTGAAAGAAAAGGAGGGAGAGGACTTGAGGCACAAAATTACCAACATCCTTGGCAGTAGGGCTCCTAAACTTCACGCCAACTTGGAAGATGGTATCAGTATCGTACATCGCTTGGGGCAGCGGCGCCAGGATGGATCATGCAGACCAACAATCATCATCTTCGCTTTAAGGCGCGTTTGGGATGCCATCTGGAGGGAAGTGAAGGGCTCCAAGTTTCTTCTCGACAACAAACAAACTAAGGATTACGGAGGCGCTTTCTCCAAAAGATAAGGAACCAAGAGAGAAACTTTAGCCTTTGGTAAAGAAGGCTAGAGAGGAGGGAAAGAAAGCCTCCTTCCGTGGCCCCTTTGCTTTTATAAATGGGAAAAAAACTCACCCTCCAGAGGTAATCTGAATGCATTCAGGCTGTCTGTAGTAGGCTGTTGTTGAGCGCAATAACGCTCAACAAGGTTAGGGTTAGGGGTTAGGGTTAGGGGAATTTTAGTAATATGCTTAACAGCCTTATTGTTAATATTTCAGATTATGCTTATTTTTTAGGTTTATATAACTTGTTCCATCCATGTTCAATAGCTTTGTTGATATAGAAGACTATATTTGGGCTCTTCTCAGACTAGATTCTGTTGTAGGAAAGGAAAGGAAAGGTAAGGAAAGGAAAAGTTTTCCATTGTTTCAAATTCTTTTCATCTTAATGTTGCAGTTTTATTACAATTAGCTCCAGTTGTCAGGTTTAATTGGTTGTCACTTTTACATTCTCATTACCCTACTGTTAAAAAGGATAAAAGAACATGAAAATGAATAGGGGAGAGGAAAATATGGGAACATTTTTGTTACTTGGTTTATTTTGTGTTAACCGGTTTTTGAATTTTTTTCAACACAAACATTTTTTTTGATAAAACTCTGTAGGGTACACTTTTCTTTTAAACTTTTTTCCTAATTTTATTCTATGGATTTTTTGTTTAACTCTTTTAATGTCAGAGGTATTAGGGATATTACTAAAAGGAAAGCAATTTTCTTGTTTTGTAGAAGGATGGGGACAGATTTTAGTTTGCTTCAAGAAACTAATTCCTGTGAGTCCAATGTTTGGAAAGCACAATGGGGTAATGCAGCTTATTATAGCCATGGCTCTAATCTTTCAGCAGGGGTTTAAATTTTCTTGCACAAATTTAAAGGTGATGTTTTATAAACAGTGCCTTCTGATGATGGTAGATGGATAACACTTGTAATAAAACAAGACAATGCAGGTTTTATGCTTTGCAATTTATACGGTTTTAATTCGCAAGCTTCAAACAAGACATTACTCAGTGAAATAGTCTTAAACTTAAAAGAACAGCAGTAGAAATACATGGTTCAAATATAATTCTGTGCAGTGACTTTAATGAATGTCCAGATGAAACGATAGACAGATTCCCTCCTAAACAAAATATTGCTTTATAAAATAATAACCTTATCTCATTCCTAACCTCCAACCTCTCCTTAACTGATGCCTGGAGTTTCTTCAATCCTACTAAAAAAGAATTTACATGGTCCAATAATAACCACTCTCTAAAATCCAGACTAGATTTTTTCCAATCTCAAATTCTTCCCTTCGATATGTAAAAGATATCGCCATCTTAATGACCCTTTATCTGATCATAAGCTTATCATTCTGAAATTATACGCAACCCAGAAGGGCTCTTGTATAAAAGATGTTTTTGAATTCAACAATTCTTTGTTGAAAGACCTATCCTTTAATAATACAATCAAAGATCTTGTTAAAAAACGTTTTAATGAGGAAATTATTGGAGAACAGGAACAAATTCAAATACAAAATCAGATTAAAGCTGCAAGCAGCCTCGAAGGTCCTCGCACCTCACCGCAACTCCGCCTGTGCAGCGACCACGGGAGCCTGGCATCGTCGGATGTACGCCACCAATTTGGCCGCTGTTCCAAACATCGCCACTAAGGGGGACTGTAAGCAACATGTCAAATAATCTTCGGTCATGCAGAGTTCTGGTATGGCTAGAAGAATTCAAAATTTGGAGTAAATCGGACCTTCCAGATAGAAGCTGCACTCAATTTTTTATTAGTGGGCGGAGCTGAAATGATGTCATAAACTTACTGTGGCAACATGTTCAGCATTGATCCCCGATGATATACCGCATTTCAAGTGGATCCGATGATGTATGAGGGAGATGTAGCCCTTGGAGTGTCCTAGGGGGCGCTGTTGATCCAAATTCCAATGTAATCCAATAGAGCTGTTTGGAGGTTTTCAAAGATCAACCATGTTGAGTTTGGAGTAAATCGGGCCATGCATGTGAAATTTAGAGCCAAACAAATGGCCGTGGCATGACATCAGAATTTGCCAGGCCATCATAGCCACACCCTCCAGCTAAAGCAGTCAATACTGGCGTCTGTCTTAGACCATCATGTTATCTGTTACTTGGGACAGTTTCATATTGATTAGGTGAAGAACATAGAAAATTAACTCTAAAGGAAAACATGACACTTCCTGTTTTCAGGGGGTGGGGCTTCGATGATGTCAGCATCTGATCAGTGAATATTGTTCAGGGCCAGAGGCTGATCAATCTTAGAGGGTTTCAGGTCTCTGTGACTTTCTTTGTAGGAGCTATATCAATTTCGTCTTTTATGGCGAGAAGTCATATTTTGAGGCTTGGCCACGCCCACACGCTTTCATGTATCAAAAAGCTTTTGATAACTTTTGATCCCCAGTGCCTTAAGAGTATACTGAGTGATTTTCAAGTCTCTAAGTCAAAAGCTGTAGGAGGGGTTCGCTCAGATATGCGGGCTAGAAAGGGCAAAACCGGGGTGAAAATGGCAACTTCAATCTAAAATGGCCGACTTCCTGTTGGGTTTGGTCCAATGCTCGAAGAGACTTTTTTGTAGGTCCTGAGTTATATATGTGTACGAAATTTCAGATTCCTCGGTCAAAGCATGGCTTGGGGCTGATTTTTTTTATTTTTCTAGGGGGCGCTGTGGACGAATTAGGCCACGCCCACCAAATATGTCATCAGATCTCTGTTGGGGACTGGACTAGGATCAATCACTTTGAATTTGGTGCAGATCAGATCATGTATGTGGAAATTAAAGCCAAACGTATGGCCATGGTGTGACGTCCAACTTCGCCGCGCCACCACAGCCACGCCTTTTATAGAAAAGTCTCTGTGCTTCAAACGAAGTTAGACCCACTAGTTATCAGTCACCTGGCACAGTTTCAAGTTGACTGAGTGTAGACAGTCCGGTAGCGACCTTTCCCAGTAAAAAAAGTGACTTCCTGTTCTCAGGGGGCGTGGCTTTGATGATGTCAGCATATGACCCCATAGGATCGTTGGGAACCCGAAGGTCATCCTTCATGCCAACTTTGGTGTGATTTGCCGGGAAAGTTATTGCAATTTTTCACTTTCGGCGCAAATGCCAAGTTCGTGCCCCGGCCACGCCCCCTAAACATGGCCAAAAACTCATGATTTTGATAACTTTTAATCCCCCATGCCTTAACTGCATATTGACCAAATATTTATTGGATTGAGGAGCTCTAGCAGTGTGCCAAATTTCAGATCTCTACGCCTTACAGTTCGGCCTATCTCACGTTTGGGGGCGTGGCTAAGTGGTCTGGCCACGCCCATTGACAACGACATTATGGAACAAGAATTTCACGCAAGGGACAATTTTGGGTAAAATCTTACGCATTTTTGTACATGGCAAAGTCCTCAAATTGCCCTGCAAAGACGCAACGGAAAAAACAAACAAAGAATAAGAATTCTTGCAATTACTATACGCCCTTGCAGTTTTCCTGCTCGGGCCTAATTAGTTGCTATTAAAAGAAGTAAAGAACTAAAAAACGAAAAACAGAAGCTAGAATCTGACTTCATGCACAAACAACCTATTTATGAGGAAAAAACAGCTTACTTCATTGGAAGAACTCTAATTAAAAAATATTCAGTTACAATTAGATCAATTTTATTTAGATTTGGCAAAAGGCTCATTTATTCGATCTAGAGCTAAATGGATAGAAGAAGGAGAAAGGAACGCAAGTTATTTTTTTGCTCTGGATAAACCAAATGTAAAAAAAAATCTTAATATTAATATAAAATCTTAATGTTAATGGAATGTTATCTAAAGATCCCAAATAAATTAATACATCTGTTTCTGATTTTTATAAAAAACTTTATCAATCCAACTTCAACGAAAACAATTGAGCTGTTTTTCTAAAAATAATTAAACCTTATGAACCTTCAATTAATGAAGACTTTAAATCCCGTTGTGACTCTGACCTGTCAAAAACAGAAATTCAAAATGCTTATTTTTCTATGAAGAAGAGAGAAGCGCCTGGTATTGATAGTTTATCTGTAGAGTTTTACATTAATTTTTGGGATCTTATTCAAAACCCACTATTGTCCATGTACAAAGAATGTATCATTCATGGTAAGATGTTGACTACTGTGAAGCAGGGTATCATATCTCTTATTCCCAAACCTGATAAAGACCCCTTAATAATCGAAAAATGGTGGCCTATTGCTCTCAATGATTGACTATAAAGTATTAGCCTTAATGTATGCTAACAGATTGACAAAAGGTCTAGATACTATCATAGCTGAAACTCAGACAGGCTTTATGAAAAATCATCACGTTAGTAGTAACATTAGACTAATCTTGGACTTAATTGCTTACGTAAGTGAGGTAAACTTTGATGCCCTTGTTTCTAGACTTCTACAAAGCCTTCAACACGACTGAGCATAATTTTCTCATGTAGTCCCTTAATGTGTTTGGTTTTGATCAAAACTTTGTTGATATTGTCAGTGTGTTTTTATAGAGATATTAATAGTTCTGTGATAATCAACATGAACACATCTAAATAATTCAATATTAAGAGAGGTGTCCGTTAAGGCTGTCCTATTTGACCCTTTTTATTTATACTAGTCACCGAATTATTATCAATCTTTATTGTTAATGACAAGAACTTTGAAGGCATCGCAATTTTTGGCAGAGAATTAAGAATTTCCCAACTTGCAGATGACATAATTTTTTTTTTTTAAGGATAAACACCAACTCCCCAATTCTATTAACTTGATTAACCAATTCTCAAACGCCTCAGGTCTAAATTTAAACTTGTCTAAATGTGAAATTCTATCTTTACGTAACTGCAACGAGCTTGCAATCTGTAATATTCCAGTTGAAATGGTTAGATATCAAGGTATACTCATAACAAAAAATCTTTTAACCAGCCAACATTTAAACTTTTTAAACAGGATAACTACAGGGAAACCCATCCTTAATTAATACCTGACTTTAAAGGGATTTGTCTGTCCTTGGTAGGGTTCTTCTCTCTAAAGCAGAAGGCCTATCTTGCTTTGTGTATCCATCGTTATCCCGTTTTGTTAACGATTTAACAGCTGCACAAATTGACAAAATCTTTTTAAATTTCATTTGGAAAAATAAATCACACAAGCTTGAAAAAGGAGTACTTTCAAACAGCAAAGTGGATGGAAGTCTTGAAGTTCAAGATTTCTTTGACATTAGTAAAGAATTGGTATAAAAATGACTCATAAATCCTGATTCCACCTGGTTTTTCATCCCACACCATGTCTTGAATAAATTAGGAGGCCTGTCTTTTCTCTTGAAAAGTAATTTTCTTCTTAGTAAGTTACCTATCAAACTTTCCAAATTTCATCAACAAGCCCTTCTTTCTTGGAAACTGGCTTTTGTTCATACTTTTTCTCCCCACAAGGCTCTTCTCTAGAATAACTGCAATATTTTGATTAGAAACAAATCAGGGTTCTTTTACAATTGGTTTGAGAAAGATATCAACCACATCCTCTGTCTTTTTGATGGTACTGCTAAAACGTTGTCTTATGAGCACTTTATATCTATATAGAGTTTTCCTTTTCCCCCCAGTGATTTTATCAAGATAATTTGTGCTATTCCCAAATAATTAATTCAACTACTAAAAAATCACCTGATTTGTTGCGAATCTATAAAAGCTCTACCCACGGTTATGCTGGAGGGTATTAAACTAACAGATAGTAAATGCAACAACAAACACATATGCCAATCCTTTTAAAGAAAGAACAGTGTGGTACCTAGAGGCAAATTTGATTGGAGATGTCAAATTTAAAAAATAAACTGGAGAAGGGCTTGGTTATTACCCCTCAAATATTGTGTCTCTAATAAAGCAAAAGACATACATTTTAAAATTCTTCATAACATATATCCAGTGAATTATATAATTGGAAAATTTTCAGATGTGGTGGACTCCTGCAAAAAAGAATCATAAACAACTTCTCACTTATTTTTTAACTGTGATATAAAATTTTAATTTTGGAGTGATCTTGAGTCTCATTTTTTCAGTGCTGCTAATACTTTATACAAACTACAACCCAAAGATATCTGTTATTACAGTAACTCAGAAAATTGTGAGCTTGAACACATGATGAATTTTATAAACATATATGCCAAATTTTTTATTCACAAACAAAAATGTACAAACTCGACACCTAATTTTGCACATTTTGTCTCAGTACAGAACTCCTTGATTGAACTGCTTAATCTGATTAACAACAAAAAATGCATTTCATTACTAACTATAAAAAAAAAAATTTTCCTGAAACCTCTGTCTAGTTTATCACCAGGCTTGATTTTTGTTTAGATTTTTTTGCCTCTTTCTCCTAGACCTATTAAGACTGTATCGTATTCTCTGTCCATATATCTGCCTGTATATCTTAAATTTATCCCATACCATTCTTGTATTATGATATACTGTGGGGTTTTTTTTGTTATTTTTTTGATGTGCTGCTCTTTAAAACATGTACCTCGTTTGTTCTGTATATACGCATTGTTGTTCAATAAAAAAAAGGACACAGCCTTTTGTCTCTACTTTGCTACTTAAACAACTTCCTTTACTAATGAAATGCCTTCCCTTTCTACTGAAATAATTAGAAAACATTTCAGTAGTGTGCATGAGAGTATTTCAGTTGTGTGTGTAAGAGCATTTCAGTAGTGTGTATGAGAGTATGTCGGTAGTGTGCATGAGAGTATTACAGTAGTGTGCATGAGAGTATTACAGTAGTGTGTGTAAAAGCATGTAGCGTTTCAGGGGTGTGTGTAAGAGTATTTCAGTAGTGTGTATGAGAGTATTTCGGTAGTGTGTGTAAAAGCATGTAGCGTTTCAGTAGTGTGTGTAAGAGCATTTCAGTAGTGTGTATGAGAGTATTTCGGTAGTGTGCATGAGAGTATTTCAGTAGTGTGTGTAAGAGCATTTCAGTAGTGTGTATAAGAGTATTTCGGTAGTGTGCATGAGAGTATTTCAGTTGTGTGTGTAAGAGCATTTCAGTAGTGTGTATGAGAGTATGTCTGTAGTGTGTATGAGAGTATGTCGGTAGTGTGTATGAGAGTATTTCGGTAGTGTGCATGAGAGTATTACAGTAGTGTCTGTAAAAGCATGTAGCGTTTCAGGGGTGTGTGTAAGAGTATTTCAGTAGTGTGCATGAGAGTATTTCAGTAGTGTGTGTAAGAGCATTTCAGTAGTGTGTATGAGAGTATTTCGGTAGTGTGGATGAGAGTATTTCAGTAGTGTACATGAGAGTATTTCGGTAGTGTGCATGAGAGTATTTCAGTAGTGTGTGTAAAAGCATGTAGCGTTTCAGTAGTGTGTGTGAGAGTAAATTCAGAATAATGTCCCTAATGGCCCCTCATAACAAGTCCTCTAAATGGAGACTGATAAAGTCATACAGAAAACGAACATTTCAATTACTGCTGCTAAAGGATCTTCTGCAACCAATTCTACAATTTTTTCCACACATTTTCCTCTTTATACAATAAATAATGGCAGTGTTGGATCTGTTTTATGTTTTTGAAATGCTGAAGTTTTAATTTAGATTATTTTAAAGTCCGAAAAAAAAAAAAGATTAGATAATTTGTATTTCTATGCATGAAACCCTTCCAGGTGGACTGACTTTCTTTCTTTTTACTGTGACGGCGTTCAAATAAGCATGACTGCTATAGCAAGTAAAACTTGAGATTATCTGTGATCTGTAATGGAAACACTCAAACAGATGGATGTAGTTCACAGAGAACCAACTACATTCTGAGCCACTGAACCAGGCTGAGGCTGAGGTCACGTGGTGCATCCGGACCGTTATACCCGACATCACGTCAGGTTGCTAGGTAAGCTAGTTAGCTAGCTGCGCTTAGTTGACCAAATGATGTACCTGGAAGGACGGAACGCTTTACAACCCGCCAGCGTTAACACAACAGCGGCTTTGGGGAGATGACGAGACTATGTCAGATACTGTAAAGACTTCCCCGCTTAAGGACGTAAGGAAAACGGTAATTTGGGCCTTTTCTATTCACTTTGCTAGCTTGAGCCTGGGCTTTTACAGTAGAGTAAGCTAATTAGCTAGCGTTAAGTCTTCAGCTTGCAGCATCAGCACCAGCAGAGTTGCTGCTGCACTGTTTAAAAAGTGACTGCTGAGCTAAGAATGTAGTTTATCTATAGGGTAATGACATAGTTAGCTGTTAAAAACTACTGAAGGTAAGTAAGGACATTGAAGCCGGGACCCTCTCTCTCTCTATCACACATACATAAATACATAAACACACACACACTTGTAGGAAGTTAGGTGAGATCGCTGCTATCACATCAGGTATTGGAACCTGGAAACAAACAGTGCCTTCGTAAAGCTTCTCAGGAGAAGGAACCATGAAGTGTGCTTAACTGTCCTGGTAGCAGCTGTTCTGACTTTGGACTTGATAAAACCAAGGGAACCAACAGCAGCAGATTACATGGCACCCACATAATCGCTGACTGTGGGAACTTCACATTGGACCCCAGACATCCTGGATTCTGTGCCTCTCCACTCTTACCCCAGACTCTGGGACCTTAATTTTCAAGTGAGAGGACTTTGAACCACTGAAACTAAGTCGTTTTTTCTCCTTAGTCCAGGTAGGATGCTTTTGATGTTGTCTCAGTTTCTGGATTGTCTAAACAAGAAATGTGCAGCCTCTCAAGGCTAATGTGTATGGCAGACGTGTGTCAAACAAGCCAATTCTGTATCCACTCTGCACGGCCCACTATAAATCAGTGAGCTGTGTACACAACACAGCAAGTGAATAAAAAGAAAAGTCAATAACATGTTTGCCCCTAATCAAGTCGTTTCTAACCAATGTTACACCTGAGCTAGTACAGGTCCTTCTCAAAAAATTAGCATATTGTGATAAAGTTCATTATTTTCTATAATGTAATGATGAAAATTTAACATTCATATATTTTAGATTCATTGCACACTAACTGAAATATTTCAGGTCTTTTATTGTCTTAATACGGATGATTTTGGCATACAGCTCATGAAAACCCAAAATTCCTATCTCACAAAATTAGCATATTTCATCCGACCAATAAAAGAAAAGTGTTTTTAATACAAAAAACGTCAACCTTCAAATAATCATGTACAGTTGTGCACTCAATACTTGGTCGGGAATCCTTTTGCAGAAATGACTGCTTCAATGCGGCGTGGCATGGAGGCAATCAGCCTGTGGCACTGCTGAGGTCTTATGGAGGCCCAGGATGCTTCGATAGCGGCCTTTAGCTCATCCAGAGTGTTGGGTCTTGAGTCTCTCAACGTTCTCTTCACAATATCCCACAGATTCTCTATGGGGTTCAGGTCAGGAGAGTTGGCAGGCCAATTGAGCACAGTGATACCATGGTCAGTAAACCATTTACCAGTGGTTTTGGCACTGTGAGCAGGTGCCAGGTCGTGCTGAAAAATGAAATCTTCATCTCCATAAAGCTTTTCAGCAGATGGAAGCATGAAGTGCTCCAAAATCTCCTGATAGCTAGCTGCATTGACCCTGCCCTTCATAAAACACAGTGGACCAACACCAGCAGCTGACACAGCACCCCAGACCATCACTGACTGTGGGTACTTGACACTGGACTTCTGGCATTTTGGCATTTCCTTCTCCCCAGTTTTCCTCCAGACTCTGGCACCTTGATTTCCGAATGACATGCAGAATTTGCTTTCATCCGAAAAAAGTACTTTGGACCACTGAGCAACAGTCCAGTGCTGCTTCTCTGTAGCCCAGGTCTGGGGAATGCGGCACCTGTAGCCCATTTCCTGCACACGCCTGTGCACGGTGGCTCTGGATGTTTCTACTCCAGACTCAGTCCACTGCTTCCGCAGGTCCCCCAAGGTCTGGAATCGGCCCTTCTCCACAATCTTCCTCAGGGTCCGGTCACCTCTTCTCGTTGTGCAGCGTTTTCTGCCACACTTTTTCCTTCCCACAGACTTCCCACTGAGGTGCCTTGATACAGCACTCTGGGAACAGCCTATTCGTTCAGAAATTTATTTCTGAGTCTTACCCTCTTGCTTGAGGGTGTCAATAGTGGCCTTCTGGACAGCAGTCAGGTCGGCAGTCTTACCCATGATTGGGGTTTTGAGTGATGAACCAGGCTGGGAATTTTAAAGGCCTCAGGAATCTTTTGCAGGTGTTTAGAGTTAACTCGTTGATTCAGATGATTAGGTTCATAGCTCGTTTAGAGACCCTTTTAATGATATGCTAATTTTGTGAGATAGGAATTTTGGGTTTTCATGAGCTGTATGCCAAAATCATCCGTATTAAGACAATAAAAGACCTGAAATATTTCAGTTAGTGTGCAATGAATCTAAAATATATGAATGTTAAATTTTCATCATGACATTATGGAAAATAATGAACTTTATCACAATATGCTAATTTTTTGAGAAGGACCTGTAGAAGTAAGATTACTGATATACAATCTGTTGTTCCTATTGCTCTGACATGGAGGAAAATGTTGCATGGCCAGGCGGAACAACTGTAGAGAGCACCCATAAATTTACAAATTTATTATATTAAGCGATGAGGTGTGAAGGACCAGTCCTGCCATAATTAGGAATAAATTCAAAAATAAACAGCTTAATAATTGTGTAACTTGGCCAAGAAACAGTTTAACAAAAATAATAATGTGGCAGTAAATGCAACAAAATAAAAAAGAAAAGATTTATTCAATAGCTGATCAAAATATAAACTGTCAATTTAAATCTTTTTCAGAAATATTTCAGGAAGTATTGTAAATGTTTAAAGATGCTGATTTATTGTTGAAGTTCTAAAAATAAAGTTTCCTCTGGTTAGATTGGGAAAACAGTCCCTCATTGACTCGTGGTTTTATTTTAAAACGAGGTCTGTAACGAGAATGCCTCTTAGAACTTTGGCAAACTGAGGAATTCTCTGAGTCAACAGAATACAGTCCCGACTAACAGCGGTATCTACAAACCAATCCACAACACTCCTGACTTTTTTTGCAACATGACAGAAATTAGCTGCTGCTAGCTGCTCTTTGTCAACACCTTCTTCCAAGAGGGTTGACCTCAGCCAATCAGAGAGAAGCTAAGGCGGTGACGCTGGTACAAAGACCGCCCCCTGTGTCTCTGTCCTGCCTCGATGTTGAGGTATAGACAACACAGCGACCAAGTAATGTAAAAAAGAAAGACGGAAATCCATGGGCTCAGGAAAATCTGTTGGATAAGAAAATACAACACGAATATATTAGAGGAGAAAATATATCAGTGCTTAAGAAATAAAAGGACAAACAATTGAAAAAATAAATACTTTTGAGCACATTTTTCAGAAAAATATACTTGTGAGGAAATGAATCTGAAAAAAGAAATGGGCTGGAAAATATCTGTCAAATATTAGAAAAAAAAATAGAATTTTGAAAAACTAAATGAGAATGAGTAATTCATTTATTAAGCCATTTATTTATTTCATAATTTATTCATAATTATGACAGGATTAGTCCTTCATAATGAGGGCTGTCTCCAGTGAAACAACTTTATCCATTTAACTGGAAAGGTCACCAGTCCAACACAGGGCAACAGAGAGACACACAGCACAGACACACACACACACACCCACCTGCTCCTAGGGGTCATTTAGAAAGACCAGTTAACCTAATAGTCATGTTTTTGGACTGTTGGAGGATTAGCACTCAGAGGAAGTAACTCACATCCCACACTTATTAGGAGCGTGGTAGAAAACACTCAGCTTTCACACCATCTCTTCTAAGTCCTCCCACTGGAAATGAGGATATGAAACAACAACAAATGTGAGCAGCGCCCTGGTTACATGTTCCTAATTAACAGCTGACTGAAGACATTAATTGGGATTGCTGTATTGGCTAAATTCTGTTTCCAATCTGCTGCACGTGCGTCACATTAGTCATGGAAAACCGCTTCATTTATGAGCTTGGTATCAGGAGGTCCAACTAAATAATGCCAGGTGGTGTCAGAATCCGGCTGGACTGTCTCCTGAACTCATTAAATTGGCTGCTGTCTGACTGTACTGTTTGTACACTTCAGCCAGTCTTATATCACCCTTCAGTGCCTTGTCAGTTTGTAAGAGGAAGTGTGGATTGCATCTTGAGGAAAAGTGGGAAAAAAACCACAGGCTCTTACTTTACACAGTCTATTATTAATGGAGTTTAGAAGCTGATCTCTAGGCGCAAGCAGCGATGTAAGTTGGAGCTGTATTTGAGGTTAACGCCACCTTTCATTAGGAGAAAATTTTAATTTTGTTCTTGTCAGAGAAAACATACCCATCATCATCACTAAATTTACAGTTATTTAAAAGAGTATATCACTCCCTCATTTCTTCTGTTTTTGCTTTTTTGTCACATTTAAAATCCACCTGTTGCTGTGTACCTCTTTAAGCCTAAACTATATACTTAAGCCGGACTATAAATCGGTCCGGAGTATAAGTAGCATCGGTCAAAAAAATGCATTATGAAGAGAAAAATCCATGAATGTGTGCATATACACTGCGCCAAAAAATAAAGGGAACATTCAAATAACACATCCTAGATCTGAATGAATGAAATATTCTCAATGAATACTTTGTTCTCTAGAAAGTTGAATGTGTTGACAACAAAATCACACAAAAATCATCAATGGAAATCAAATTTATTAACCAATGGAGGCCTGGATTTGGAGTCACACGCCAAATTAAATTGGAAAAACACACTACAGGCTGATCCAACTTTGATGTAATATCCTTAAAACAAGTCAAAATGAGGCTCAGTATTGTGTGTGACCTCCACGTTCCTGTATGACCTCCCTACAACGCCTGGACATGCTCCTGATGAGACGTCTCCTGAGGGATCTCCTCCCAGACCTGGACTAAAGCATCCACCAACTCCTGGACAGTCTGTGGTGCAACGTGACGTTGGTGGATGGAACGAGACATGATGTCCCAGATGTGCTCAATCGGATTCAGGTCTGGGGAACGGGCGGGCCAGTCCATAGCTTCAATGTCTTCATCTTGCAGGAACTGCTGACACACTCCAGCCACATGAGGTCTAGCATTGTCCTGCATTAGGAGGAACCCAGGGTCAACCGCACCAGCATATGGTCTCACAAGGGGTCTGAGGATCTCATCTCGGTACCTAATGGCAGTCAGGCTACCTCTGGCGAGCACATGGAG
Source organism: Girardinichthys multiradiatus (assembly GCF_021462225.1). Classification (NCBI taxonomy): domain Eukaryota; kingdom Metazoa; phylum Chordata; class Actinopteri; order Cyprinodontiformes; family Goodeidae; genus Girardinichthys; species Girardinichthys multiradiatus. The sequence continues at coordinate 49,306,080 of NC_061812.1, forward strand.
GGCCATGCGGCCCCCCAAAGTAATGCCACCCCACACCATTACTGACCCACTGCCAAACCGGTCATGCTGAAGGATGTTGCAGGCAGCAGATCTCTCTCCACGGTGTCTCCAGACTGTGTCACGTCTGTCACATGTGCTCAGTGTGAACCTGCTTTCATCTGTGAAGAGCACAGGGCTCCAGTGGCGAATTTGCCAATCCTGGTGTTCCCTGGCAAATGCCAAGCATCCTGCATGGTGTTGGGCTGTGAGCACAACCCCCATTTGTGGACGTCGGGCCCTCATACCATCCTCATGGAGTCGGTTTCCAACCATTTGTGCAGACACATGCACATTTGTGGCCTGCTGGAGGTCATTTTGCAGGGCTTTGGCAGTGCTCCTCCTGTTCCTCCTTGCACAAAGGCAGAGGTAGCGGTCCTGCTGCTGGGTTGTTGCCCTCCTACGGCCTCCTCCACGTCTCCTGGTGTACTGGCCTGTCTCCTGGTAGCGCCTCCAGTCTCTGGACACTACGCTGACAGACACAGCAAACCTTCTTGCCACAGCTGGCATTGATGTGCCATCCTGGATGAGCTGCACTACCTGAGCCACTTGTGTGGGTTGTAGAGTCCGTCTCATGCTACCACGAGTGTGAAAGCACCACCAACATTCAAAAGTGACCAAAACATCAGCCATAAAGCATCGGTACTGAGAAGTGGTCCCCACCTGCAGAACCACTCCTTTATTGAGTGAGTCTTGCTAATCGCCAAATATTTCCCCCTGTTGTCTTTTCCATTTGGACAACAGCTGTGAAATTGATTGTCAACCAGTGTTGCTTCCTAAGTGGATAGATTGATTTCACAGAAGTTTGATTTACTTGGAGTTATATTATGTTGTTTAAGTGTTCCCTTTATTTTTTTGAGCAGTGTACATACATACATAGATACATACTTATATACAATACGGACCAAAGGTTTGGACCCACCTTCTCATTCAAAGAGTTTTCTTTATTTTCATGACTATGAATATTGTAGCTTCACACTGAAGGCATCAAAACTATGAATTAACACATGTGGAATTATATACTGAATAAGAAAGTGTGAAACAACCGAAAATATGTCTTATATTCTAGGTTCTTCAAAGTAGCCACCTTTTGCTTTGATTACTGCTCCGCACACTCTTGGCATTCTGTTGATGAGCTTCAAGAGGTAGTCACCTGAAATGGTTTTCCAACAGTCTTGAAGGAGATCCCAGAGATGCTTAGCACTTGTTGGCCCTTTTGCCTTCACTCTGCCGTCCAGCTCACCCCAAACCATCTTGATTGGGTTCAGGTCCGGTGACTGTGGAGTCCAGATCATCTGGCGCAGCACCCCATCACTCTCCTTCTTGGTCAAATAGCCCTTACACAGCCTGGAGGTGTGTTTAGGGTCATTGTCCTGTTGAAAAATAAATGATGATCCAACTAAAGGCAAACCGGATGGAGTAGCATGCCACTGCAAGATGCTGTGTTAGCCATGCTGGTTCAGTATGCCTTCAATTTTGAATAAATCCCCAACAGTGTAACCAGCAAAGCACCCCCACAACATCACACCTCCTCCTCCATGTTTCACGGTGGGAACCAGGCATGTAGAGTCCATCCGTTCACCTCTTCTGTGCTGCACAAAGACACGGTGGTTGGAACCAAAGATCTCAAACTTGGACTCATCATACCAAAGCACAGATTTCCACTGGTCTAATGTCCATTCCTTGTGTTCTTTAGCCCAAGCAAGTATCTTCTGCTTGTTGCCTGTCCTCAGCAGTGGTTTCTGAGCAGCTATTTTACCATGAAGGCCTGATTCACACAGTCTCCTCTTAACAGTTGTTCTAGAGATGTGTCTGCTGCTAGAACTCTGTGTTGCATTGACCTGTTCTCTAATCTGAGCTGCTGTTAACCTGCGATTTCTGAGGCTGGTGACTCGGATGAACTTATCGTCCGCAGCAGAGGTGACTCTTGGTCTTCCTTTCCTGGGGCGGTCCTCATGTGAGCCAGTTTCTTTGTAGCGCTTGATGGTTTTTGCGACTGCACTTGGGGACACTTTAAAAGTTTTCCCAATTATTCGGACTGACTGACCTTCATTTCTTAAAGTAATGATGGCCACTCGTTTTTCTTTACTTAGCTGCTTTTTTCTTGCCATAATACAAATTCTAACAGTCTATTCAGTAGGACTATCAGCTGTGTACTGCATCCACCTCCTGCACAACACAACTGATGTTCCCAACCCTATTTATAAGGCTTGAAATCCCACTTATTAAACCTGAGAGGGCACACCTGTGAAGTGAAAACCATTTCAGGTGACTACCTCTTGAAGCTCATCAACAGAATGCCAAGAGTGTGTGGAGCAGTAATCAAAGTAAAAGGTGGCTACTTTGAAGAACCTAGAATATAAGACATATTTTCTTGACACACTTTCTTGTTCAGTATATAATTCCACATGTGTTAATTCATAGTTTTGATGCCTTCAGTGTGAAGCTACAATATTCATAGTCATGAAAATAAAGACAACTCTTTGAATGAGAAGGTGGGTCCAAACCTTTGGTCTGTACTGTATAATGTGCGATTGCTCTAAGACTGCAAGGGAAGCTCAGCTTCCCCTAAAATTTCAAAAAATAAGTGATCAAATATATACTGTTGTGTGTACATGTCATTGACTAAATATGTGCTACAACGCGCTCAACGTTTGTTGAGAATCAACTTCTTATCACTAGTAGCGACGCGGCTTTCCTCTCACTCATTCCCACAGCTTCACAGTGCTTTAAACAGTGAGTTCAATAGCGAAGCAAGAATACTGGGCTTTGTCCCGACCATCGGACGTTCAGCGTCTCTCGGGGTTTATGGGGCAGTGGGCTGTCCTCGGCTGGCACAGATGCTCAGCTTCTGTATGATGATTAGATGATCTGTCTCAGGCTGAATCCCCTTTTTGATTGACAGCGAAATGAGCGAATCAGCGATCTTGAAACTGAGCTTTCCCTCCTTGAAAGACCAGCGTCCGCCACTGATATATACAGGTCCTTCTCAAAATATTAGCATATTGTGATAAAGTTAATTATTTTCCATAATGTCATGATGAAAATTTAACATTCATATATTTTAGATTCATTGCACACTAACTGAAATATTTCAGGTCTTTTATTGTCTTAATACGGATGATTTTGGCATACAGCTCATGAAAACCCAAAATTCCTATCTCACAAAATTAGCATATTTCATCCGACCAATAAAAGAAAAGTGTTTTTAATACAAAAAACGTCAACCTTCAAATAATGTACAGTTATGCACTCAATACTTGGTCGGGAATCCTTTTGCAGAAATGACTGCTTCAATGCGGCGTGGCATGGAGGCAATCAGCCTGTGGCACTGCTAAGGTCTTATGGAGGCCCAGGATGCTTCGATAGCGGCCTTTAGCTCATCCAGAGTGTTGGGTCTTGAGTCTCTCAATGTTCTCTTCACAATATCCCACAGATTCTCTATGGGGTTCAGGTCAGGAGAGTTGGCAGGCCAATTGAGCACAGTGATACCATGGTCAGTAAACCATTTACCAGTGGTTTTGGCACTGTGAGCAGGTGCCAGGTCGTGCTGAAAAATGAAATCTTCATCTCCATAAAGCTTTTCAGCAGATGGAAGCATGAAGTGCTCCAAAATCTCCTGATAGCTAGCTGCATTGACCCTGCCCTTGATAAAACACAGTGGACCAACACCAGCAGCTGACACGGCACCCCAGACCATCACTGACTGTGGGTACTTGACACTGGACTTCTGGCATTTTGGCATTTCCTTCTCCCCAGTCTTCCTCCAGACTCTGGCACCTTGATTTCCGAATGACATGCAGAATTTGCTTTCATCCGAAAAAAGTACTTTGGACCACTGAGCAACAGTCCAGTGCTGCTTCTCTGTAGCCCAGGTCAGGCGCTTCTGCCGCTGTTTCTGGTTCAAAAGTGGCTTGACCTGGGGAATGCGGCACCTGTAGCCCATTTCCTGCACACGCCTGTGCACGGTGGCTCTGGATGTTTCTACTCCAGACTCAGTCCACTGCTTCCGCAGGTCCCCCAAGTTCTGGAATCGGCCCTTCTCCACAATCTTCCTCAGGGTCCGGTCACCTCTTCTCGTTGTGCAGCGTTTTCTGCCACACTTTTTCCTTCCCACAGACTTCCCACTGAGGTGCCTTGATACAGCACTCTGGGAACAGCCTATTCGTTCAGAAATGTCATTCTGTGTCTTACCCTCTTGCTTGAGGGTGTCAATAGTGGCCTTCTGGACAGCAGTCAGGTCGGCAGTCTTACCCATGATTGGGGTTTTGAGTGATGAACCAGGCTGGGAGTTTTAACGGCCTCAGGAATCTTTTGCAGGTGTTTAGAGTTAACTCGTTGATTCAGATGATTAGGTTCATAGCTCGTTTAGAGACCCTTTTAATGATATGCTAATTTTGTGAGATAGGAATTTTGGGTTTTCATGAGCTGTATGCCAAAATCGTCCGTATTAAGACAATAAAAGACCTGAAATATTTCAGTTAGTGTGCAATGAATCTAAAATATATGAATGTTAAATTTTCATCATGACATTATGGAAAATAATGAACTTTATAACAATATGCTAATATTTTGAGAAGGACCTGTAGGTAACACTACTGTCAGATATGTAGAATCCAGAAGCTGTTTCACAACATGAAGTAGGCTAACAGATCTCAAAAAGCAATCCATCATGCCCCAATTTGATGAAATTCAAGATGAGAAGCAAAGCCACTGACATCTATCAGTCTGACAAGGTTTACAAAGCTATTTCAAAAACTTTGGGACTCCAAAAGTCACAAAGAGAACCATTATCCACAAATAAAAAAAATGGAACAGTGGAGAACCTTCCCAGGATTGGCTGGCCAGCTAAATGGCTCTAAGAGCTCTTTCAGAAGGTCACAAAGGAAGCCAAAACAAAGGCTGGTCTATATTTGTCTGACAGATTCCAGTTTGTTCATGTAAATGATAAATCATCTTTAAACTCCAGGGTTAATTGTGGAGTACCATAGGGTTCAGTGCTTGGGCCAATTTTCTTCACTATATATATACTTCCAATAGGTAAAATGATCAGGCAGCATAGGATAAATTTTCACTGTTATGCTGATGATACTCAGCTTTACTTATCCATAAATCCTGATGAGCCCAACCAGTTAGATAGACTACAAGCATGTCTTGAAGACATAAAAACTTGGATGACTTCAAATTTTCTGCTTCTAAATTCAGACAAGACATAAGTTGTCGTCTATGGACCTTAGTCTTTAAAAAAGAAACTGCTTAGTCAATGACTTAACCTGGATGGCATTAAATTGACCTCCGGTAATAAAGTAAAAAAACCTTGGTGTTATTTTTGACCAGGACATGTCATTTAAATCCCATATTAAACAGGTTTCTAGGATTTTCTTCTTTCACCTCCGGAACATTGCCAAAATTAGAAATATCCTATCCAGGAGTGACGCTGAAAAACTGAGCCATGCATTTGTTACTTCAAGGCTGGACTATTGTAATTCTTTACTATCAGGATGTCAACAAATTGCAGTTAAAAGCCTTCAGCTGATTCAAAATGCTGCAGCAAGAGTTCTGATGAAAATTAAAAAGAGAGATCATATTTCTCCTATTTTAGCTTCCCTTCATTGGCTCCCTGTTAAATCCAGAATAGAATTTAAAATTCTTCTCCTCACATATAAAGCCATTAATGATCTAGCTCCATCATACATCAGAGATCTGATTGGTCCATATGTTCCTAACAGGGCATTTTGTTCTCAGACTGCAGGTTTACTGGTGGTTCCTAGAGTCTCTAGAAGTAGAATGGGAGGCAGATCCTTTAGTTATCAGGCTCCTCTCCTGTGGAACCAGCTCCCAGTTTTAGTCCGTGAGGCAGACACCCTGTCTACTTTTAAGGCTAGGCTTAAAACTTTCTTTCTTGATAAAACTTATAGTTAGATTGGCTTAGGTTATCCTGAGCTATCTCTGTAGTTATGCTGCTATAGGCTTAGGCTGCTGGAGGACATAATGACCACTTTCACCCTCTTCGCTACATTCTCACACTACTCGCCAATTTTGCATTATTTGCTGTTATTTCAGCTTTTAACTTTGTTCTCTCTTTTTCTCTTCGTAGAAGCTACACCTGGTCTGACTGTGTCTACCTTTGACATCTTTCTGGAGAGGGGAATCGTCCGAGCTTCTGCTGGCAACAACTTAATGCTCACCCTCTACAGATGATCCACATAGCCTTTTCTTTTAGTGTTTAACCCTTTCTCTATCCTAGACATGGGAACTGACTGAGCTTCTACTATGACTAACTCTATGTGCTCTCTTTCCGATTCTCACCTTGAAAACTGGCTCAGAGTTTATCTGTTCTTTCTTTTTAGATGAAACGACTAAAGGAGCTACATCCATTAACATTTACTTTTCCTTCCCATAGAAAGTACTCTGGATCAGTGCTTGTGTTCTTTTTGTGTCTCTGCTCTGTTCTCTCAAACCCCCAGTCGGTCGTGGCAGATGGCCGCTCACACTGAGCCTGGTTCTGCTGGAGGTTTCTTCCTGTTAAAAGGGAGTTTTTCCTCTCCACTGTCGCTACATGCATGCTCAGTATGAGGGATTGCTGCAAAGTCAACGCTAGTGACTGTCCACTGTCTCTACATGCTCATCCAGGAATGCTGCAAGTCACTGACTGGATGCAATATGCTGGGTTTCCTTAGATAGAAAAACTTTTTATCCAATTTCAATAAATAACTGAATCTAACTGCACTGTTCAGTGGTTAGGATTAATTGGAATGTATGAACCTGACTTTTGTGAAGTGCCTTGTTGTGAATTGGCGCTATATAAATAAACTGAATTGAATTGAATTATATGTCAATATTTTACAACATTGTCACCAGTCCAGGTAAATGGACAAATTTGTTTCAATGAAGACACGCCTCCTCATTATAAAGGACTAATTCTTCTGTAATTAAGAATAAATTTAAAAATGAATAAATGGCTGATAAATGAATTACTCATTTATTTATTTATTACATAAACTGAGTTTGCCTGCCGTTTTCACACTGAGGGAGTCATTGTAGCATAAGTTTTGTTTTAGAGTGGGACTGGTCACAGCGATTAGGAACCTAATTTTAAATATCGCAATAATGTATATCGAGACAAAGCCCAAATATATTGAGATACACTACTGGTCAAACGTTTTAGAAGGGCTTTCTCACTTAATGGGTCTCTTTATTTTCATGACAATTTAAATTGTAGATTCTCACCAAAGGCAAAAAAGACTGAATGAACACACATGGAATTATGTAGTAAACAAAAAGTGTGAAATAACTAAACATTTTATATTTTAAATTCTTCAAAATAGCCACCCTTTGCTTTGATTACTGCTTTGATTTCTTAACATTCTCTTCATGAGGTGGTCACCTGAAATGGTTTTCCAAAGAGTCTTGAAAGAACTTCCCAAAGGTTCATTGAGAGACGGCTAAAGGTTAATATTTCAATCATTACAACATAGGGATGCTACTTTAAGGAATCTAAAATATAACATATTTAAAGATATTTTACAATTTTTGGTTTGCTACATAATTGCATATGTGTTCATTCAATGTTTTGATGCCTTCAGTGAGATTCTACGTACAATGTAAATAGTCATAAACACAAAGAAAACCATTAAATGAGAAAGGTGTTCTAAAACTTCTGACTGGTAGTGTATATCTTTTTGGTCCTATTGCCCAGTCCTATTTTGAACAACATCTAAAGTTTTTGCCTCAGTTAAGGTCAGAGTTCATAATTCAACAATAAGAAAGAGACTTGGCAAAAATGACCCTAATGGGACAGTTCCAAGGTCAAAACCACACTGACCAAAAAAACACAAAGGCCCACCACACTTTTACCTAAAAACATCTTGATGAAGACTTTTGGGAAAACAGTTTGTGGTCTGATTAGAATAAAGGTTTTGGAAGATGTGCGTCCAATTAAATCAAGTATAAAACTACTGCAGCACTTCCATGTGATGATATTGAGCTGATTTGCTTCAAGATTTGGAAGAGTATTTGATGAAAGCATGAATTCTGCTCTCTTGCAGAAAATCTTTTAAGGAGAATGTCTGGCCATCAATTCACAACCTTAAGCTCAAGCTCACTTGGGTTCTGCAACAGGATGAATTGCATCTTCCTCTATAGAGCCTTACTGCATTTTATACACAGCTAGCTTTTAATAGTTACAGCTACTGCTGAGGGTCAACACTTGGCTCAGAAGAATAGATAGACCAACACAAAGCTTCTTGAAATGGAGAAGCGGACGAAAACTTCAAGTTGCAGCTAATTTAGTTAGTGTGAAACTAAACTAATCCTACATTGAATGTTAAATTTCAAATTATAGTTTCACGTGAGCTGTGGATCTATGCAGCCCCTCTAGAATTACTATGGATCTCCATGCTGCTTCTCTGGTCAATGCTCTCCTCACCCAGCCTGTCAGTTTAGGTGGACTTCCATGTCTTGGTAGGTCTGCAGTTGGTCCATCTTCTCTCCATGTTCAGATGATGGACTGAACAGAGCTCTGGGAGATGTTCAGAGCTTGGGATATTGTTTTAGAACATCTCCACCCTGACCAGTCTGCTGTGTTCCTTGGTCTCCGTGATGCTGTCTGTTGTCTAATGTTCTCTTGTTCTTTAACAAGTCTCTGAGACCAGAAACATAGCAGCTGTGTTTATACTTGGATGACATAACACGCAGTTGGACTCTGTTCACTGAATAGGTGAAGCCAATTGGTTGCACTAGATTTTATTTAGGGTTATGAGAGTAAAGGGGCCTGAATTCATATGCACTCAACGGTTTGGGGATTTTTTTGTCAAATATAGACAAAAACTTATTTTTCTTTTCAATTTCCTATTATGTACTACTTTTTGTTAGTCTGTCACATCAAATCCCAGTAAAGTACACTGAGGTTGGTAATTGGTGCAATGTTTAAGAGATGGGAATACTGTCCATCTACCCAAACACTTGTTTGACTAAGCCTGTGTCATTGACGGCATCACAGAAGAACAAGCAGACATTTACAACGGTCCTGCTCAATTCTTAATGGGTTGCTGTGGTTCAGACAGGTGTACAGGTGCTAAATTTCACTCATGCACCACTGATAATGGTGAGACCTGATTGGAGCTTGCAGAGCAACACTGAAACATTTGCTCCCTTAAATGGAATTGACCTTGAATCATTTAATTGACACTTCTTTCTTACTGGAGTCCGTAAATTAGTTGTCAGAGGGAAAAGTCGTGCTCTGAAGCAGTGCTATAGCAGGCGGACGTGCTCGCCTGAATAATTGATTAGAGTGCCATCAGTCTTGTAAAGAAGGATCAATTAACTTCATCATGCTGTAGCTGCAAATCAGTGATGGGGAGGTATAACCCAGAGAGTCTTAAGGTGCTGATGCCCCCAGGCCACACCCAGCTGCTCCCATTTGTGCTGTGGTCAGACTCACATGAGGGGCTTGCAGTTAGCTTTTTCTCCCACACTCCCCTGAGGTATCCTGCCAGGCAACGCTGCTTATGCTGCTCACAACTCCTATGTGTGCACACACTTGAACTGTTTGTGTAATGGGCACAACCAAAGCTTCTGCCTGTATGCTGTTTGGTTGTTCTGTTTTGTTTTTTTCCTCCTGCTGACACACATTTGTTCTCACCTTTCAGCCCCAGCCATGGCAGCTGGTGTCAGCATACTGACTGACCTGCCCCACACCAGCAGGGTTTCCCGTAGAGAGGAGATCAGCGTAGAGATGGAGACAGGTAGGAAAGCTCTGCAGCACATAAACAGCACATGCATACCCTGCTGCTTTGACTTAGCATTAGATTACACAGGACCATAAACCTACACTCTTTGTGTCGTGTTGCGATGCCTTTTTTTCATGTTAAATTAGAAATTCTTCGCAGGTTTGCTGTCACTTAGAAGCAGGAGCTGTTCAGGACTTACATACTTGATGTCTCCTGTTTACTCTTGTTTCGGGGAGCTGAAGTGGTTCTTCCCCTGCCTCTCAAAGCACTTCGTCATAATGGGAGTGAGTGCGACAGGGCAATAATCATTGAGTGAAATAAAAATAAAATGTTGAATTTAGGGCTGTTGTGAACGATTATTTTAGTATTCTATCTATTGTTCTGACGATTAATCGAATAACAATTTTTGTGTTGGTTTAACAACTTAAGATATATATGAAAGAGAATGCAAAAAAAATTCAATTTCTTTTTCAAATAAAAGGTTATTGCCTCAAATTCAATAGGATTAAAACATCACCTTTATTAAGTGATTAATGCATTTTCAGCTTCAATTACGTATCTATGTGAGGTTTGAGGTTGCATACAAGTATTTTAGCATTACAAAAGAATCTTAATCTTGTATATTGTTTTTACAGATTGCAAAACTAAATGTGATCTTTGTAATGTTAGCAATAGGGTTAGTAAATAGATTTGAGTTTAGAAATTTGGCTACAAAGAACTGAGTTTTGTTGAGTTATTGTAAATAGCAAATGTTTATTCATGTTTTAATTAAGACTATATTATTATTATGTTGGTCCAGTGTTTGCAAACATTTTAATTTGAATGTTTGACTGCTGCATGTTCACTATATTTCTTGGCGGTGTGTCTTTCCCCTCGCCTTCTTCCTCCATAGCGGCTAATATCCCTTAATTTGCACCGACTACGCCAAAACAAATTCCTTGTATGTCCAAAAACGTACTTGGCAATAAAGCTTTTCTGATTCTGATTCTGATTCTGATTCTATCAGACAGGATGTGGTTTGCGCTGTGCTTGCCGCTGGGTTTAGTGCATTTGCGCTGCGTGCCGCTAAGCCTGTGAGGTCTGAGTGCTTCTGCAACCAAGATCTGAACTGACCCTTTGGAAAATGTGGTCATGTGAGCGTGTGACGTGGTAGTCTGGAAGGGGCGGGGCAGGGGGTGGAGTTGCTGGGAGGGGCTTGGAACCCGATCATAACTGCTTAAGTTATAGTTCTAGTTTTTTTTTTGTTTTTTTTTTAGAAAAACCCTTGAGATGACAACATGTGATGTGAATATGCGCTATATATGTATAAAACGATTTTTATTAAACTGAACTGTTATTTAATTTATTATATATTCCTATTATGGAAAAAATAGTAAGTTAATGGTAAAAGAAATATAGGTAGTTTTTACCTAAAACTTTTAAAAGCGTTTAACCTTTACTGTACAATGATCTCAACAACTGCACAGAAGTTGACATAAAATATTTGCAAATATAGAAAATAAATGTCACTGTTTACTAATGAAGGACGATAGTATATTATTTATTTTGCACCATACAAATTGTTACATCCTTCATACATTTATTATAACTATAAAGGAACCTGTGTGATCAGTTATTCATTGTTTATAACGGTACCAGGGGCGATGTCACATCGTGTGTGTGCGACAGCAGTGTTACACAGGTCTTTACACAAGTATAAAGAGGGGCTGTTAATATTTCTGAACAAAAACAAAATGAATATGGAAGTGACAGCTATCTTTAGTGTCTTATATTAGTCGTTAGCTTGGTTAGCAATACCAACAGGGTTTCTGTGAGTATTCCCTATATGGTAAGTAGATCCAGACTCTACTCAACTCTGAGATTTCTGTCAGTATTTCATGTTTTATGACACAGAGTTTGAAAGCTCTAAAGCATAAAACAACTTTACTGTGATAGGCTCAGCCTTCCTTTTATCTGCCAACATCTCTCTTTCTGTTTAGGTGTCAACTTGAGTGAGCAGTCATGTTTCTGCAGAAAATACAGATTCCTATTCCTACATTTTAAACAGCTGTTGTACTTCCTCTGACGTCTCACTAAAACTGTGATCCTGACAAAGCTGCCTTCTCCCATCAGTAACATCAACACCCAAAAGTGTTGTAGTAGACATGGCCTGTTAGCATTTTAGTATGGTGCGTTCACTGATAGGAAATAATAGCAGGTTTTTAATCCGTGAATGGTCAGTCACGGATTAGGGCCCGTCAGGCATAAAGTCATTGAGTCATCACTAATATCATGTGTTTAACAGCATATTTTAGTAAGAGACGAATCCTCCATCAATCCATCCATTGTCTATACCCGGTTGTCCTTGCAGGGTTGCGAGGAGGATGGTGCCTGTCTCCATTGGTCATTGGGAAAGAGGCGGGGTACACCCTGGAAAGGTCACCAGTCTATCAAAGAAGAGAGCAATCAGCGCCAATAAAGTCTACAAGCCGTGTTAGTCTTATTAGTGGGGTTTTATTAACATTGGCTAATGCTGTGTGGGTGGCGCTGCTCCAGATGTTCTGCCTTTTACAAAAAGAAGAGCTTCTCGTTCCCTTAGCTACCTCAGATCTGTGGTGTTCAGATTTGGGTGCCATTGATGTCTGTCTAAATAGCTGTCATGATGACAGCTTCAAATGCTGTACATGACCTGATCAGCAGCAGGTTATTCATCCTACACACAGAGCCACTTAGCCCTGCAGCCTTTGTTAGATCAGAGAAGCTGCAGTGCCTGAACCAGCACACATTTTAGGACCGCAGAAGGCATTCCATAAATGATAAAAATGATGACCAGTAGGTTTAGGAACTCTGCCTTGGACATCCTGCTAAAGGTCCTGCAGAGCAAACACAGGTCTGCTCTGGAGGCCCTGTTCTCCTGTCACAAGCTGACGGTTGCTGTCAGCATAATCCAGCTGTAATGAGGAGATGGAACCATGTCAAAAACATAATCTGCCATTCACAGTTAGATATCTGATCATATCTCCATACACTGTGGGCATGCCAGATAACTAAATGTTGTTTTTTCCAGCCAACACAAGAGTCCCCACAGCAAAGTATACCAAGATGGGAGAAACACTGAGACATGTCATTCCTGGTCACATGCAGTGCTCCATGGCCTGTGGAGGGAAAGCCTGTAAATATGAGAACCCCTCTCGCTGGAGTGACGAGGAGCAAGCTATTAAAGGGCTCTATTCATCCTGGTATGTTGGCAAGTCTTTCTAAGCTCAAAGATGATCTAGTTTTGTCTCTTTATCATAATCATGTTCATTTAAATCACAAGCAGTTGTATTTAGTCATGTTTTAGCTGTTTTTGATAGAATTCTTAATGCATTGTTTCATTTCCTGTTCACAGGATTACTGACAACTTGCTAGCTATGGCGAGGCCTTCCTCTGAAGTTATTGAAAAATATAATATAATCCAGCAGTTTCAAAGGTACTGTATTATTCTGGAGCTCGTTTTTTAACGTTGGTTATGTTTTTTCTTTAGAATGTGGATTTCCATGATGTGCCTTAATTAGTTCCTTGTTTTCCTAGAGCGCTGTCACATGTGTGGAATGCTTTATCTTGTTGACCTGTTTAATGCTGTTCTCAGGTGTGGTTTGAAGACTGTTATTAACCTGCAGAGACCCGGGGAGCACGCCAGTTGTGGCTATCCACTGGAGCAGGAGAGTGGCTTCACCTATCGACCTGAAATTTTCATGGAGGCAGGCAGTGAGTTCCATATCAAACAGCACACTGTACTAGTGAGAACCAAGGTTGTACTGTAAATGTAACATTTTCATGACTATTTACCTCATAATTGATCTATGCATTCTACCAAGATAATTGAACTAATACACAATAATAGTAACATACATGGGTTTGAAATAGTTTGTTCATGGGTACAAAATGGAAGTAAACAGGTGCAAAATGGTGATGTATGAGTCTGAAAATGGGGCGTGTATTAATCAAAGGGTAAGCTGCCCTTTACTGCTGTCTTGTGCTCTGACACAAGTCATGCTGTGGAGAACTGTGGAGATAAAAGACAAAAAACAGCACTTCCTTACAAAACAGCTAGTTGGATTACAGCAGTAGAGTAGAGCTCTACAATATTTTAAATCACAGTTATCATTGCAACATCAATATGTGTAATATTGTAAACGCAAAGGGCTGCTTGGATGCTGTATTTGACAGTGTACTATATTTCAAGTGCCATGTATTTATCCTCTGCATATAAGTAATGAGCTGGATGGGCTCATTAATTGCTGTTAATACCCATACCTCATTGTTTTTGTTTATTGTGTGAAATAATAAAGTTCACAGGGACTGGTGAGAACAATGTGTACTGGTAAAGAAAGAAAAGAGGTCAGAAGAATGTGGGTTCATCAATAATAATATTGTCATCACAATTTTTGGATTTTTCCCCTTTTTTATCTGCAAGTATTTAAAAAATCGTCAGGTCAGTTTAATTCATTCAGCCGCATAATCCACATATACAAATAAATTAAAACAAATTAATCCGCAATTGCTGTTATCTGTGAAAAACTGAAGTCACACAGGGAATAAATACTAAACACATGAAGAAAAGTCTTAGCAAGTGGTATAAAAAGCCAAGAAACCAACTAAAATCTCAGTATTTGGAAAACCTTCCTGCTGCTTTGTGCAAATTAATATCAACTGGTTTAACTGGTGGCCTGTAACAAGGATTCTCATAACCAAAGTATTGCACAGTCGTACGACTGCCAAAAGCAATCAGACATTTACAAAAAAAAAGTCTTACTGTTGCAGAAATTAACCATTGGCAACAGCTATAGCTGCAGCTGCATTTTTAAACATCTGAATATTCTAGTGAGCACTGTTGGGGTTATAATGTGGAAGTGGAAATAACATAATTTCAATATAAACCAACCACAGCCAGGTGGCCCCGGTAAGAATTCAGACAGGAGTCAGAAGAAAAACCAAAAGAGTTGTCCAGGAAATAGCAGATGCAGTGAAATGTCATAATGCAACTGTAAATCACTTACTTTGATGCAGAGGCTGCAGGATCAGTGTATGTGACCTCATGTGTTCACCACAAACCTTCCTGGAAATGCATTTCTCAATGCATAGAAAAATCGATTTTATCCTCCATCCCTAGATGTAGTCTGGCCAATTGAGGCCACAGCTGAGCTCATTGCGCACACCATGTTTTGTTAATGAATGGTTCTGCATATCATCCCAGAAATAACATGCCAATAGTAAAATGTGCACTTCTTTTACAGCATAGGGTACTGGTAGACTTCAAATAATTGAATGAAGGATGAATAGAGATGGGATAGTTCAAAACACAAAGCCAAGGAAACATTTAATTGCTTTTAGAGAAAGAAAGTAAAACTGCTGGAATGGCCCAGTCAATCACTTCAATTGTGTCCAATTGAAAATCTATGAAAAGAACTGTACCCCCAGAACCTTCATAACTGGAAGACAGTTTATGTGGAAGAATTGGTCAAAATAACACCTGAAAAGATTTAAACAGAGAAAAAATGTTGTGTTGGATGCTAATTTTGTCCGCTGTAGTTAGTGGCATCAATAAATCCAGCAGAGAGACCGGCTTAAACACAGAAAGACAGGGAAGGGTATCATCCATAGCAGTGATTCTCAACCTCTTTTCAGTTTTGCACTACCTGAGTGATATGTTTGTTAATGTTGTTAATAAATAATTATAAACCTAAACGTAATTTTTTTTATCAAAAATATTTTTCTCAAACTCCAGTCATTATTAATACTAATAGTACAAATAAATTGGAAATGTTTTCAAAACTAGCAACTTAAATACAGTTTTTACTTAAATTAATATGACATGTCTTTTTAAGGATAAAAAAAAAAATACTGAGTCACCTCCAAACCATACAGAATGGTGCTGCCCATCTCATAACAAACACTAAGAAACAGGATCACGTCACACCGATACATAAATCCCTTCTCTGGCTCGCCATTAGGTTTAGGGTTGATTTTAAACACTTAAGGTTTGTTTTTAAGCCTCTACATTTGTATGACCGTTTAACGGTGCGTGTGCATGACTGAGTCTTGAGGACCTTAGATCAGCACTCGTTGGAAGAGCCCAGGTCTAAATATAAGCACTGGGGTCATCGAGTCCTAGACTCCTAGACAACTCCTGGCTGAAATGAGACCGATCTTCAATTCAAGACTTCAAGACATGCCTGTTTAGGATAGCTTTTAATACCTAGTAGCGTGACCCTTTTATATCTTTCTTTTTTCTATTGTTTTATTTTTGTTATCCTAATGCTGTTTTATTCCTTGTGTTTTAGGTGTTTTATTTTACTCATTGTAAAGCACTTTGATTAACCTAGTGATTATTGTGTGTCCCCAGCTTCAGTAAGGTAAGAAATCTAAGAACTGATCTAACAATTCAGCCTAAAGATCTGGTGGACAATAAAAAAAAGGTTATAAAAAAAGTTTATAGTCTTCTTCGAGTGGTTTTTGTGATTAAGTGGTGTTATTATCGAGTCATTGCTGCAATATTTTAGTATCAGTTGCTTTGATTCTGTTGCTGTGGTTTACTAAGCGTTTGAGGGCTGCAGCGCTCAGGTGGTGAACTTTTTTTGACATGTTCTAAAAATCAGTAGCAGCCTCATGATCAAATTGTATATGCTACAGTGTACTGAGTTAAGAGGGTACTCATGGGAAGTTTTGACTATTCTTCCTAAAGCACATTTGTGAGGTCAGACACTGATGTTTGATGAGAAGGCCTGGCTAATAGTCTCCATTTTAATCCCAGTGTGCAGGTCAGTCATGTTTCTCCATACCAGATTTGCTCATCCATGTCTTTAAGCATCTTGCTTTGTGCTTAGGTTCACAGTCATGTTAGAACAGGAAGGAACCACCCCAAACTGTTCCCACAAAGTTGGGAGCAAGAAATTGATCAAAATGTCTTTGATGAACCATTAAGAGGTTCCTTCAATGGAACTAAGGGGCTGAGCCCAACTTCTGAGCAACAGCCCCATACCCTAATCCTCCCCATACCAAACTGTACACTTGACACACTCCGGACAAGTGCTTCTTTCCTCGTAACTGCTAATCCTAAACTGGTCCATTGGATTGTCAGACAAAGAGGCAGAATTCATCACTTCAGAGAACATGTCTCCACGGCTCAACTCCATCAAGCCTTCTTTGCACTGTTAGCTGACCTGAAGGCCACATGAAGTTTGGAGGTCTGTAGCTACTGACTGCAGAAAGTTCTGCAGATAGAGGCCATTTTAATGACTGGAGTTGTTGCACAGGTCGGATCCATGCTGGAATTCATTGAGCTCCTGAGAGCGACCCATTCTTTCACAAATGCTGTAGCTGAAATACCACATGTACATCCCCGCAAATAAAATAAAGACATTCTATATGGCATTCCAGACATCAGCTGAGGTGATGACTTCTAAATATTGGCACCAGTCATAGAGCAACCCTAATCAGTCAGTCGCCGTATAATCACTGCACTGTTGGAATGTTGGTTTGTTTTTCAGAAGAATCTCAATAAAGTAGGACTATAGGCTAGGGCAAATGCTGCCACTTAACATGCTCAGTTACATTCAAGGTTTGTCAGTTAATCTCTTCCAGGATGAAACACAATACAAATACAAATAATTCATAGAATGGATCAATGTGTAACCATCTAAAATGACACTCTTAAACAGGAAGAGGAGGAGATATATGAGGTGTCAAATATGACCAGCCCAAATGAGGGAGAAAATGAGCAAGTCTTCATTCTGTTGTTTGACTTTCTTTATTTCAGTCTATTACTACAACTTTGGATGGAAAGACTATGGTGTCGCATCTTTGACAACAATACTTGATATGGTGAAAGTCATGTCGTTTGCTGTTCAAGAAGGAAAAATTGCAGTCCACTGCCATGCTGGTCTCGGAAGAACAGGTTTGTAAGTTGACCTTTTGAGAATGGCTGAGATCTTTAGTTTTACCTTTAAAAATTATAGTTTTCTGTTTGGATTTGCCCTCATTCAGGTGTGTTATTTGCGTGTTATTTGGTTTTCACCACCCGGATGAATGCTGATCAAGCCATCCTGTTTGTACGAGCCAAAAGACCCAACTCCATCCAGACTAGAGGGCAGCTGCTGTGTGTCCGGGAGTTTGCCCAGTTCCTGGTCCCTCTGCGAAGTGTGTTTTCATGCGTAGAACCCAAAGCAAGTGCCGTCACCTTGTCCCAGTACCTTACCCGGCAGCGCCACCTACTGCATGGCTATGAGGCCCGGCAGATGAAGAACGTGCCAAAGATTGTCCAGTTGGTGTGCAGGCTCCTGGTTGACATTGCAGCCAACAGACAGGTGGTGATTGAAGAGGAGTGGCTGGAGATCCCTGACCTGACTGCTGAGGTGGAGAAAACCGTGTCCCAGCAGGCCCTTCAGCAGCTGGGGAAAGAAATGGTTGGGAAAGGGATTCCTGTCCTACCTTGTTCATCACACACACTCAACTCAGCGGCACAACTGACCAGACCTTCATGTGATCAACCCCTCGCCAGCGATAATGAGCTGGACCCACTGTGGAGACAACAGAACTTAGGAAGTCCTCCAAGATCTCTGTCTAAAAATAGGAGTCTCAGCGACTCTTTGCTTAACAAGCATGGGCTCTGCCAGGAGCATGTAGAGAACATTAGTAAACCAATAAGCTGCCTGATGGGACATTCATTGTCTCACAGCAACCTTACTACCTGTAACCAGTCCAGCTACTGTTACCTCTGTACACAGAACATAAACTCAAAAGCAGGAGCAAAACAAGATCTGGGCATGTGTGTTTCACAAAAGAGGCATCACAGTTTAAGTTCCCATTTGTCAGATCTTGGAAAGAACTCTTACTTTGATGCCACACTGCCTCCCTTTCCACTCCAGAACAGCTTCATAGCCAGTGCAGAGTGTGTGGATGGAGGAACTGGCCTAGGAGATGCTCTAGAAGCCCCTCACATCAGCCTCCAGTCTGAGCTATCACCAGCGAACAGGCGCCTGATGGTGACCAAAGCTCTGGCCATGGACCTGACTGATAAGGACAAAGAAGTCATGTCCAAGGTTTTAATGTGGCAGGTAAGATTGTTTTATATTCTACCCTCCACAAATGATTCAGTTCTTTTGAGAGCTCAGTTTATCTCTCACAAACACCACAAACTGATTTCATGATGGATAGTCTGAGAAAATAAACCTGAAGTATTCCTTTCAGAGTTTAGTCAGTCAGCCCTTCTTTTGTTTCAGTAAATTAATCCTCATTATTTGTTATGACTTGCAGACAGAGCTGAACTCCAGAGAGGGAACTTGGGAGAGGCTGTGTAACGAAAGAGACCCTCTGGTCCTCTCCAGTCTGATGTGGTCATGGCTGGAGCAGCTCAAAGATCCAGTCATTAGCCATGAGGATGTTCAATCGCTTGGAGGGAAGAATGTAAACCCACAGAATGCCCTCAACTCTCTGGAAAAGGTAGCTGTGTAAATATGTCTATCTAATGCTCCAGTGCTAACAAAATGTTTCAAACAGTTTAGTTTAAATTTGCTCTCATCCTCAGTGTCGTCAAACATTTTTTCACCGTGCTAAAACCTCCAACTCTCACTATTTTGCCATTTTGTCCTATAGAAGAACCAAGTTTAACTCCTTAGTAAAAGACATCATTCTATGAAAAAAATAAGGAGATCCTATGATTCAGTGACTTGTGAAACCACATTTACTAACACAAAAAAGGTTATTTTGTCCAGTTCATCTGGTTTTCACGTTGCTATAGATACATGTTGGCCCACTCTTATTTAGTACTTTAATTCACTGAGATTTGTATTCATTTACTCATAATACAAGGCTCCCTGCTAACATAAACCATACCATCTGTCAAACGTGGTGGAGGGGTTATGATTTGAGCTAGTTTTGCAGCTACAGCACTTGGGTGCCTTGCGGTCAGCGAGTGTCCATGGACAACTCTTTACAGCAAACTAAAGTGCCTTGCAGAAGTATTAATCACATGTTTCAGGAACCAACAGAAAGTAGTGCAGAGTTATGAAGCAGAAGAAAAAGGAAAGATTTTAAAATAAAATAAAGAAATCTAAAAACTGTGGCAGCATTGAGATTCAGCCTCACTGAATCATACACTCCAGATGTGAAGAGTGTATGTCCAATAGATGTCGTTTGAACAGATTCTCCCACCTTAGCTGTGGATTTCTGTAGCTCCTTCAGAGTGTTCGTGGGCTTCTTGGCTGCTTGTCGGAGCACGTTTGAAATTAAGCGATGTCTTGATAAATCAAGCAGATATTTCACGTCTACACAGTCATATTGCCTCACTAAAAACATTGTAAAAGTTCATTTGTGTCACAGAAAGTGTAATTTTTTACAATTAACTCACAGCTTTTGTTGCTATGGTCCGCCATGGCTGCCCCTGCTTGACCAATCCTCTTCGACCCGCAATGAATGATGGGAAATAATGAGCCGCGAAGGATACTCACGACCCATCCTTCAAATCTGGCAAAAGAAGGACACATTTGTCGGCCGCATTTCAAGAAGTCTCGGAAGGATTCGTGGATTGGGACAGCCTTTGTCGCCGCGCTGGGATGTAATCGGTCTACAAATTCGGCCTTCGAAGGATGCAGCCCCTGCCGAGAGACATAGTCCCTCCAGCGTGTCCTGGGCCGTCCCCTGGGCCTCCTCCCTGTGGGACGTGCCACCCTAAGGAGGAAGCTCATTTCAGCCGCTTGTATCCGGGATCTCGTTCTTTCGGTTATGACACAAAGTTCATGGCCATATGTGAGGGTAGGAACGTAGACCGACCGGTAAAGCGAGAGCTTCGCTTTTCGGCTCAGCTCTCTCTTCACCACAACGGACCGGCAGCCGCACCGATCCGTCTGTCAATCTCCCGCTCCATTCTTCCCTCACTCGTGAACAAGACCCAGAGATACTTAAACTCCTCCACTTGAGGCAGGAACTCCCCTCCAACCTGAAGAGGACAAGCCACCCTTTTCCGGTCGAGAACCATGGCCTCTGACTTGGAGGTGCTGATCTTCATCCCAGCCGCTCCACACTCTGCTGCGAACCGCCCCAGTGCATGCTGTAGGTCTTGGCTAGAGGGGGCCAGCAGGACCACGTCATCCGCAAAAAGAAGAGACAAAATCCACTGGTCCCCAAACCAGACCCCCTCCGGCCCTTGGCTGCGTCCGGTCACCCTTCTTATGAAAGGGGACCACCACCCCAGTCTGCCAGTCCAAAGGCACTGTCCCCGATCGCCACGCAATGTTGAAGAGGCGTGTCAACAGTGACAGCCCCACAACATCCAGTGATTTGAGCTACTCAGGGCGGATCTCATCCACCCTGGAAGCCTTGCCACCGCGGAGCTTTATAACCACCTCGGTGACTTCAGCCTGGGTGATGAAAGAGTCCAACCCCGGGTCCCCAGCCTCTGTTTCCACCAGGGAATGCATGATGGCAGGATTGAAGAGATTCTCGAAGTACTCTTTCCACCGCCCGATAATGTCCTCAGTCGAGGTCAGCAGCCTCCCACCCCCACTGTAAACAGTGTTAGCGAAGCACTGCTTCCCCCTCCAGAGGTGCCGGACAGTTTGCCAGAATCGCTTTGAGGCCAACCGGTAGTCCTTCTCCATAGCCTCACCGAACTCCTCCCACGCCCGTGTTTTTGCCTCTGCCACCGCCCGGGGCGCAGCAGGCTTGGCCTCACGGTACCCGTCAGCCACCACAGGAGTCCCACAAGCCAACCACAGCCGATAGGAATCCTTCTTCAGCTTGACAGCATCCCTTACTGCCGGTGTCCTCCACCGGGTTCTGGGGTTGCCGCCGCGACAGGCACCGCTGACCTTACAGCCGCAGCTACGGGCAACAGCATCGATAATAGACGCGGAGAACATGGTCCACTCGGACTCTATGTCTCCAACATCCCCCGGATCTGGTCAAAGCTCTCCCAGAGGTGGGAGTTAAATACATCCCTGGCTGAGGGCTCCGCCAGACGTTCCCAGCAGACCCTCACTATGCGCTTGGGCCTGCCAAGTCTGTCCAGCCTTCTCCTCCTCCAGCGGATCCAACTCACCACCAGGTGGTGATCAGTGGACAGCTCAGCCCCTCTCTTCACCCGAGTGTCCAAAACATGCAGCCGAAGGTCTGATGATACGACAACAAAGTCGATCATTGACCTCCTGCCTAGGCTGTCCTGGTACCAAGGGAACTGATGGACACCCTTATGTTTGAACAGGGTGTTCGTTATGGACAATCCGTGACTAGCACAGAAGTCCAATAACAAAACACCACTCGGATTCAGATCGGGGAGGCCATTCCTCCCGATCACGCCTCTCCAGGTGTCACTGTCGTTCCCCACGTGGGCGTTGAAGTCCCCCAGCAGAATAATGGAGTCCACGGGAGGGGCACTATCCAGCACCCCCAACAGGGACGCCAAGAAGCCCGGGTACTCCGCGCTACCACTCAGCCCGTAGGCCGAAACGACAGTCAGAGACCTGTCCCCAACCCGAAGGCACAGGAATGTGACCTTCTCATCCACTGAGGTAAACCCCAACAGGAGACGGCTGAGCTGGGGGGCAACAAGCAAACCCACCCCAGCCCGCCGCCTCTCCCCGTGGGCCACTCCAGAGTAGAAGAGAGTCCAGCCCCTCTTGAGGAGATGGGTTCCAGAGCCCACGCTGTGCGTGGAGGCGAGCCCAACTATTTCTAGTCGATATCTCTCGACCTCCCGCACAAGCTCAGGCTCCTTCCCCCCCAGGGAGGTGACATTCCATGTCCCTAGAGCCAGCCTGAGCATCCAGGGATCGGACCGTTGAGGTCGCCACCTCCATCTGCCGCCCAATCCTCTTTGCACCGGTCCCTCACGGTTCCCCCTGCAGGTGGTGGGCCCACTGGGGGATGGCCTCGCGTCTCTCGTTCGGGCTTGGCCCGGCCAGGTCCCGCGAGGAGCAACCTGGCCACCAGGGGCTCTCCGGCGAGTCCCAACCCCAGGCCTGGCTCCAGGGTGGGACCCCATCTCCACCATACCGGGTGACGTCACGTGCCTCGATCTACTAGTCCTCATGAAGGATTCTTGACTTGATGTGAAAAAGTTTATCTTCTTCCAAGTCACCAAATAAAACTGAATATGCGGTTATTTAGTTTTATTATATAATACCTCTCCCTTTCTGATTACAGGGTCACAGGCTCACTTTGCTGTGCATCCTAGACTGTGCCGCTCATCTCCTGCCAGTACCTGAAGGTGTGCTGATGTCTTTTCTTAACCGGACAATCAAAGTGTTCACGAGGGTAAGTACTAACGCATTCTGTGTACCCAGCATTTGAAGATATGAACTCTAAGTTATTTGTTTTGCTCTCCAGACTGATCCAGCCTCAGACAAGAATGAGTCACTGTACATACCACTTAAAGCAATCCTGACTCCTATTCTTTATGAGTTGTATGACAAGGCTGTGGAGACGACCAAAGACTCCTGATGGGCTGCAACGCTGTTTTATCTGACAGGACCTCAACTCACAAGCAGGGTTCAGGCTCCTTTGGGGGCATTAATACACCCAATGCCAGTTCCTTGCACCAGATACATTAGTGACCTACCAGTCTATATAGTTTGAAGCTTTTTCAGTGAGGGGTTTATTAATATGATTTAGACTTTTCTTAATAGACACTAACTACTGCCATTGTTGATGTTAATGTGCCACTGTACTCAGCCTGAAACATTTGTGTGTTACTTATTTTACTGAGGAACTACACGCTTGTAGTGTCTGACTTTTATCTGGCACAAAGATCGTTTTAACAAATAATTATATTTAAATGTGTCATGAACCCAAAGATGTTTTACACTGTACACATTTTTTTACTACATCTTATTTATTCAAATCGTTTAATTTCAAGAACAACTGGGTTAGTGGCTTGAGTTTAGCAAACCACAGGGTTTACTTCATAAAGAGTCTCAAGTTAGATGCCAAACTTAGGCAATGTTTTGACAATTCATGTTCATCTAGCCACTGTGCTTTTATTAATCTGTGTAACTGGATGTCCTTAATATTATTTACAACATAAAACCTCTAATTCTAATGTTCTGTTTTGCTGTTGCAGTCTGTGCTGCACTGCCTCGCTCAGCGGGACCCTTTACCATCATGTTTGTTCATGTGTGAGGATCGATGTGCGTGTGTGTGTTGGGATGTGGTGGGGGGGCTTGGAGAAGTCAAAATATTGCCTCTCACCTCATTTGTCTCATGTATGGAGTGAATGTTGCTTTGACCTGCTAACGTGGTGAATGTGGAACACTGAGGGGATTTTTTAAAGAGCACTAAGCTTGTGTTCTTTCTAAAGGTTACTTCATATAGAAATAAATGTCTCTGACTTGCAAGTTGTGTCGAGTGCTCATTTCTAAGCATTAGTTAAGTTTATTAGTTAGCTGAAAGTGAAAAGAAAACATAGTGAGTTGTTTCGGTCCATCCATTGTCTATACCCACTTATTCAAGCAGGATCGGGGGGGGGGGGGATCTCCGGCAGTCCAAACCTTGGGTCCTGCAATCCATGTTGAGTTTACTTCGACATGTACCAACCGAACCCTACCTACAGTAAGCATTTCTGCAAACCATTCACACCCGTCAACACAATGGTATTTCCTGAAAGCAGTAGGCACTTTCAGAAAGATAATGCCTCCTAGCACAAAGGAAAATGGTTCATCTAAAGTTTAAGGAGCACAGGTTTGGGGCGTTGACTTGGCCTCCAAATTCCAAATATCTTAATCTAACCAAGCTTTTGTTGGATCTGCTGTTCAAACATGTCTAAGTTATGGAGTCACAGCTTTCAGGGCTAAAATTATGTGCTGCTAACATCTTGGTGCCAGATGCCACAGCACACCTTCAGGGGTCTAGTGAAGTCCAGGCCGTGACAAATCAGGTATTCTCTGACAACAAAAGGGGGACCAACACAGTATTAGACATGTGGTCACAATGTTATGCCTGATTTGTATAGCTGTTAGGACAGCTTTTACAATTTGTAGTTTGTATTTTTATAACACAAGCCTTATAAGTATGTATGGTTGCAGTAGCTCCTGTCATATGTGGTGGTGAACATGATTTGTGAGTTCGGTTTCCCGTGTGACTGTTCCTCAGCTCCTCTGTTCAATTCCTGATGTGGCAGCACTGCATTTTGTTGATGGTACTCCTCTGCTTCCCATGTCACTGATCACCTCCCTAGCAATAATGCATTTGTTAATTCCTTGTCAGATCCTTCTGTTTACCCATCATGCTTGTTGACATGTCCTGTTACCTCACCAGCTTACTGGTTGTTAAGCCTGTTGTCATCACAGGTTCTCCAGTTCCTTGCTTGTCCTTTCCACATTTATAAATTCTTTTAATACATCACCCCTTTATTATGAGGTTCCTGTCTGCACCTCGGTTTATTTTTATATCCCACTTGTCCTTTGTATAAGAGACGAGTAACAACTGTATACAGGTCCTTCTCAAAATATTAGCATATTGTGATAAAGTTCATTATTTTCCATAATGTCATGATGAAAATTTAACATTCATATATTTTAGATTCATTGCACATTAACTGAAATATTTCAGGTCTTTTATTGTCTTAATACAGATGATTTTGGCATACAGCTCATGAAAACCCAAAATTCCTATCTCACAAAATTAGCATATCATTAAAAGGGTCTCTAAACGAGCTATGAACCTAATCATCTGAATCAACGAGTTAATTCTAAACACCTGCAAAAGATTCCTGAGGCCTTTAAAACTCCCAGCCTGGTTCATCACTCAAAACCCCAATCATGGGTAAGACTGCCGACCTGACTGCTGTCCAGAAGGCCACTATTGACACCCTCAAGCAAGAGGGTAAGACTCAGAAAGAAATTTCTGAACGAATAGGCTGTTCCCAGAGTGCTGTATCAAGGCACCTCAGTGGGAAGTTTGTGGGAAGGAAAAAGTGTGGCAGAAAACGCTGCACAACGAGAAGAGGTGACCGGACCCTGAGGAAGATTGTGGAGAAGGGCCGATTCCAGACCTTGGGGGACCTGCGGAAGCAGTGGACTGAGTCTGGAGTAGAAACATCCAGAGCCACCGTGCACAGGCGTGTGCAGGAAATGGGCTACAGGTGCCGCATTCCCCAGGTCAAGCCACTTTTGAACCAGAAACAGCGGCAGAAGCGCCTGACCTGGGCTACAGAGAAGCAGCACTGGACTGTTGCTCAGTGGTCCAAAGTACTTTTTTCAGATGAAAGCAAATTCTGCATGTCATTCGGAAATCAAGGTGCCAGAGTCTGGAGGAAGACTGGGGAGAAGGAAATGCCAAAATGCCAGAAGTCCAGTGTCAAGTACCCACAGTCAGTGATGGTCTGGGGTGCCGTGTCAGCTGCTGGTGTTGGTCCACTGTGTTTTATCAAGGGCAGGGTCAATGCAGCTAGCTATCAGGAGATTTTGGAGCACTTCATGCTTCCATCTGCTGAAAAGCTTTATGGAGATGAAGATTTCATTTTTCAGCACGACCTGGCACCTGCTCACAGTGCCAAAACCACTGGTAAATGGTTTGCTGACCATGGTATCACTGTGCTCAATTGGCCTGCCAACTCTCCTGACCTGAACCCCATAGAGAATCTGTGGGATATTGTGAAGAGAATGTTGAGAGACTCAAGACCCAACACTCTGGATGAGCTAAAGGCCGCTATCGAAGCGTTTTTTGTATTAAAAACACTTTTCTTTTATTGGTCGGATGAAATATGCTAATTTTGTGAGATAGGAATTTTGGGTTTTCATGAGCTGTATGCCAAAATCATCCGTATTAAGACAATAAAAGACCTGAAATATTTCAGTTGGTGTGCAATGAATCTAAAATACAATGAATGTTAAATTTTCATCATGACATTATGGAAAATAATTAACTTTATCACAATATGCTAATATTTTGAGAAGGACCTGTAGGTTAGAGCAACTCTGAGGGGAGCAATATATTGCTCTGGTACAAGATTACTTTAATAAATCTGACTGAGTCATCTTCATCAAACAATGCTTGGATATTGCTTTTGTTCCACAACAAGATGCACCAGCAACAGGGAGAACCGCAGCCTTGAGAGGATTGTCAAGCAAAATCTATTCAAGAATTTGGCAGCGCTTCACAAGGAGTGGACTGACTGGAGTCAGGGCATCAAGAGCGACTACGCACAAGCGAATCCTACACATGGGCTACAAGTGTTACATTTCTCCTGTCAAGCCACTCCTGAACCAGAGGCAACATCAAAAGACGCTTACCTGGGCTAAGGAGAAAAGGAACCGCACTGTTGATCAGTTTTCCAAAGCACTCTTTTTCAAATGAAAGTAAATTCATCATTTCATTTGGAAATCAAGGTCCCAGAGTGTAAGAAGAGGGGGAGAGGCACAGAATCCATGTTGCTTGAAGTCCAGTGTGAAGTTTCCAGTCAGTGATGATTTGGGGGATTTTGGTCCACTGTGTTTTCTGAAGTCCAGTCAATGCAGCCATCTACCAGCATGTTTTAGAGCCGTTCATGTTTCCTTCTGCTGACAAGCTTTATGGAATTGCTCCTCTCTCCTGCTCTCTGTGTCAGATGTTCAGTTACTCCTTTGCCTCCTTTAGTGATAATGGTACGTGTAATAATAATAATCCAAGATGGCGCCGCAGATGGTCGCCTCGGCGTGTTGGTGCGCATTGTTTTGTTTTGTTTTTTGACTCTTTGAGACTCTCCCCTCTGGCAGGAGGCTGCGGTCCATCCGGACCAAAACCTCACGCCACAAGAACAGTTTTTTCCCATCTGCCACCAGCCTTGTTAACAAAGCCCGGAAACCACCCTGACACTCTCCCTTTCCCCCACACCCCTCCTCTTTTTGCTGACAGGACACCCGTAACCTGTAACTCTATGCGTTACATTAACGCTCAGCTTGGACTCCTGCTTTACTTGCACAATGATCACCTGCACTGTTGTATTGCTCTTGCATCTTCTATACTTACTCTCACTCACTTAAAACTGTGCACATATATTTATATTATATTGTAGATATGTTTATACTGTTTAATTTGTATTGTATTGCACCGACTACGCCAAAACAAATTCCTTGTATGTCCAAAAACGTACTGGTCAATAAAGCTTTTCTGATTCTGATTCTGATAAATGTTGCATTTTTGTAGCTTTGGAGGCGAGGGTGTTGGAATTGGAGGCCCGGCTCCGCGCTGTTGAAAAACCAGCAGATAGCCGAGGCCCCTTAGCCAGCGTGGAGCCACCAAGGGTAGCTCCCCGTAGCAGTCCTCCAGCAGAGCCCGCGCAGCCGGGGCCTCAGGCCGGCTGGGTGACGGTACGTAGAAAGCATAGTCCTAGATCCCAGCCCACAGGTCACCACCAACCCGTCTGCGTTTATAAAATATTTTCCTCGCTCAGCGACACACCCGCTGAGAAGCCAACTCTGTTAACTGGCAGCTCCAGTCAGAAACGTGGCAAAAGAGACACCAGTGACCATAGTCAAATGTCTGCCAGGGGCCAAAACGGGCGACATCAAATTCTACCTGAAACTGCTGGCTAAGGATCAGCGTAAATACACTAAGATTGTAATTCACGCTGGCGGTAATGACACCCGGTTACGTCAATTGGAGGTCACTTCAGTTAGTGTTGCTTCGGTGTGTAATGGTGCGTTCACACAGAACGCGGATTCTGCGAATATTTCGCGTCATTTGTGTGTTTTTGCCCACTTCACATTCCACGTGAACTCCGCGTTGCCAAATGGCAACAAATGGCAACGCTTCGCCGCGTCATCAAATAGGAGGAGCTTCCATCTGCTGCTTGCTGGTTTCAACTGAACATGGCGGACATGGATTTCACGGACCTAATTACAGTGTTTTACCTGTGGAGAGCCGAAAAACGCCATCGACGTCCCTGGGTTCACCAGATTCTTCAGGGACGGGAACAGTTCGGAGAGTACCACCACCTACTCCAGGAGCTGCGTCTGGATGACGGTCGATTTCAGCGGAACTTCCGTCTATCCAGGACCCAGTTTGGAGATCTACTGTCCCGCATTGGGAGACGAATCGGCCTCCGGGACATCAACTACCGGCGCTGTATCCCCGCTGCTGAACGAACGCCTGTCCATCGGTCTTCGGTGAGTAAATAAATCTCAGTTCAATAAAAAAACAGCCGATTTTTAATATCCACATCTCCTAAATATAAGATATTTGTGCCTAAACATAACCAGGCCAGGTCCTTTCTGTACTTGTCTCGGTAAAGGTAATTAGTTGAGTCATACAACTCTGGCTTGCCGCACACCGCCACTATGATCTGGTCCTCCATCTTTACTGACAACCACTTCTTCTCCACTGTGGTCTTTCACCCTACGTCACAGCCACATCCAGTCTCTGATTGGTTGACGCGACGTAAAGAAGGCTGGCTCTGTTCTGGGGACTCCTCTGGAACCTCTGGAGATCATTGTGGAAAGACGGATTCTTCATAAAATGAAGAACATTATGGAGAACCCTGAGCATCCTCTTCATGAGACTGTGCAGTCAGAGGCTTCTTCAGATCTGCTGTAAGACGGAGCGCTACAGGAGATCCTTCCTGCCCACAGCCATCAGCATCTACAACGACTCTTTGAAGAAACCTTCATAATGAGCTACAACAACATTTAATTTCCCTTTGGGATTAATAAAGTATTTTTGAACTGAATTGAATTGAAGGAAGCAGGGTCGTAGTTTAACACTCCTCTCTGCAGCTTCTGTACTGCTACCCACCCATTATCCTATTAAGACAGTGTCTCGCCCACGGCCAAAATTGAATAGATTAAAAAATAATCTAAAAGGAGAAAATCGGGAAAATCTCATAAAAATAAACACAACTCAGACTAAAAAGAAAAATAAAACAATTAAATTTGGCTTACTGAACATAAGATCTCTCTCTTCAAAGACTTTGCTAGTTAGTGACCTGATTTGTGACAATCAGATTGATTTATTTTGCCTCAGAAATCTGGCTGCAGCAAGAGGATTATGTTACTATAAATGAGTCAACTCCTACTAATTATTAAAATTTTCACATTCCTCGAAATACTGGGCGAGGAGGAGGAGATGCAACCATCTTTCAGTCCGATTTATTGATTAGTCCCAAACCAATTAATAGCCACAACTCTTTTGAATATTTAATCCTTAGTTTTCCTCATCCAAATTGCAAAGCACTAAAACCACTTCTGTTTGTTGTTTTGTACCGTCCACCAGGCCCTTACTCTCAATTTTTAGATCAGTTTTCAGACCATTTATCTGATTTAGTGTTAAATACAGATAGTTATTATAGTGGGGGATTTTAACATTCATGTACACACTAAAAGTGATAGCTTACATTTAGCCTTTAATGCTATGTTAGACTCAATGGCTGTAAGAATTATGATTATTGATTAATTAATATTTATCAAGAATTATAATTTAAAATTATAATTTGAAAAGAATTTTTATTTCTTAACCAGAAATCATTACTTACGAATAGAAATCCAAGATGTCCTCTGGTGTTGTGATTATGGGCTCAAAGCTCTTTAATAATTACTTGCTATTCATCATTAATAATTCATAAACTATTAACCAAAACCACAAAATGTCACTGTTTATTCAACCACTTCACCGAAGGTGGGGGAACTTCGACCTTTTTTGACAGACAAATCACTCTTACACAAAATAAACACAAACGCTTCTCTTAATTATATATATGAAGATTTATTGAAGCCAAATAATTCTGATATACCATTATTCTGGTCCAAAAACCTTTAACTAACCAACAATGACTACCTAACAATAATAATAAAAGAAAAATATACATGCATTTATTGTCTATGAAGATCAAACCAGCAGTTTTATGGACTAAATGTGCAATTTGGGTTAAATGGAAAGAGAAGTCCTCCTGGTGCTGATGTCTCGGTTGCAGCAATCAGTTGATAAAACGGTGGGGCCACGCCCCTTTAGCCGTACAGCTGATTGCCCCAAATCTCAAACAAAGATAAACTCTGAGCCGGGAACTCAGTGGAAAAACTCCAGCAATAAACTGGAACAAAGGAGTGGTTGTGCGAGGCCCAGACCGCAGTTGCTTTGAATGAAAAAACTTTTAAAAGTCCAACTTCTAACTCCTGGCTGATCTGGGATCAGCCAGACAAAAACATGAACATGCACGATTCAGCAGCGCTTTCACAGCAAATCAAAACACAGCTCAGCATAAAACACTTCAATCAGTATTGCATGCAACAAGTTGATACCTTAGATAAAACTACTGGTGATTCTAAATCACCTTAACTATGCCTCATCCTGCCCAGACTTCTAAATGTACCTATCGGTTTAATATAAAAAGAACGAAATTACTTTGACTTTGATTTCTTCTCTTCACCACTTGGGTGAGGTCTGAAGAAATACGAGGGAGGGGGATCACACGTCTGTAATCACCTCAAGAAAGAAAACAGTAAACTTCTCATCCGTCCAGGAGCGGAAAAAATGAAGAATCGTTAGTCGACTGAATCAACAAGGAGGAAACTCATCTCCTTGGAAATAAAACCTCTGTGGGCGTGGTCTTTGATCGGTATATGAATCTTCTGATCTTCTTGAATCAGACAGATTTCCAGCTTTCAAGCTCTTCCAGGAATGGGCTTGTGGAGCAAAGGTTCGCCTGCCAGCTGTTGTCTCTCCAGAAATGCACCTCCATTGTCCTGTGAGACATGCGGGAAATGGCAACAAAACTTTTTTTTTTTTTGCCGGGTTTATAATCCCGGTGACGTCAGACCTGCGATGTCTGTTGAGCTGCGCATGTCAAAATGTGCGACCAAAATGGATGACTCCAACATGGCTTTGCTCAAAACATTAACAAACCTACACATCTTTGTCTTCAATCTCTAGACCTTGTGCTGACATATGGCATTGAGTGTAAAGACATAATATTTTCTCATAACCCTGTTCTGTCTCACCATTTTTTAATGACCTTTGAGTTTAATTTAACCGAGTACTCCACACCTGAAAGAAAATTTCATTATACTAGATCATTATCAGACAATCCTGTAACAACCTTTAAAGAATCTGTTCCACTTTTAATTTCATTATTATCACAGAAAAACACAGTGGAGGGCAATAATTTTGTTTCTTCCCCTTCAAAAATGGATTCTCTTGTTCATAATGTTACTTCATCATTGCGTGGTGCATTAGACAATGCAGCCCCCTTGAAAAACAAGGTAATTATTCGTAGGAGGCTGGCTCCCTGGTTTAATTCAGAGCTGTATACTTTAAAGCACAATGTTAAAAAATGGAGAGAAAATGGTGCTCTACACACCTAGAGGATTCCTACTTAATCTGGAAAAATAGCCTACTGTTGTATAAAAAGACACTTCACCAAGCTAGAACAGCTTATTTCTCATTATTAATGGAAGAGAACAAGAATAATCCTAGGTTTCTCTTTAGTACAGTTGTTCCAATAGGTCAAATTATCAGGCAGCATGGGATAAATTTTCACTGTTATGCTGATGATACTCAGCTTTACTTAACCATAAATCCTGATGAGCCCAACCAGTTAGATAGACTACAAGCATGTCTTGAAGACATAAAAACTTGGATGACTTTAAATTTTCTGCTTCTAAATTCAGACAAGACAGAAGTTGTTGTCTTTGGACCGGAGTCTTTAAAAAAGAAACTGCTTAGTCAATGACTTAACCTGGATGGCATTAAATTGACCTCCGTTAATAAAGTAAAAAACCTTGGTGTTATTTTTGACCAGGACATGTCATTTAAATCCCATATTAAACAGGTTTCTAGGATTTCCTTCTTTCACCTCCCGAACATTGCCAGAAGTAGAAATATCCTATCCAGGAGTGATGCTGAAAAACTAGTGTTTGCATTTGTTACTTCAAGGCTGGACTATTGTAATTCGTTACTATCAGGATGTCCACAAAATGCAGTTAAAAGCCTTCAGCTGATTCAAAATGCTGCAACAAGAGTTCTGATGAAAATTAAAAAGAGAGATCATATTTCTCCTATTTTAGCTTCCCTTCATTGGCTCCCTGTTAAATCCAGAATAGAATTTAAAATTCTCCTCCTCACATATAAAGCCCTTAATGATCTAGCTCCATCATACATCAGAGATCTGATTGGTCCATATGTTCCTAACAGAGCACTTTGTTCTCAGACTGCAGGTTTACTGGTGGTTCCTAGAGTCTCTAGAAGTAGAATGGGAGGCAGATCCTTTAGTTATCAGGCTCCTCTCCTGTGGAACCAGCTCCCAGTTTTAGTCTGTGAGGCAGACACCCTGTCTACTTTTAAGGCTAGGCTTAAAACTTTCCTTTTTGATAAAGCTTATAGTTAGAGTGGCTTAGGTTATCCTGAGCTATCTCTGTAGTTATGCTGCTATAGGCTTAGACTGCTGGAGGACATAATGACCACTTTCACCCTCTTCGCTACTTTCTCACACAACTCTCCAATTTTGCATTATTTGCTGTTATTTCAGCTTTTAACATTGTTCTCTCTTTTTCTCTTCCTAGAAGCTACCCCTGGCCTGACACTGTGACACCTTTCTGGAGGGCGGCATCGTCCAAGCTTCTGCTGGCTTAATGCTCACCCTCTACCGATGATCCACTTGGCCCTGTCTTTCTGTGTTTAACCCTTTCTCTCTCCTAGACATAGCAGTTGACTGAGCTTTTACTGTAACTAATTATATGTGCTCTCTTTCAGACTCTAACTTAACAATTCAATTCAATTCAAAAATACTTTATTAATCCCAAAGGGAAATTAAATGTTGTTATAGCTCATATTATGAAGATTTCCTCAAAGAGCTGTTGTAGATGCTGATGGCTGTGGGCAGGAAGGATCTCCTGTAGCTCTCCGTCTTACAGCAGATCTGAAGAAGCCTCTGACTGAAGACACTCTGTTGTTGTACAACAGTCTCATGAAGAGGATGCTCAGGGTTCTCCATAATGTTCTTCATTTTATGAAGAATCCTTCTTTCCACAATGATCTCCAGAGGAGTCCCCAGAACAGAGCCAGCCTTTTTTATCAGTTTGTTGAGTTTTTTTAATTCCCTGGCTCTGATGCTGCTTCCACAGCAGATGATGGCAGAAGAGATCACACTTTCCACAACAGATTTATAGAAGATATGCAGCATCTTGCTGCAAACACCAAAGGACCTAAGCTTCCTCAAGAAGTACAGTGTGCTCTGTCCCTTCTTGTAGATGGCTTCACAGTTGCATCTCCACTCTAGTCTGTTGTCCAGGTGAACACCGAGGTATTTATACTCCTCCACCACCTCCACTTCTTCTCCCATGATAGAAATAGTTTTTGACTTATTCCTGTTTCTCTTAAAATCTACAATTATCTCCTTTGTTTTAGTCACGTTCAAAATGAGATGATTGTTTCCACACCATGCCACAAAGCGGTCCACCACCTTCCTGTACTCAGCTTCTTGTCCATCTCTGATCCACCCAACGACTGCAGAATCATCCGAGTATTTCGGCAGATGACAGGAGTCTGTCTTGTACTGGAAGTCTGAGGTGTACAGAGTGAAAATGAATGGTGAGAGTACAGTCCCCTGTGGTGCTCCTGTGCTGCTGACTACCTGGTTAGACTCATAACCCTTCAGTCTCACAAACTGTGGTCTGTTTGTCAGGTAGTCTTTGATCCAGGAGATTGTTGAGGCCTCCACCTGAGCCTTCTGGAGTTTCTGACAAAGCAAATCAGGTTGGATTGTACTAAATGCACTGGAGAAATCAAAGAACATGATCCTCACAGTGCTGCTGACTTTGTCCAGATGACAGTGGGTTTGTTGAAGCAGGTGTATGATGGCATCTTCAACTCCAACTCCACAGCGATAATCAAACTGAAGGGGGTCCTGATGGTTTACTGTTTGCTTACTCAGGTGGGCCAACAGGAGTCTCTCTAGGACCTTCATGATGTGAGATGTCAGGGCAACAGGTCTATAGTCATTGAGGACTGATGGGTGAGTTTTCTTTGGTACCGGAACAAGACAGGAGGTCTTCCACAACACCGGAACCTTCTTCTGGGCCAGGCTAAGGTTGAAGAGGTGCTGCAGAATCCCACAGAGCTGCTCTGCACAGGCCTTCAGGACTCTAGGGCTGACATGATCTGGACCTGCAGCCTTATTCCTATTCAGTCTCTCCAGTTGTCTCTTCACCTGACTTCTTGAGACACACAGGTGGAAGGGGGAAGCAAAGGAAGCATCAGCATCTTCTGATATGGTTGAAGGCAAACATGTAGAAGCAGAAGGGTCTAGGGCTGAGGTGGAAGATAAAAAATGTGAGGTGTTACTGGACAGCTGTGGGTCCTGTGGGTCAAAGGAGGGTGGAATGTGTGTTTGGCTGTGAGCAGGAGAGGAGGATGCTGGGCTTGTTTCTGAACTGAACCTATTGAAGAATGTGTTCAGTTCATTGGCTCTGTCCAGACCTCCATCGGTCTGATCTTCTTTCTGCTTGAAGCCTGTGATCTTCTTCATCCCTGTCCACACATCTCTGATATTGTTTTGCTGGAGCTTGCTCTCCAGCTTCTTCTTGTACACCTCATTGCTGTCTGTTATCTTGACTTTAAGTTGCTTCTGTATAATCCTCAATAATTCTCTGTTTCCCTCTCTGAAGGCTGTTTTTTTCTTGTTAAGCAGGTCCTTCAGGTCACTGGTGATCCAAGGTTTGTTATTGGGGAAGCATCTCATGGTTCTGGTGGGGATGATGTTATCCACACAGAAGTTTATATAGTTGGTTACACACTCAGTCATGGCATTGATGTCCTCTCCATGTGGCTGGCACAGTGCGTCCCAGTGTGTTTCCTCAAAGCAACCTTGCAGAGCCATCTTCAGCTTCCTGTGACTATTTTCTCACAGTCCTCTTTATTACAGGTTGTCTCTGAACAAGGGGCTTATATTTTGAGCAGAGAAAAACAAGATTGTGATCTGATTTTCCTAGAGGAGGTCGTGCTGTAGAGATGTATGAGTCCTTGTCATTTGCATAAAACAAATCCAATGTTTTGTTTTCTCTGGTAGAGCAGCTGACAAATTGTTGAAACGTTGGAAGTGTAGCAGCGAGTGAAGCATGGTTACAATCACCAGAAATTGCCACAAAAGCATTGGGGTTTTGTGTCTGTAGCTTAGCAACAGCTGAGCTGATGGCATCACATGCAGTGTCAGCAACAGCGGAAGGTGGAACGTAAACTGTTACCAAAATAACACTGGTGAACTCTCTGGGTAAATAATATGGACAAAAACTTACTGCCAACAGTTCAATATCTGGACTGCAGAGATGACACTTCACAGTAATATGTCCTGGATTACACCATCTGTTGTTCACAAGTACTGCCAGTCCACCTCCTTTACATTTGCCGCTCCTCTTTAAATCTCTGTCTGCTCGTATGGTTAAAAAGCCCGGCAGAGAGACGCTGGAGTCGGGGATATGATCCTGCAGCCATGTCTCAGTAAAACACATGATACTGCATGCCCGGTACTCTGGCTGGGTCCTTTGTAGGGCTTGGAGTTTATCCAACTTGTTTCCCAACGATCTCACATTGCCCATCATAATCGACGGAAGAGATGGTTTGAACTTCCTCCTTCTCTCTCTTCTCTTAGCTCCTGCTCTGCATCCACGGCGTCTCCTTTTCAACTCATCAGGGATTTGGGGTTGTAGCTGAAGTATTATTTGAGCTTTTGAGATATTAATCAGCTGTTCCCGGTTGTCAGAAACAACCTCGTTGCCATAGCAATGCATCATAACAAATGTCCAAAAATAGAAAGTATCAAGAAAAATCCTCCAAGCTGCACAGCATCCGACACCGGAGTGGACAGTAGTCCAAAAAAAATCAACTGTATCCATCACAAGAGGAATAGTTCCCAAAAAAGAATAAATCAGAATCAAAAGTAACAGAGCTACTCCAACCTGCTGCCACCTTGAGCGGCGCAATTCTAGAACATGTTATGTTATGAAGAATTTTAAAATGTATGTCTTTTGTTTTATTAGAGACACAATATTTGAGGGGTAATAACCAAGCCCTTCTCCAGTTTATTTTTTAAATTTGAGATCTCCAATCAAATTTGCCTCTAGGTACCACACTGTTCTTTCTTTAAAAGGATTGGCAAGGTTCACACTGTTAAGAAGTGGACTGAGGAGTCAAAGCAGATGCTACAGGCATGCTTTGAATGCACAGACTGGACTGTTTTTGAAACTTCAGCCACTGACTTAAACCAACTAACTGATGTGGTGACATCATACATCAGTTTCTGTGAGGACATGTGTGTGCAGACCAAGACCTTCTGCACCTTTGGGAACAACAAGCCATGGTTTACTCCACACCTGAGGAATCTGCGCAGGGAAAAGGAAGAAGCTCACAGCAGTGGAGATTGGGCGCGGTACAGGCAGGCCAGGAACAGACTAACAAAGGAGATCAACGCAGCCAAGAGATGCTACAGTGAGAAGCTTAAGAACAGCCTTTCTACTGGTGACACTTCAGCTGTATGGACTGGTCTGAGAAACCTGACTACCTATAGGAGCCCCCCCACCCATCCTGAACAGAGTCGTCTCCTGGCCAACCATCTGAATGGCTTCTACTGCAGACATGACAGGAAGCCGTTCACACCTCAAATCATCCCCTCTACATCCCATTCAGGAACAAATTCTTCCCATAAAGACCTTCAGATCGTCCGCCTGCACTAAAGATCTCCGAGGAAGATGTAAACAGGCTCTTTCAGCGCATGAAAACAAAGAAAGCTGGAGGACCTGATAACGTCTCCCCATCATGTCTGAAAGCCTGTGCAAATCAACTCACCCCGATCCTCACCCAGATCTCCAACAAGTCACTGGAGATGTGTGAGGTCCCCTCCTCCTTCAATCGATCCACCATCATTCCAGTGCCCAAGAAACCCACCATCCTAGGAATAAATGACTACAGGCCTGTAGCCCTGACGTCTGTGATCATGAAATCCTTTGAGCGGCTGGTGTTGAAGCACTTGAAAGACATCACAGGCCCCCTGCTGGACCCCCTGCAATTTGCTTACCGTCCAGGGACATACGCCAGGATCCTGTTTGTAGACTTCAGCTCGGCCTTCAACACCTTCATACCAGACATCCTCCACCAGAAGCTCACCCAGCTCAACGTCCCAACCTCCACCTGTTAGTGGATCAACAGCTTCCTGATGGACCGACAGCAGCAGGTGAGACTGGGGAGCATCTTCGCCCGCACCAGATCAATAAGTACTGGTGCCCCCCAGGGGAGTGTTCTATCCCCACTCCTCTTCTCCCTCTACACAAATGACTGCACCTCATCGGACTCGTCCGTGAAACTCATGAAGTTTGCAGATGACACCACTGTCAATGGTCTGATCCAGGATGGGTGATGAGTCTGCATACAGACAGGAGGTGGATCGGCTGGTACACTGGTTTTGTCAGAACTACCTTGAACTCAACCCACTCAAGACTGTGGAAATGGTGGTGGACTTTCGGAGAACACCACCCCCATACACCCCTCACCATCCTCAACAACACCGTGTCAGCTGTGGACCACTTCAGGTTCCTAGGAACCACCATCTCTGAGGACCTGCAGAGAGAATCAGGGCTGACCTTCCCTCCATCCAGGATTTATACAGGTCAAGGGTCAGGAAAAGAGCTGCTAAATCTCTGCAGACCCCACACACCCTGCACATAAACTCTTTAGAGTTTTACCTTCAGGTGGTCGGTACAGAGCAATGTTCACTAAAACCAGCCGCCACAGAGACAGTTTCTTCACCCAGGCTGTTTCTCTGTTGAACATTGAATAGAGTACCAAACAACCTCATACTCAAGTTGCAAATGCACCTTTGTATATGTGTATATTTAAGGACATAAAGATATATGCACAAATATATTTAAAAACCCAGAGAGCAAAGTGTACCGGAGTCAAATTCCCTGTTTGTATGTACGAACTTGGCAATAAAGTCGATTCTGATTCTGAAGTTGAATAGAACTCAAATAACACTTGATGCACGCTGGATTGTGGTTTACGCAGCACAAAAAATGTCCAAAAAAGAAAACGTCAAAAATCGTGATTCCTTAGTGGATTTATTCCAAGTTTTGCAGGCACACAAAGTGATACATGTTCACGGGATCTCTTCTGTCTTTCCTGCTCTCCTTGCTGCATTTATTTGACTGACTGACTGCCTCACCTGCTCACTACTAACTTAGTGACTGGCTGATTGGTTCACTACATGATTGACTGGCTGCCTGTGGTTGACTGGTAAAAAACCATATGACTACCAACGTGCCTCTTGAGCTGCCTAAAGCCTATGTATTTATGTAAAAAACCCATATCCCAAACAAAATAAATGTACAAACTAAACGAATTAATAATCCACAAATTTATTGTAAACAACTAAAATTAAACAAAATATTAATTAGAAATCCAACAAAAAATAAACAAATTAATAAACTGAATGCATGTGTTATTGCAAACGAAGAAGAGATTTGTTCCACAAGGTGGCAGCACTGCAGCTGTGAGGGATGAAGCGAGCAGAACGATCACTCAAAGAAGAAGCAGTTTGACGGTGGAGGAGTCTTTTTCCATGACAGTCAGTGAGGTGGGTGGGCAGAATCACTCTAAGAAGCAATGTTTAGGTCTATGTGAGGTTCTAGTCGGATTTGTGCTCTTATATTCCCTTTGATAAAAACGTTGTGCTTTTTTTGGCGGGAGAAACGGTTCCGGTACTTTAGTGCGAGCTCTGCTGTTCTGGACACTCATGCTGTACCAGGGTACTAGCTGTCAGGGTTAGCTAGCTGGTTATCAGGAGAGGTTAACGGGATTCAGCCCAGAATGTGGCGCTGCTCTCACTGCTGGTAACATCTGGGGGTTTTATGTTTCACTTTGAAGGATTTCTGTAATAGAATGGCGACTCCTAGAATAGTAAGTGTCACCCTGGCTGATGGTCAGGATTAGCTTGCTAGCTTTCATCACCGAATGGATCCAGGTTGGAAGGTAGAGGGGCTGCTAGGTGTTCTGATAAAAACGGCGTTTAGAGGTGCTTTCTTCTTCCTAACGGATACTAATGATACGAGTTAATGGAGGAAAAAACAGAAAAAGTTCGTTTTTCAGAAATGTGTACTCAAACAGAGCTATCTTTCTCCACCAACCTTTCCTTTCAGTAATAACGCTGAAGAATGCTGATTTAGAAGCAATCATTCAATAATCTTTCTCAGTGTTTTTCTGTCTAGTGAAGGAATCAGTGATAACCTCTAAGTGGTTTCAGGAATTTTCACATAGCCATCTGTGCTCCACGATATTAGGAAATCTTGCGAACATTGTTGAATATTGCAATGACAATTAGTTAAATATGGTCAACTCCATGTTGGTCCCTTTCTTCTGTTATGCTTCTAACACCTGCGACCTTCAGCATTTTGGACCTTACCATCTGTGTCAGGTGTGCATCTCCTGCAGCGACTGATCTGATTACTGTAGGGGTGGACAAGTCAAACCTGTAGAGCTGGTGTATGTTTGACCTCACTGCATCATTAGCAGGCTCCTATAGAAGGTGGTATCAACATATGTAGGCATTGGTCCAAGAACAGAGACATCTCCAGGAATGAAGTGGTCCCACCTTTGTTTTATTGCCATGCAAAGCATGAATTTATCATATTGTAATAATATCAACAGTTGTGGTATTAATATTGGACTCAGTGGTTTTATATGTGGTAAATAGTCCAGTCTGGAGGGCCTGATCTGAACTCACAGTGAAGGGGACCAGCAGTAAGTGTAGTGTAGTTAGTGGTTAACATATTCCTCTGCTAAATCAATCATCTGTAAATCAATCATCTGTAAATCAAACATCTGTAAATCAAACATCTGTAAATCAAACATCTGTTTAATCTCATACAGGTTCCTACTCGGCAATGAAAAATTTGGAATTTGCTTTTGATATTTTCCAAATCTGAATGACTACAGGGAGAAATTAGAATTGAGTTTGGAAATATGTTTGAGTTTATTCCTTATTCCTTGACCTGAAAGTTACATTTCTGAAAATAAAGGGCTTTGTATGGTTATTTATATGATGTCACGATGTTTATTTGGCTCTTTCAGATATTTGATTTTTCTCAGTGATTTTCACTCACTGATTGGTTTGGTTTTGAATTACTAGTGGAAAGCTTAGGTTAGTCATTCTGAAGGGGATATTTCGCTGCTTCGTAGGCATCTAAAGCCCCTGAGATCAGGGCTTTAACTGGACAGTAAGTGTTGGTCCTCGGCCTGGTTTACATACAAACAAAGCCCTGGTACTCCTAGTTTTCGAACAGACCATGAGCTTTATAGGGTCTGTATGTAGACTGGTCCAAGTGTTGCACATTTTAAAATAGAGCTGGTCATAGTTGGTGGAGATGGCCTTTACCAACCTGCAGAGTCAGAAGCCAACCTCAGCATCATGTTGGTTAGTAAAACATACAGATAATAAAACCCAGTTTGTACTCAAATGTTAAGTATTTTAGAAAACAGAGAAAACAACACTTTGAAATGGAACATTCGTGGTAACCATTGTCCCACATTGTGTTCAGGTCGACTGGTATTTACCATCTACCTGACATCAGGTTAGAACATTATTATCTTTAAGCTAGCTAAAGATGATTGGCAGTAATGGTAGCAGATGTAGTACAACTCAATTCATCAAACTATTGAACAGTACATTTTGAAATGTTGCTTTTTATAGTTATTTGTCATTGATGCTACATAGCAAACGAAACATCATCCCATCATCATCTGAAGCAGTTCTTATATAATTCAATCTTGGCTCAGGGATTCACAGGAAAGCTAAATCTGCAAACGTCCTTCAGGTCATACAGTAAATGTTTGCAGAATAATATTCCCTTTTTCCTCACTTCCTGCAGACTGAGAACACATCTTATGAATGTTCCTCCATGGTTTCCTTTAGAGAGTGCAGTGTTCCTAATGCACTTCTGCAGATTGACATAAAGCTATTGTAAGGATTTTAATCTTAACTCACGTTTTAAACAGTATTATTTGAACAGAACTCGATATCATCAATACAGTCTCAGTCTGTGTGATATTAGTCAGGGAGGGAATAAAATGTTCCTAGTATTTCCACCATGATTAAAGTATTTAGGCATTAGACTGTTGGGCTCTGACTGTCACTGCAGACTATCATGACACTGCTTCCAAGTATGTTGATTCTTAGTTTTGAATATATGAATCTTTATAGATACTTTCATTGAATCTCAAGTGGAAAAAGATGGAAAAAGTAACTATTTCAACTATACTATAGGTTTCGAGATTGAAACATCGTGTACTTCATCACTATGATAATACAATAAACGACACAGTAATTACCCATCCTTATTATTGTAATAGACTGTTTGGAGGGTTGTGTCTGTTGGCCCTTACATCCCCACTGTGTCTGCCATTTATGTCTTAGCTGACCTTCAGTAAACACTCATGCCTCAGTCTTTCCACACAAGCATCAGAGTGACGGCCTAAAGGAAGGAGTGAAGAAATGATGGAATTATCACACACTTCTGACATCATCATCGTGATGTTTCCAGCTGGAGAATTTTATGAGAGGTTTTTAAAAACTGAAATCATAACAGGTCATCTAACATTGTACTTGGGTGCCCTCTTGTGGTTTAAATTGTGAACACAACAGGTGTATTTCTGTTGTGATTGGCTTCCATCACTTGAAAGTTGAGAAGATCTATTGTTGAGAGACTTGCAGTGAGAAGCACGTTGTCCTAAACCTTAGACTGTACTACAGTAATACTTTGTTTCTGTTACCTTTACTGACCTCATTTCTTTCCTTTCAGTCTATCTCTACATGTTTGGTCCTCTCGGCTGGTCTGGGAATTTGTTGGACTTCCAGTTTGAAATGGAGCAACATCTTTTCAACACAGTGGGATGAGGTAGTAGGTTGTATAGTTTTAGGGTTACACCCACACTGGGAGATAACTATTCAACCTACTGTCTTTCTCAAAGTGCTACACATCATCCCAGCTGTTCTCTGAGCTGTGGAGAACTTCCTGCTATTCTCGACTGGACCCAGATGCTGCTGTCATCATCAGATTGTTTTCCAGCTGCTCGCTCAGTGTGAGGTAGTAGATTGTATAGTTTAAGGGTTGTGATTTTTG
The DNA here is from genome assembly GCF_021462225.1 of Girardinichthys multiradiatus. Lineage (NCBI taxonomy): Eukaryota > Metazoa > Chordata > Actinopteri > Cyprinodontiformes > Goodeidae > Girardinichthys > Girardinichthys multiradiatus. The sequence goes on from NC_061812.1 coordinate 49,348,930, forward strand.
CCCTGTTTGGGAGATAACTATACAACCTACTGCCTTCCCTGAAGAGTGGGATGCCATGTCTCCTCTGGCAGTTCATTATTAGAGCTTCAGCAGTGCCATGGATCAGGATTTTCATGTATTCTTGTGCTGTGGCTATGTTTTTGTTAAATGGTACATAGTGTGACCTATAATTAGATTCAATGCTTTACCTGTGTTAACAGTTTCTTCCCTGCAGGTAAATAACTGTCTGTACTGAGCCAGTCAATCTTGATGCTCACCTAAAATCAGTAACGGCTTGTCTTTGGTTCTGGATTTCATACAAGTAATTCTTTTTCAACTTAAATCCATCTTTAAACTCAACATAAACATCACAAGAAGACTTCTAATATAAGTCTGTTCTCCAGTTCTGTATAAACTACTCTGTCAGTCTCTGTTCACCAGTTATCTTAAGACTATCTAAACTGATCCAAATGATGTTGCTCATCGAGTTCTGACCAACACCACGAACCTGGATCCCTGTTTGGGAAATGATAGATTTCAAATATCTGGTTATTTGGTCTATAAAGCGTTGAATGGTCCTGGACCTAAACACAACTCCGAGTTACTATCAGGTACGATCCAGGAAGACTCCTCAGGTCATCCGAGACCTGCTCTCTGTGTGTTCCCAGGACCAGAACACCATTTAGTTTTTCTGCTTTTCACTTCTGGAACAACCTGCCTGAAAACCTGAGAGGTGCAGAAATTGTTGGTTCCTTTAAATTAGGCCTGAAAACATAACTGGTGGCTGCAGCTCTCCTGGAAAGGCTAAAGCTCATTTCATCGGTTTGGAGCTATTTATCTGGTTTAATGACCATTTTACTGCTTTTTGTACTGTCGCAAAAATCTTGTGCTTAAAATATGTTTTAGTTTTTGTTATTAATGTAGTTTTATTTGTTGTGATTGTCTAAAGTTAATTCCTGGTATATATAAACCTATCAGTGGGCTGTTTTTCATTGGGTCTTTTATTTCTCTTTTGAGTTTTTAAAATAAAAAAGACTTGCAAAAAGAGGATGGTTACGCTTTCTTCTATGGGTTATTAATGTTTGTAGAAAGTTGTTTTGAGGAAACAACGTTTCCAAGGTAACGACTGGAAAAATGCATCTGAAAAATATTACTGGTACTTCTAGTGTCATTCTGTTTTTAGAGTTCAATTCAATTATTTTACCAAAAAACTGTTAAAACCTGCAATTATTTTATATATATATATACTGGTCCTTCTCAAAATATTAGCATATTGTGATAAAGTTCATTATTTTCCATAATGTCATGATGAAAATTTAACATTCATATATTTTAGATTCATTGCACACTAACTGAAATATTTCAGGTCTTTTATTGTCTTAATATGGATGATTTTGGCATACAGCTCATGAAAACCCAAAATTCCTATCTCACAAAATTAGCATATTTCATCCGACCAATAAAAGAAAAGTGTTTTTAATACAAGAAACGTCAACCTTCAAATAATCATGTACAGTTATGCACTCAATACTTGGTCGGGAATCCTTTGGCAGAAATGACTGCTTCAATGCGGCGTGGCATGGAGGCAATCAGCCTGTGGCACTGCTGAGGTCTTATGGAGGCCCAGGATGCTTCGATAGCAGCCTTTAGCTCATCCAGAGTGTTGGGTCTTGAGTCTCTCAACGTTCTCTTCACAATATCCCACAGATTCTCTATGGGGTTCAGGTCAGGAGAGTTGGCAGGCCAATTGAGCACAGTGATACCATGGTCAGTAAACCATTTACCAGTGGTTTTGGCACTGTGAGCAGGTGCCAGGTCGTGCTGAAAAACGAAATCTTCATCTCCATAAAGCTTTTCAGCAGATGGAAGCATGAAGTGCTCCAAAATCTCCTGATAGCTAGCTGCATTGACCCTGCCCTTGATAAAACACAGTGGACCAACACCAGCAGCTGACACGGCACCCCAGACCATCACTGACTGTGGGTACTTGACACTGGACTTCTGGCATTTTGGCATTTCCTTCTCCCCAGTCTTCCTCCAGACTCTGGCACCTTGATTTCCGAATGACATGCAGAATTTGCTTTCATCCGAAAAAAGTACTTTGGACCACTGAGCAACAGTCCAGTGCTGTTTCTCTGTAGCCAAGGTCAGGCGCTTCTGCCGCTGTTTCTGGTTCAAAAGTGGTTGACCTGGGGAATGCGGCACCTGTAGCCCATTTCCTGTACACGCCTGTGCACGGTGGCTCTGGATGTTTCTACTCCAGACTCAGTCCACTGCTTCCGCAGGTCCCCCAAGGTCTGGAATCGGCCCTTCTCCACAACCTTCCTCAGGGTCCGGTCACCTCTTCTCGTTGTGCAGCGTTTTCTGCCACACTTTTTCCTTCCCACAGACTTCCCACTGAGGTGCCTTGATACAGCACTCTGGGAACAGCCTATTCGTTCAGAAATGTCTTTCTGTGTCTTACCCTCTTGCTTGAGGGTGTCAATAGTGGCCTTCTGGACAGCAGTCAGGTCGGCAGTCTTACCCATGATTGAGGTTTTGAGTGATGAACCAGGCTGGGAGTTTTAAAGGCCTCAGGAATCTTTTGCAGGTGTTTAGAGTTAACTCGTTGATTCAGATGATTAGGTTCATAGCTCGTTTAGAGACCCTTTTAATGATATGCTAATTTTGTGAGATAGGAATTTTGGGTTTTCATGAGCTGTATGCCAAAATCATCCATATTAAGACAATAAAAGACCTGAAATATTTCAGTTAGTGTGCAATGAATCTAAAATATATGAATGTTAAATTTCCATCATGACATTATGGAAAATAATGAACTTTATCACAATATGCTAATATTTTGAGAAGGACCTGTATATATATTTTTGGTTGGGGCGAATTACTTTCCTGCCCTTTTTCATTATATTTGTAGTTCTAGGTTTGAGCAGTAGGTGGCGGCATTTCACTTGTTTCCACACTGGCTTCATTAGAACGTGTTCTACTTATTGTTGGTATGCAAGATAATTTTATCTTTTATGAATAAAAAAAACGAGTTCATTAGTTTATTTTACTGTGCCCCAAAAAGCTACGGTCATGGAGTATTTCATCAAAATACTTTCAATAACATCTCAACCTTCTGAAACTGCACCTCAAAATGGTGGTTCAATCAATAGAACAGATGGTCCCTGAAAAGTGAACAGACCTTCCAGCTCAGAAGAAAACAGCGCAGGTTTGTGCAAATAGTTCAAATCAGTGTGTGAGGTGAGACATAGATGTCTAATTAAAGGCAGGACAACCATAACCAGACAGTAAATCTATATACAGTAGGCCAACCAGCTCTTACCTTTGCTTTCCCTGGTTCAAGAGTGGAAGGCAGAGACAAGGCCACAGTGAAACCATCACTTTTTAAACTGTACCCTTAAACTAAACATTAGGGGCTGTTTTAGCATCTGTCTGTTAATATCTTGGTGTTGGTACAGCTTAATTTCTGAGCGAGTATTCCCTAGTAAAGTGTTGTACTAACCAAAGTACATCCATTACAACTACAGATTTCAATATGTTTTAATAGGATTTATGTCATAGACAAACACAAAGTGCTGATACATGTTTTCAACATGTTAAAATAATCTGAAAAAATGGATTCAGCTCCCTTTGATACCCCAAAATAAATTTCAGTGCAATCCAATGACTTTAGCTGCCAGATGTGTTTTTGTACATTTGTTTTCAGCCTGTCTAACTCCGTACTTTAAAGGTTTTCTTCTTTGTAAAATAGCTAAAGCTTAGCCACATTAGATGGACAGTTTCTGTGAACATTATTTTTTTGATGTCTTACCGCAGATTCTCATTGGGATTTAGTTCTGGACTTTGACTAGGTCATTCTAACACATGAATCTGGTTTGATCTGAACCGTTCCATTGTACTTCTGGCAAATGTTTGGGGTGGTTGTCCTTCTGGAAGGTGAACATCCCTCCAGTCTCATATCTTCAGCAGCCTCTAGCAGGTTTTCTTCTAGGATTGTCCTGATTTAGCTCCATCCTTATCTTCCCATCATCTCTTACCAGTCTCCCTGTCCCTGCTCAAGAAAACAGTCCCCACAGCATGATGCTGCCACTGCATGTTTTACCATGGGGTTGGTCTGTTCAGGGTGATGTGTGTTAGTTCTCCCATCATACATAATATTTTGCATGTAGGTCAAAGAGTTATATTTGTATCTCTGATCAGAGCACCTTCTTCCAAGTGTCTGCTGTGCCTCCTATGGCTTGTGGCAATCTGCAAGCAGGACCGCCTTTCTTCATGCCACTCTGCCATAAAGGCCAATGCATGAGTAACAGTTGTCCTGCCGTACATTTTTCAACCTGACATGTGGATCCTCCAGAGTCACCATGGGCCTCTTGGCTGCTTCTCTGATTAATGTTCTCAGGTGGATATCCATGTCTTGGTAGGTCTGTAGTTGGTCCATCCTCTCTCCATGTTCAGATGGCATGTGCAAGACATTGTACACATAAAGTCACCAATAGGATAACTATCACTAGCTAAAACCTCCATATATGAAAAGGAGACCTATATCTTATGTGCCCTGCAGGACGTTGCTGAGAAAGGAGTAGAAGATTTGTTACATTTTAGGTGCACCTACCGGCCTGAAGCTTTACTGGTGGACCAGAAATAAGGGAACTGAGAAATGAAGTGATAAAAATGTGCTATTTTGTTCCTGTACATTGAAATTAATGCATTAAAGCCCCAGCAATAATTAGAATTTCACCAATACAATTGCTGAAGACATTTTATTAAATGTATTTATACATTAGGTAAATTATATTAATTCCGAGTAGAAAGTATGTCAGTTTAACTGCTTAAAATCACTTGAATCACTTTTATTCCAAACATTTTATAAAGAAGTACTTCGTTGACATAATTAGTTGAACAAAATCATTTTATTCATTACATTTCAAACATATTATATTATATATATATATTATATTATTTTATGCCAATGCAACATTTGTAAATAAAGCTGCTGAAATTTTAATGGGTTCTGGTTTTGGTGTGTCACAATGTTTACTGGCCACCTTTAAACCAAACTTTCCCCTGGCTGGCCCGTCTAATAAAACCCCGTCACAGTGGGCTCATCAGTGCGCTTCGCTGCTTTGACCTTTCCACTCTGGCTGCGCGTCTCTGCAGCGCCTCGGGTCAGACGCGCGTGGAGCTGCGGGGCTGTGAGCACGCGCGGCTCGGAGGCAGATCCTCGGTAGAACACGCCCTGATAGAAAAGGTAGACCCACGCAGGGTGAGACACAGACTGCCGCGAACGTTCTGCTGGATCACAGAGCGAGCGGCCGGAATCAGCAGTCCCAATGCCCCCTCCGCAGGCTCCCGCAACCGGACTCCCACCGAATCAGATCGGGACAGGCCTGCTGGCACTCAGCGTGGACTTACTGGGGACCGACGGTTCGGGACACCTGGTGATCCTGAATGAGATATCTGCAGCGGCAGAGGATTAATCCCACCATGAGCAGGAAGACCCGGCGCTGGATTTTCCATTTCTTCCTCTGCCTTGGAGTTGTTTATCTGAAGATTGGGTGAGTTCTAGATGTCGTGAAGCTTGGTTCTAATGATCTGCCTGGTACAGACAGTGGGTTAGGACCAGCGGGGAGTTGAGTTTCATTAGATCCGCAGAGAGCTATAGAGCTCTACCTGCAAACCTGCTGTTGTTCTTCTGTTCCTGAACAGAACCAGAGCTGTGGATAGTCTGTGTAGCACCTGCTGGACACATGTTTACCTGCATGTCTCCTCCATCACAGGGGTCTGTCGTCGGTGGTCGCGCTGGGAGCCAGCATCATCTGTAACAAGATCCCGGGCCTGGCCCCCCGGCAGAGAACTATCTGTCAGAGCCGACCCGACGCCATCATCGTGGTCGGGGAGGGGGTCCAGATGGGCACCAACGAGTGCCAGTTCCAGTTCAGGCACGGCCGCTGGAACTGTTCGGCTTTGGGGGAGAGGACCGTGTTCGGTAAAGAGCTCAAAGTTGGTACGTAGCTGGGAAACTTCTTTCTTCCGAGGTTGGGTTATTGTTTTTCCTTGATGGAATAAGTTATTTTTATCCCACATCTAAAAAAAGAAAAAAAAAATTCTGTTAATATTTAGACCTGATGCAAGAAAAACACCATAAAGTACCAGAAAGGACAGTATTGGGAAACATGTCAGCCTGCATTAATAAAGACAATCACAGTGATTTTGCTAACATGTTTTATTCTTCACTAAGTTGGACATTAGTAAGTTGGCAGTGTCTCTCTAACAGACATATGAAAGATAAGATGGAGAGAGGGATTGTTGAAAGTTGCTATAAATGTTCAGATTTGGTCTAGAGGAGACATTCCTCTGAGATACTCAACCCTCTGACCTTTGGACAAATGTCTACAAGTCTAAAGCTGAAGCTGGTTGGATCTGCTCTGTGGGAAAGTGAACCTCATATGTGATGGTGTCAGTGGAATAAAGCTGGAGGCGATGCTTGCTCCGCAGACAGCAGAGCAGAAATATTTCCTAACAAGCCGGCACTCTGCTGTCTTGTCCTTTTAACGTCCCTTCTGTCGTCTGGATGCACGAACTCGGGGCTTGGGTGTCATATTCCACTTCAGGGACGTTCCATCCTTTATTACGGCATTTCTGCTTCTTACTGCATCAGCTCAGGGTTTAACTGCGATGCATGAAGCACCAGAGACTTCCCTGCCAACAGCTTGGTGTTTAACAGTAAGACCTAATGTGATGCACTAAAAAACTCACAGACCAACGTGCCTTTATCCTCTCTCAGCTGAACCACCTCTATGCATGTTCATAAAATACCACTTCCCTCCCCAAAAGCTTCAAGTTCAGGCAAGTACTTTGTTCTAGGTTTACAAATTTCCCTCCAGGTTCTGAAGCTTTGGCAATGGAGCTTTAGACATCAAATAATTCTAGTCCTTCACCTCAGGAAGACGCTGCCTTAGTTTGTCTCTCGTCACATTCAAGGGGATTAGTCCAAACTTTTCTTTGTTGCAGAGTGCAGATTTTACCTGCATGTAGTCAAGGATTTAGGGCTGAATGTGCTGCTCAGGTCCAGCTGCCCTGCACGGAGAGTCTGGATTCATTGTTTTGTTTCAATGGACTGGAACGCTGATATCTGACAGAATATATAAATTTGGGATTGTGGTTGGCAGACATGCAGCAGTGGGTAGTATTTTGGCATTAGGGTGAGGATTATTCTCACTGACAACTTAACTCCTCCAACTGCCTTTTTATTTTGTGAACTGTTGAAGCCAACTACATGAGACACACACATTTGAACTGTGACTATGAAGCAGGACACTGCTGTGTTTGGGGACATCTGTGAGGACATGTTCAGGAACAATCTCTGTGAAAACTTGCCTCTATACAAGTTTACGTTTTAAATCCAGCCACTTTATTGACTGCTCCTGGATATAGTCCAAGTATGTTTCACCGGGAGTTGTCTCCAATTTAATTAATAAAAACTCCAGTTGGCCTGAAGTGGTCAGATTTATAGGCTGGAAATCTCTTCATGCCGGGAGGTTATGCATGCCTCTCAGATTCACCTCCGCAGGGTGGAGACTAGCATGACGGCTGGCGGGGAAAGGGCCAGAAGACGTGTAAGATGAGAATACAAATATTTACCAATCACGGACAGAGTGGCGTGTTTAATGGTCAACAACTCCAAATTATCAAGTAAAACTGCCACGTTGCCTTACAAAAACTGCTTTATTTGTGCTCTTCTTCCATCTAAAAGGTTCCACTACACTTTTCACATGATTTTAGATATTTATTCTGAAGTTTATGTGCTTAAAGAGAGCTTGATTAATGAATTGAACTTGGCTTGCCTCATGCATTTCATAATCTGCTCTGTAGCAGTTATGCCAGGTATGTAAGGAGGCTTGACAGTGCCTGAAAAAGTGGATCCTGCTGTGTCCAATTGTTATCTGAGCTGCTGTTTTCTGTCTCTGCGCAGGCAGTAAGGAGGCTGCGTTCACCTACGCCATCATAGCAGCCGGGGTTGCCCATGCAGTCACTGCCGCCTGCACCCAGGGGACCTTGAGCGGCTGTGGCTGTGACAAGGAGAAGCAGGGTTTCTACAACCAGGAGGAGGGCTGGAAGTGGGGCGGCTGCTCGGCAGACTTCCACTATGGTCTGGGATTTTCTAAAGTGTTTGTGGACGCGCGGGAGATCAAGCAAAATGCCAGGACGCTCATGAATTTGCACAACAATGAAGTGGGCCGAAAGGTATGTTTCTGTAAAAGACTTCCATTACCTAACATCAGATGAGATTCTCAGGGAACCAATGCTGCTTTTCTTATTACTTCAGGAACGGGAATGAGATTCAGGTGGTGTGTGAAAAAAACAGGATTTTACTCATTGTTCTAGTTTCTGTTACCACAGTGCAAGTTAATGACAATTCATTATACTACTGTTTATTTTGCAAGATAGTAATTTTTCACAATTAGATGATAACCAGTTTTTGTACTGATTAATGAGACATAAGCTGACTTGGACGCCACCCCAGTGTGTGTGTGTGTGTTTGTGTGTGTGTGATTCCATTTTCTTTGTCAATCTTAAATGCAGCTCGTCTATACATACAGATTTTCAACAACCCCTTAACGATGCTAAGATATTCCTCTAAATAAACCATGAGTTGGTGGACATCTACGTAGTCAGATTAGAACATCTAGGAGGAGCTCACCTGTAATTGCTTTATTGTGAAAAAATATGTAGAAAATACCACAGATTAAACTTTTGTGACGATCATCAAACACACTGTTGCACATGGCGAGGACAGGGAGGGTAGGTTGTTTTTTTTCTTGATATATATGATATAAATGTTATTTTGTTGAGTCATTCATTCATAATCTTTATTTATACAGGTGAGCCCCACTGAGACATTTTAAAAAGCCACCTTTTTAGACCATCATATAATATTAAAACAGTTTGTTGCAAATGAATATTATCAAATATTATATGACACAACCTTTCGAAAGAATGTTTTAAATATTACCCTGAACCTTCAGTATAAAAAACTCTGGATGGAGCATTTTACAATGTTTGAACAAATCTTTCAAGGTTCTTTAAAGATTACTGAACTGACTGTAGATGATAGGCTGGCATGGTGTATCCAACCCAGCCCAGCTTTATTTATCGTCACTTTAAAACACCATGCAGGACCCAAGTGCCATACATATTAAAAATACACCAAAATGAATAAAAAGAAAAGTCTTAAATTAGACAAGGCATAAAGTACTCCAAATCATTTAGGGATATTTGGCTTTTGGGTGAAATTTCAGGATGAACTCAAAATGCACTATAATCGTTACAGGTGAACTTAATGTGACCTTTTCTAAACTTTTCAATGCACATGTCCAACTGTTCAATGTTTCAGTACTTTTTGCTCAACCTGCTCTTCTCTAACAAGGAGCTTAATGGAAATATTCCCAATATTCATCCATATATATCCAATATATATCCATGAATTGACCAATTCATTTCCTGGTCCAATCATAAACATTCCTCCTCATTATGTTTTCACATTTTGACATCATGAGACCAAGATAAAACCTAACAATTGATCAACAGTACCTAGCTATTGCAAGGCTTCAAACAGAGTGTTCACTAAGCTTAGAGTGTCACAGAGTGTCATCAGCAGGTTGCAACAGAGAAGCGAGTCACAGGAAGGCATAGAAGGTGATGCTCTTCAGCCACATCCCACACCGCTTCACCGTGAACAGGGCCCTGCAGAACCGGACAATGAATGCCACTCAACTCCCTACCCAAGTGTCACATCAGACCATTCCAAACCGTTTACACCAGCGTGGTCTGAGTGCTAAATGACCTGCGAGGTTACCTGACCACACCACCAGGACCAGGCATCATCATCTTGCGTGGGCCAGGGAGCATTTGTGATGGATGAGGGACCAGTGGGTCTCAGTGCTGCTCTCTGATTTAAAAAAATCGATTCATGTTGAGCGGAAATGATGGAGACGCCAAGGAGAGCTCTATGCATCAGCTACTGTTGTCATCAGAAGAGCCTTTGGTGACGGTGGTGCTACAGTGTGCATAGGTGTGTCTCGTCAATACAGAACTGCCCTACATTTTTTGAATGGTGCCAAGATGAACCCATACTACCTGAATGACATCATTCATTCAATCATTGTGCTCCTGCATGAACAACACAGGCCTAATTTCCACTTCATGGACAACAGCTCATCAAGGTTGCATCATTAGGGAATGGCTGCTGAAGACTTTAATTGAATGGCCTGCACTTTCTCCTGGACCCCACAGAAACCCTATGAAATCAGCTGAGTCGACATCTAGAGGCCCGTAACCCTGTACCCCAGAACCTCAATGACCTGCGGGCCACCCTTTAAAAAGAGTAGGATTCCATGCTTCAGCAGACAATAAGTCAACTTGTGAACATCATGAGACATTGTTGTAAAGCTGAAATTGATGCTCAAGGGCACATGACACGTTATTTAGACACCCATCACTGTTGTTGGATTTTGTTCTAATAAATTGTGATGAGGAAATCACCATTGCATGCTTCTAATTAAATGACTTACTTTTCTCATATAATATCACTGTACTGTGAACGTTTTACATTTTCCATAAATTACACCTCAGTCAGTCATTTTCTGCTGCTTCTTCCATAGCGGGTCGCAGGGGAGCTGGTGCCTGTCTCCAGCAGCCTACGGGCAGGAAGCTGGGTGCACCCTGGACAGGTCGCCAATCCATCGCAGGGCAACACAGACAAACACAGGACAAACAACCAAGCACACACTCGATCACGCCTAGGGGCAGTTTAGAGAAACCAATTAACCTAACAGTCATTTTTTTGTACTGTGGGAGGAAGCCGGAGAACCCGGAGAGAACCAACGCATGCACGTGGAGAACATGCAAACTATATGCATGCTCCACCATGCAGCCTAACAGATTACACCTGAAAGCCAAATATTTTTTAACTTTTTGTGAGTATTTTAAATATAAATAAGATTACTAAGAAACATAAACCAGGGGTAAGAGCAGTCATACAATGAAAAACATCTAAAACAACACAAAAAACAAAACATTAAAGGCAGCATCTCAAGTGGTGTGAAAGACCAGAGCAAAGACGAAGTGAATTAGAAAGAGAGAGAGAAGATGTCTGTCTAATGTGCTGTGGTGTGTTATTTCACATCTTAGGAGCTGCAACTGAAAAGGCTCCAAGACTGAAAAGGCTCCAAGAATCCCCCATCCCCCATTCCCCTCTACCAGCGAGGGCTTTAAAAACAACTAAAAGGATTTTAAAATGAATCTTAAAATGTACAGCAACCAGTGAGGAGAAGCCAAAATGGGGGTACTGTGCTCATATTTAGTCATGCGAGTTCAAAGACGCGCTGCTGTGTTGTGTACCTGTTGGAGCCGAGGAATAGAAGAACCAATAACCCCTATACAGGTCCTTCTCAAAAAATTAGCATATTATGATAAAGTTAATTATTTTCCATAATGTCATGATGAAAATTTAACATTCATATATTTTAGATTCATTGCACACTAACTGAAATATTTCAGGTCTTTTATTGTCTTAATACGGATGATTTTGGCATACAGCTCATGAAAACCCAAAATTCCTATCTCACAAAATTAGCATATCATTAAAAGGGTCTCTAAACGAGCTATGAACCTAATCATCTGAATCAACGAGTTAACTCTAAACACCTGCAAAAGATTCCTGAGGCCTTTAAAACTCCCAGCCTGGTTCATCACTCAAAACCCCAATCATGGGTAAGACTGCCGACCTGACTGTTGTCCAGAAGGCCACTATTGACACCCTCAAGCAAGAGGGTAAGACACAGAAAGAAATTTCTGAACAAATAGGCTGTTCCCAGAGTGCTGTATCAAGGCACCTCAGTGGGAAGTCTGTGGGAAGGAAAAAGTGTGGCAGAAAACGCTGCACAACGAGAAGAGGTGACCGGACCCTGAGGAAGATTGTGAAGAAGGGCCGATTCCAGACCTTGGGGGACCTGCGGAAGCAGTGGACTGAGTCTGGAGTAGAAACATCCAGAGCCACCGTGCACAGGCGTGTGCAGGAAATGGGCTACAGGTGCCGCATTCCCCAGACCTGGGCTACAGAGAAGCAGCACTGGACTGTTGCTCAGTGGTCCAAAGTACTTTTTTCGGATGAAAGCAAATTCTGCATGTCATTCGGAAATCAAGGTGCCAGAGTCTGGAGGAAGACTGGGGAGAAGGAAATGCCAAAATGCCAGAGGTCCAGTGTCAAGTACCCACAGTCAGTGATGGTCTGGGGTGCCGTGTCAGCTGCTGGTGTTGGTCCACTGTGTTTTATCAAGGGCAGGGTCAATGCAGCTAGCTATCAGGAGATTTTGGAGCACTTCATGCTTCCATCTGCTGAAAAGCTTTATGGAGATGAAGATTTCATTTTTCAGCACGACCTGGCACCTGCTTACAGTGCCAAAACCACTGGTAAATGGTTCACTGACCATGGTATCACTGTGCTCAATTGGCCTGCCAACTCTCCTGACCTGAACCCCATAGAGAATCTGTGGGATATTGTGAAGAGAACGTTGAGAGACTCAAGACCCAACATTCTGGATGAGCTAAAGGCTGCTATCGAAGCATCCTGGGCCTCCATAAGACCTCAGCAGTGCCACAGGTTGATTGCCTCCATGCCACGCCGCATTGAAGCAGTCATTTCTGCAAAAGGATTCCCGACCAAGTATTGAGTGCATAACTGTACATGATTATTTGAAGGTTGACGTTTTTTGTATTAAAAACACTTTTCTTTTATTGGTCGGATGAAATATGCTAATTTTGTGAGATAGGAATTTTGGGTTTTCATGAGCTGTATGCCACAATCGTCCGTATTAAGACAATAAAAGACCTGAAATATTTCAGTTAGTGTGCAATGAATCTAAAATATGTGAATGTTAAATTTTCACCATTACATTATAGAAAATAATGAACTTTATCACAATATGCTAATTTTTTGAGAAGGACCTGTATACTGTGCAGTAATCAAGGCGGGTGGTGAAAAGAATGAATGGCAATCTCAAAGTGCTTCTGACAATGAATTGGTTTTATTTTAGCCAAATGCCTCAAATAATAAAAGTTTGATCTGATGACTGCTCTGATCTGAGTATCAAATTTAAGCTCCTTGTCAACTTTAGCCCTAAGATTAGTAATGGTTGTTTTAGTGTAGTATTCTAGGATCCTATATCTATGGGGAGGGTTTCATCTGTGCTACCAAAAACCATGACTTCAGTTTTACTCTCATTGAGTTTTAGGAAGTTAGAGCCATTCTGACCTTTGTATCGTATGTATTATATGTGCGCAAATGTGAGCAGCCTCAGTTCTAATGAGGAAAGCACCCATTTATCCATTATTTTGATTAATCAAGGAGTTATTCTGTAAATTACATATTAATTTGATATTTCCAACCCTAAATATTTTTCCTCCTGTTGTCCAGTTATTAGCTGCAGACAATGGCATTAAGGTTAATATTCCACAGTGTGATCAAATGCGTACACTTTTTAAAACCTTATTTTCTCTGTTTTTCATTAATTGAAATTAATGTATTTAAGTGCCTGCCCTAATATAAATATAGCTTTTTCTTTAAAAATTTCTGAACAAATTCTTGTTTTGGTTTTCTTGAAGAAAAGAGATGAATGGTGCTGTGGGACCATAGGAGAGGTGTAAGTTAAAGTTTACTGTTAGCTTTCTGGACAAAAATCATGGATTGAGAGGTGGACTATCAGGTATGACACCTACTGGTTTTCTAAAGCTGTGTATTTCACATTTGATGATGAGTTAGTTAATTTGTTTTGAAGTGGCTTTGTAGGGAGAGCAGTCAGTGCCTCAAAAAAATTGCTTTTTTTCTCTTAAGCAAGCAGATATTCGGAGCGGGTCAAGACCAAAGTGGATTTTTATCATCATAAAACAACTCTAGTTTCTGAAATGTTGGAAGAGTTCATTCAAACTATGTTTTAAAAATATTTTAGAGTCTCGTTTGCATTAGATAGTTTTCCACTGAAGTCTGCTTTAACCTGGACTGTAACAGTGACCTTGAATAGAACATGTGAAGTGCTTCGGGCCAAAGTAGTATAACGTCAATTCACAACACATGTTGTCTCAAGGTTCTTCACAACAGTCAGGTTCATACATTCCAATTAATCCTAACCATTGAACAGTTCAGTCAGATTCAGTTATTTATTCAAATTGGATAAAAAGTGTTTCTGTCTAAGGAAAGTACCTGCTTGATACAACAATAATAAGGTTTCTAAATAATAGAAAAATATTATTGTGGTTCAAGTGAAGAGTATTTAATTTATTTTTACAGTGTCTTACTTTTCCTTACTAGGTGTACACGTATGGCCAAGGCTTTAAAAGGCCCTTCAGTTATACAGTACATCCATTCAATTTGTCAATCTTTTTCATTGTTCACTGAGCATTTTTTAAGCCATTTATTTACAAAAGCATAAATAATATGTTTTAGTATAATCTAACAGCCAGTCAACATTGCAGCCTACTGTCTGCTTTTATTCCTGCTGTAAATACAAGGTAATGCACCACTGTTCCCACACTATTTGGAAATACAGCCTCAGCAATCACATGACTGTTATATTCTAGTCATGGAAAACCATAAGAAAGATTCAAAATGTCATGTTGCTGCAGGTACTGAATAGTTCTCCTAGTTTGAGATAGCTTGACTGATATGGAATAAGCCTTGTTTGTGTGCAATAACTTTCTATATGTTTTGCAGTTTTAAATGTGTGAATAAGAATCTCTAGTAAACCCATTGGCAAAGACTAGACAGACCTAAGGAGGCATGAAGCTTTTCCTAAAGGAATTTATTCCTGCTTTATTTCCATCAAGCAGCAACAGTCTCCAACTGTTGACAAAGTGCAACAACATATTGTCTCTAATCTCAGTGGACACTTTATGTTGATGTACCTTCATGTGGTCTGGTGTCTGGTGGGCTATAGATGATGCAGATCTAATTTCAGTGTATAATAATGTTGTTATATGAGTACTGTCCAGTCTGGGGATGTTGCTGTGGTCAGTCTTTTGCAGGATTATGGAGAACATTTTCAAAAATCACAGGGGAAAAATGTAGCCATTGAAACTTTCTCAGTCATTCAGAAAACAACAAGTCAAGAATGGATGGTGTTAGAAAAAATGCACGCCAAGGCAACCTCAAGACCCTAATTGAGCAAGCATTAGCTAGGCTTAATGTTGTTTACTAGAATACAGGAAGCCAACTGACAGATCAATAGATACTGGCCACACAAGCAAGCAGTCAATAGCAGAAGCAAACGAGACACATCCTGTGATGCATATTAAAGGTTTCATTTGGATGGTTGCTTTCCATCATTGTCACATTGAGAAATAAACCTTGGTCCCATTATCAGGTTGATGGCCCTTAACCTGTCTGGGTTTCAGTATTTATCCTTCTCTGCATTCTGACCATAATCCTATCATGTCTGCTGCTTAACACCTTAACACCATAATGCTACCACCACCATACTTAAGAGTAGAAATGTTATTAGTCAAACGAGGAACATTTTTAGACTTATACAGAGATTGCAGAAGTGTCCTAAGAATTTTATTGTTTTTTGTATTTGGTGTATTTATTTAAAATCAGACAATGCAACAATAATGAACATTAAAACTGGTGAATGTGCAGGATTTAGCCATTAGCCTAACAAGGTGTTGTGTTATGTGTTCACATTCAAAAGTCTGAATTCTCATTGCAGTAAATAATGGTAAACTCCAAGTGAGCCATTATATTCATCATTCTACCTCTGTGGCACGTTGTGCATACTGTACTATAAAGAACAAATATGTGAAGTCCTGAAAAGATGCTCATCTTCATGTCTTCATGCTTTTGCATCTCTGCTAAGGTAATCTAAACCAGTGTCGAGTCATTTTAAATTAAGAACAAATTTGTGTAAATGTGTAGAAAATGAGTAGAAAATTATGACTTTAGTTCTTCAGTACAGTGGCGCTGTCTGGAGGTGGGGGTGGGGGGTAACATTGGCCACCTCAGTGCTCCTCCCAGATTACCAGTAAATGCACCAGTTAATGCAGCATCAAACGATAGTTAGAGCCCAGCTTATATAATATTTCAGTTTACTTGTTTATACTTGTCGTGTAATGAGCCCCTGTTCTGTCTCTTTAAATAAGCAGCGTTTGACTGATCATCCCGGTAACATGTATAACACGGTGAGGAGGGTGACCCTGGTCTGCATAAGGCAGAGTTTGTAATTTACTGCAGATGACTGCAACAGGTTCCGATCCAGCTTGTGAGTTGAAGTAATTTGTTTAGCTTTCAGGCTGATGAAAGTCTGATGGTGTTTGTCAGTTGCTGGGTCTAATTTGTTTGCATTGAAGTGGAAGCAAACCGTCTATATGTATATTTACACCTTGCATATGTTGGGACCCCAGCCATGGGTTACAACAGTGGTTCCCAATCCTGGTCCTCGGGGGCCCCCTGTCCTGCATGTTTAAGATGTTTCTCTCCCCCCTAACACAACTGATTCAGATGATTGCAGTTCAGCAATAGCCTGTTAATCAGCCATCAATTGAAATCAGGTGTGCTGAAGCAGGGAAGCATCTAAAACATGCAGGACTTGGGGCCCCGAGGACCAGGATTGAGAAACACTGGGTTACAACATGGACAAACATGGAGTCTGAACTGTACATAATCAAAGGCCGCTATGAACTTTTCTACATTTTTCAATATCACACTAACTTAACCCAGCCCAGGAAGAGGAGGGGTCATAGGTGACTCCCTGTGACTTCACCCAGTCTGAACAAATCACCGTGTTCCAACACGACGGTCTCTACCACACAGATCTCCAGCGAGAGCCAGAGACAGGGGATACACAGTGCATAAATCTCACCTTGCAGCTAAAGTCTTTAAACTCACGGGCGAGTATAAGACTACAACGTTCGAGGACAGTGTAGGAGTCGCCAGCTCTGCAAATGTCCAGTGCACGTCCAGGTAGCCAGAGCTACCCTGCCGCACTGTGGCCACTGAAGTAGCCGAAACGTACCTTTGTGTATAGCTCTGTCTACATGTGGATGACCGGACAACTTTGCTTCCCAAAACTAGTCGCCCCAAGAAACCCTTTACTCAGGCCGGTTCACGTAAGATGTGGTGTTTTGAGAAGAGAAAATTAGTTTAGATTAAATAATCTGAATAATGTTCATTTCATGACGTTTGTTTTGTTTATGTCAAAAAAACTCAGCATGTAAGTGTTAGCAAACTAGTGGTTCAGCTAATGATTTGTTCTGTGTTGTGTTTAAAGTTAAGACAACTTTATTCAAGGGTGGTTTTAAACAAAGGTCGGCTATAACCCGTCATCAACGCTTATGCATTTCAATCATTTTATTCATGGTATTTTAAAGGTACATGTTCGACTTTAGGGAAGCTATAGGTTTTCTTTAACTGAAACTGCTAACGGCTAACGCCAGTCAAGTTAGGGGTAACACGTGACTAGCTGCCATCTTTTGAGTCCATAGGCGTCCTCGTCACCAGGTGAGGGCCATTATGAATCGTTTATCCAAAAAGGTTGTTAGCGTACAATCTAGGAAAATAATATTTCCCTAAATATTATTTTACTCAATGTGATAGCTACTTAAACACCAGTTAACAATCATTTATCCAGAAATTATTTTGATAGGGCTGCTTGGTGGCGCAGTTGGTAGGACTGTTGCCTTGCAGCAAGAAGGTCCTGGCTTCGATTCCCGGCCGGGGGTCTTTCTGCATGGAGTTTGCATGTTCTCCCCGTGCATGCGTGGGTTCTTTCCAGGTTCCCCGGCTTCCTCCCACAGTCCAAAAACATGACTGTTAGGTTAATTAGTCTCTCTGAATTGCCCTTAGGTGTGAATGAGTGTGTGCATAGTTGTTTGTCCTGTGTGTGTCTGTGTTGCCCTGCGATGGACTGGTGACCTGTCCAGGGTGTACCCCAGCTCCCACCCATAGACTGCTGGAGACAGGCACCAGCTCCCCTGTGACCCACTATGGAATAAGTGGTATAGAAGATGAATGAATGAATGAATGATTACTTTAATATTTCCTTTAAATGTGATTGTACTAAATAAAGGCAGCTAATTAAATACCATTGAGAATTAGTCATCCAGAAAGTTGGCTTTATTCATCAAATCATTCTTTAAAATATTATTTTATTAAAATAATGTTTTATCTGATCTTGCATTGTGAATGGTTGTTTGAAAGTATACAAATTTTTGCCTAAGTTAGTTCCAGGACAAATTTAACTTCATTTCCAGATTCCTCAAGATAATCCTTGGTTCTCAAACATACATAACATTGAATGATAATGTTGCATCACTCTGTTGGTAATGGTTTATAACCATCCTTAATTCCCATATTCATATTGTTTATTGAGTTTATTGGTCTTCTTTATTCTTTTATTTTTAGTTTATTTATTTATTATTATTTATTTTTAGTTTAGTTGGATTGTTCTAGTGTAGTAAAGAGTTTGTTGATTGAAAAATGTTTGACTTTGAGTTGACTTATTTTTGTTAATACATTCTTGTATCTTAAGAATTTGTGTGAATTTTTTCCATATGTGTGCAGAGTTTTGCTGTTCAGTAATGCCAGAGCTCGTTTCAACCTTTTCTCTATTGTCCTAATACCACCGCCTTATTGGGCTGGTACTCACAGGAGAACACTTAACAGACCGAAATATTATTTAATTAAATGTAATAATAATTACAACACATGCATGTGGTATTTTAGCTCTCATGCTGACTCCAGCCAACTGTAAGAGACCCAAGTGTTTACATGTTTGCAAACGTTTTGCACCTTGGGAAGCGAAGCTAGGTATGTCATGTTATAGATTTATTTATTTTTTTATGTTATTCTATATAAAAGTGATAATATGGTTATTTGCCTTTATTTTGGCTTTTATGACAACATAAAGCCACAGAATGTATGATAATGTTCTAAAGGCAGGACTATGATGCAGTTTTCAAGCTTGTCACTAGGGGTGCGGGCAGTTTGTAAGTAATGTTAAGTAGAGATGTAAACAAATAGTGTTTAAGTAAGCAGTGAAAATCATCAGAAGCCGAGTTTGGAACCAGTTTACGTAGTATCTTTGAGAGTGTGTGTCCAGATTGGTGAGTAGTGTATACTGTTCTATACAGATGGTTTGTTAATTAGGTTTGTTGTTCTGACATTTTCCATTAGCTCTTTTTACTAGGGATGCACCAAAATAAAGATTTGGGCCAATGTTGATATTAATGTTGCTGTTATAGCCAATAACTCAGTAATGGCGTTACAAAATAATGGCGTTAGTGACTGCGTTACGTTTTTAGTAATGGAGTAATCTAACTGAATATTTTTCTCATTTCTGTAACGCGGTTATGATGTTTACAATGTAATGCATATCTGGAGAGAAAAAAGCTTGCAGGCGAACCTTTCCTCCACATGGCCATTCCCGGAAGAGCTTGAAAGCTGGAAATCTGTCTGACACTCCGGTGAAGGTGAAAACCCACAGAGATTTGTTGCCAAGAAGATGAGTTTTCCTCCTTGTTGATTCAGTCGACTGCAATGGTTCTTTATATTTTCCTGTTTTAGACGGATGAGAAGTTTACCGTCTTTGAGTTGATCAGGGATGCGTGGCACTCTGGTCCCCCCCGTTTTTCTTGAGACCTGACCCATCCTTAAGCCGGTGAAGAGGATAAGTCAATGAAAAAGTAATTTCGTTCTTTTTATATTAAATCGGATAGGTGTATTTAGAGGTCTGGGCAGGGTGAGTGATAGTTAAGGTGATTTAGAATCACCAGTAGTTAATCCAAGGTATCAACTTGTTGCCTGCAATACTGATTGAAGTGTTTTATGCTGAGCTGTTTGATTTGCTGTGCGGCTGAATCGTGTTCATGTTTTTGTCTGGCTGATCCCAAATCAGCCAGGAGTTAGAAGTTGGACTTTTAAAATTTTTCCCTTCAAAGCAACTGCGGTCCGGGCCTCGTGGCCTGACCACTCCTTTGTCCCAGTTTTATTACTGGAGTTTTTCCACTGAGTTACTGCCTCTGAGTTTTATGGCCCTTTGTTCGAGATTTGGAGCAATCAGCTACTAGTGGCTAAAGGCGCGGCCCACCGTTCTACCAACTGATCACCACCATCGAGACATCAGCACACTAGGAGGGCTTCACTTTCCAAGTTAGCCCAAATTGCACATTTTGTCTATAAAACCGCTGGTTTGATCTTCATAGACACTCAATGCGCATATGTTTCGTTTTATCATTAGTTAGGTAATCATTTTACTCTTTTTGTAGAATAATGCTTGTTAGTTAGGTGAAGGCTTTTGGACCAGAATAGTAATTATATCAGGGCTTTATGGTTTCAATAAATGTAACATATATAAAGATAAGTGTTTGTGTTTATTTCGTGCAAGAGTGATTTATCTGTCAAGATAAGGTCAAAGTTCCCCCACCGTTCAGTGAAGCGTCTGATTAAACAGTGACATTTAGTGTGGTTTTGGTTAATAATGATCAATTATTAGTTGTAATTAATAAATTTTAATTACTAAGTGCTTTGAGCCCATAATCACAACACCAGAGTGCATCTCTGATTTCTATTCAAAAGTGATGATTTTTGGTTGAGAAAATAATTTTTCTAAATTATGGTTTTTAACTATAATTTTGATAAATATTAATTAATCAGTCATCATAATCCTTACACTAACAACCCGAGCCCTGCTGCGGCCAGCGCGAGCTTCAACAAACCTACACCTTGCAAACAGAAAAGGCTTGATTTTTCTAGTCAGCAATTTGTAACATCATTTCAGATTCCAAAAAGTAACTGAATAGTTACTTTGCCTAGTAACTAGTTACTTTGATAGTGCAGTAACTGAGTCAGTAACACAGTTACCTTTTGGGAGAAATCACTAGGAACTATAACTAGTTACATTTTTAAAGTAACGTTCTTAACACTGCTCATTAGTTACCAAATATAGTTCAGGAGTGCATTTAACCAGTGCATTGCTGCAATCACCACCATAGTAAACTGTTCATTAATCTTAGAATTCACCATTACAGTTAATGCATTCAGTTATGGTTAGAACCTTGTTTATAAAACACTGTATGAGCATCCATTTTTGTTTATTTTGTAGTTTCCACGGTGCTGGTCTTTGGATATGTTCTGAATATGCAAGGATTATCCTGGATGCTCTGAAAAGGAGAAATAAATATCTGCACCATCAGAGACTCAGTTCTTTTGATTTTAGGATTTCAAGGGCTTACTTTAAATGCTCTTTTCTAGTCAGTCTGAAAGATAAATGTGTGAAAACAAAACAAAAGACAAATGGTCTATATTGGGTTTTTTCTAGTTTGTAATATACATTAATAGTTCAACATCACAGCATTTTTCAAACTCATTCATTGGTTTTTATTTTTGTGTGCCACCCCAGGACTTTTAATGGCCCCATATGCCCTGTGTCAACTTTCTGGTGACACCACTGCTTCTGCAGTTTTTGAAAATCAAATGGAATTTTGTAATTTTTTGTGGATCTGTTTGATTAATGCTTGTCCTTAATACCATGTTGTCAAACTCACTCACAGGGATAAAACCTGAAATATGAACAAGCTCATGAGCCAAACAGAATAAATGTTTATATAATTAATTCCTGTTTTATCCCTGTTCATAAATGTGAATATTTGGAACTAATTTAGGGAAGGTCCTGGGTTCCGTTCTTGGCCTGGGGTTTTCCTAAAATGATGTCCTCTTACAGGAAAAATAAAAAAAATTGCAATGACAACAAAATTTGAACAAAGACATGTTTTGTTTTGTTTTCTCTGCTCTTTTTGCCATATTGTATGAGGGGGATGTGTGGTATTATTTTGTGTTGTTAATGTTTGGTTTAAAACTCCTGCAATATGTTGGAGGTGTGCATGGCTAAGCTGGCTTCTGTCTGATCTCATTGACCAAAATGTTCACTTGGAAACAAGTTTATCATTATTTAGCAAAAACAGCATACTTTTCCTTCTTTCATCTGACTCGCACACAAGTGCAGCTTTGCGCTGTGAGTAGTTGTTGCAGTGCGTTATGGAATATGTAGTGTGATTGCTGTGAGCACTATACTGGTAGGCTAATAATGACAAATACTGTAGATAAAACTAGTCTGACTAGATGTGACTAGAATACATTGTATCGCTGGCCAGATGTGACCTACGGGCCTTGAACTGGACATACTCGCAATAATAGAATAGTTCAAACTGTCTTTATTCAAGAACCTTTAGACACTCATGTCAAACTAAATATTTTTTGTAACAAAGCACATCAGCTAACATCAGATCTCTGTAAGCATGTTCATGTGAGTTGTACACTGTCAATAAACTGTTAATTACATGTTATTGGGGCAATGCTGAGTCCTTTGTATTCAGAGAGAATAAAGCATCCTGATGTGCACATCCTTATGCAGCCGATTAGCTTAGCTTCCCAACTTTAAATATATCTACTGTCTTTCCTCTTTATGTGACCTTCTCTGTTGGCATTCCACCAGAAAAATATACCTGAAATTATTTTGTTTTTACTAATTTGTGTTTGTTTCAATGAGACTTCATGCTTGATGTCTGACATTAATCACAGTGTAATAATCTGTCAGTCTCATATGACGTACATACTATACTTACACCTTTGTAATTATTGTAGCAAACCTTTCATATTTGACATGATGCAACTGAGTGTGTTTCAAGAATTTTTCCCTTTCTTAAGAAGAATAAACAGCATTGTAAAAGGTGCCACAGAAGGCTTACACGGGTTCTGTTAGGCAAACAGGGGCCGCTTCGATGGGATTTCACTTCAGTGAGCTCCATTATTTTAATGTTTGCCAGGTCTCAGGGGGGCATGACCACACTAAGCTATATGCATCTCAGGCTTTTGACAATTACCCCGAGAGACTTCAGAAAGTCTAAGGCCACATCAGAATGGAATAATTAAAAAGCAGAGTGAGGCTTTTCTAATGCTAGCCAGGGTTCCCACTGAGTGAGAAAGAAACACGGAAACTCATTTCATTCAGCCCAAGGAACACAGAGAATGTCTCTGCAGTGCTGCCAGACATTCTGAAAGGTTCTTCTCCAACACCATGAAAAGGCCTTTATCTGCTCACCATAAAGGTCCTCATGTGTAAACAAACCAAACTATCTTCAGTCACCTGAGAAGCTGTTAACTTAATTCGGACAGATTAACATTTTGTGGTCCTGCTTTTCAGTTCTTGTTATCCTTGAAGTGATTATTAAATTATGAAGATTTATAAAACAAACCACTAAAAAAACAAATAGATGAAAAAGATGTATCATACCACAGGAGATATAACCGAAAGCAAGCTAACTTGTTTTACTGTTGAGAAAGACTGCAGAGAACCCATATTCAATTCAATTCAGTTTTATTTATATAGCGCCAATTCACAACACATGTCGTCTCAAGGCTCATCACAAAGGGTTTGGAATGGTGCGGGGTTGTTGGGGAGGTTAGAATAAACTACTGAGTGTTAGAGTTTAGCCATTTTAGAATGGGCTATGTGTAGGGGTACTAAGTAAAATAATAAACTGATAAAGTTTGTCCATCTAGAGCCCACTGATGGTCATTGTTATACTAAAAACCACAAGGATTGGAATACCTCTCTCTGTCAGACTGATTATAACCATTGGAGAAAAAAAAGGGGTCATACAGGCAGCAGAAATGGAGGGTGTGTTTGCACCTCAACCATAACTGAGCTGGTTTATGCTAAACCTGACTCCCCCTTACTCCAACCAACAGGGAGGGAGGAAGACTACCTCCCTGATAAACTAAGCCACTCTAACTATAAGCTTTATCAAAAAGGAAAGTTTTAAGCCTAGCCTTAAAAGTAGACAGGGTGTCTGCCTCACGGACTAAAACTGGGAGCTGGTTCCACTGGAGAGGAGCCTGATAACTAAAGGATCTGCCTCCCATTCTACTTCTAGAGACTCTAGGAACCACCAGTAAACCTGCAGTCTGAGAACGAAGTGCTCTGTTAGGAACATATGGACCAATCAGATCTCTGATGTATGATGGAGCTAGATCATTAAGGGCTTTATATGTGAGGAGGAGAATTTTAAATTCTATTCTGGATTTAACAGGGAGCCAATGAAGGGAAGCTAAAATAGGAGAAATATCATCTCTCTTTTTAATTTTCATCAGAACTCTTGCTGCAGCATTTTGAATCAGCTGAAGGCTTTTAACTGCATTTTGTGGACATCCTGTTAGTAAAGAATTACAATAGTCCTGCCTTGAAGTAACAAATGCATGGACTAGTTTTTCAGTGTCACTCCTGGACAGGATATTTCTAATTTTGGCAATGTTCCGGAGGTGAAAGAAGGAAATCCTAGAACCCTGTTTAATATGGGATTTAAATGACATGTCCTGGTCAAAAATAACACCAAGATTTTTTACTTTATTACCAGAAGTCAATTTAATGCCATCCAGGTTAAGTGATTGACTAAGCAGTTTCTTTTTGAAAGACTCCGGTCCAAAGACGACAACTTATGTCTTGTCTGAATTTAGAAGCAGAAATTTTGAAGTCATCCAAGTTTTTATGTCTTCAAGACATGCTTGTAGTCTATCTAACTGGTTGGGCTCATCAGGATTTATGGATAAGTAAAGCTGAGTATCATCAGCATAACAGTGAAAATTTATCCTATGCTGCCTGATCATTTTACCTATTGGAAGCATATATATAGTGAAGAAAATTGGCCCAAGCACTGAACCCTGTGGTATTCCACAATTAACCCTGGAGTGTGAAGATGATTTATCATTTACCTGAACAAACTGGAATCTGTCAGACAAATAAGATTTAAACCAGTCTAGTGCTGTTCCCCTGATCCCTACAGCATATTCCATACTTTGAACCTTGATTCCATAAGCTAAACACTGTTTACAAGACTCAAGTCAAGTCTGAAGACTCCTGAGTACAAGTAAAGTAAAGTTTTCTTTTGGTCACTTAAGTATGTCTCGAGATCAAGTCGCAGACTCAAATCATCGTCTCTGCCTCACTCACATGCATTTTTAAAGATAAACTTTGTAGTTCCACTTGTTCATGTATGTGTGTATACCAGGGGCTGGCAGAATGGCCTCAAAATCATATTTAAAGAAAATTTCTAGTGACATAGGGCTGCATGGTGGAGCAGTAGGTAGCACTGCTGCCTTGCAGCAAGAAGGGATTCACATCCGGGCCTTGGGTCTTTCTGCATGGAGTTTGCATGTTCTCCTTCCCCCCAGAGTCCAAAAACTAACCTAACAGTCATGTGTCTGTGCAGGCACCCCTCACCCTGCAAAATCTGTGTGAGTGCTCTCATTGACTTGAAAGGGTGCGTAACTGCTCCGGAATTCGTACCGTGGCAGAGCGGAGATGGACACTGTGTAAATTAAGGATAATCATATTTGAAATGGGGCTGGTAATCAAATGGAACACTTCCTTTAATTATTTGGTTGGGATCGGGTCTGACATACAAGGTAAAGGTTTAGATTAAGCTAATATTTTTGATAACACTGAAAGCTCAACTGGATCAAAACAGTCCAAACACAGATCAGGTTCTACAGTTACTCCCAATGTTGTCCTGCTTACTGAGGATGAAGTAATCATCTTCAGGAGTATGTCAAAGATTATATTTTTAATTGAATCAATTTTATTTAAGAAGAATCCCATAAAGTCATTACTACTGAGAGCTAAGGGAATGGATGACTCAACAGAGCAATGACTGCATAAGTTTAGCAACCATGCTAAAAAGAAATGTAGGATTATTCTTATTCTCTTCTATTAATGATGAAGAATGCGGTGTTGTAGCTTGGTGAAGTGTCTTTTTATTCAAAAGTAGACTACTTTTCCAGAGTAAGTAGGAATCTTCTAAGTGTGTAGATCGCCATTTGTTCTCCAATTTCCTAACATTATGCTTTACTTCGCAGCCCTAAATTTAACCAGGGACCCATCCTCCTTTGAATAATTACCTTCTTTTTCAAGGCGACTGCATTGTCTAATGCCACATGCAATGAGGAAGGAACACTAAGAACAAAAACATCAATTTGTGAAAGTGAAGAAATTAAATTGCTGCTGGATTTGTCAATAAATCTGAGTGAAAAATGCTACTCCTCACCCAGAATTTTGAGGAACATGAAAAATTGGATAATTAGAAACTGACTGATTTATAGTCTTGCTGCATCACAAAGCAAGTAATTAACTATCAAAGTCTTTGAAGAGCGAGATCTGATGTTTAGTGTACCACGTTTAACTACTGTATTTTATTTTTCTGTTCAGTCGGAGTAGTATCAGATTTTCATGATTTACTCCTTTTAGATTAGTTTTTAATCTTTTTGATTTTTGCCATGGGCAAGACTCTGTCTCATTGCTGTTATGGGCAGGTAACACTACAGAAGCTGCAGAGAGGTGTGTTAAACTACTACTCTGCCTTCTGGTCTGGAACCTGTGTTGTCAAGGTTTTGGAGAATTAATACATTTGTCAAGATTCCTAGAAAGAAGATCTGCTCCATCCAAAGAGAGATGGATGCAGTCTCTCCGGACCAGTCTAGATTTTTCCCAAAATGTTCACTAATTATGAATATTGCCCACATCTTTTTCAGATACCATCTAGACAGCCAGCGATAAGATAACAATCTTACGGTATTTACTCTTATCCTTAGCCAGCAGTTTCAGGGATGATTTGATGTAGCCCGTTCTGGCCTCTGGCAAACATTTGACTATGGTCCCTGTTGTCTCTAGCGCCACTTTTCTGACTATGGAGCTGCCGAGTACCAGAGTCAGCTTCTCAGCCGGTGTGTCACCGAGTGGAAAATCTGGAAGAAACACAGATGGGTTGGTGGTGTCCTGTAGAATATCATCTAGGACTGTGCTAACTACGTACAGTCGCCCAGGCAGCCTGAGGTCCTGGCTGCGCAGGCTCTACTGAAGGACTGCTATAGGGAGCTACCCTTGTTGGCTCCACGCTGGCTAAGGGGACTTGGCTATCTGCTGGTTTTTCAGCAACGAGGAGCCAGGTCTCCAATTCCGACACCCTCGCCAGCAAAGCTACAAAAACACTACATTCATTAAACGTACCATTATTACTAAAAAGAAGTCAGATGAGTTTTTAGGATGAGGGTTAGTGTCACTGCCGACCAGGAATTGTGTGACAACAATTAATTTAATCTTGCTAAATTTTATCATCTTGATTTACATATTTATTAATCTAGTCTAAATTCTACAGTATGATTGGTTCTTTTCTCTCCATTGATCCATTTGTTGTATTTCTTTTGTAACAATTAATCACAGCTCTTAGGAGACAGCATCAAACAGGGTCAACCACACCTCCTCACTAAGATAGGAATTTCTCTTGTCTCCTTGCTAAGAGTTCTCAGCACAAAACTTTATCAATCTTAAGCTAGGACTTTTGAAGCTAGGTTAGGAGCTCTCTGGGAGGACTCTGAGAATCCTTGTCAATACTAGCCAAGGACTTTACATTTGTAGAATTGGTGAAGGAGTTATGGGAGTTTGGAGTTTGGAGCAGGGAATGTCTGGTTTGGGATTCTCAAGGTCTCATCTTTGCTTTTTCATGTGTTTCTACTGGCATCATGGATCAATTTGGATGGATGGATGGATGGATGTCAAACTTCAGAGTTTTGGTTGTTTAACGCAGCTTGCATCGGATGTCTGACGGTCCGTCTGTATTTTGGCTTTTCCTGTTCATAGGTAAAAGTACCTCTGAACTATATTTTGTTGTTTGCCTAATTGGCTAAAAGAGTCACAAACACTCTGGACATGTTAGTTCTAAACTTCCAGTAGTAGTTCACTATTGCATTCTCAGCCAAGAATATTCAGGTGAGTCACTAAAAGAAGCTGAGTGGGAGAGAATGGGAAACTTGGGGAGATGGAAATGGGTCAGTTTATATTGATTTTGACTCAAATTAGTAACTTTGAATATGTTTTTTGTTATTGCTCATACCTAAAAATCAATTACTTTGACAACCCTATTTGCAATAAACAATTGCATAACTGTATTCAAATCACAGAATGATGAATGGTAAGTCATATGCTGCAGCTCTGTGTAGGCTAATGCATGTTTCAAATGGCAAGATTGTAAAACTGTCGGTTTATTTTAAAACCTGAGAGACCCCACAGGTGGTGATAAAAAAATCGTAGGTATAACAGGTTTGGTTCTACAGTGTGTGGTGTCCAGTAACACAGCAAACACAACACACCATACACGGACAGATTTCACTCACAAACATTCTGATGTCAGACGGGAAATCTCACAAACGCTTTCAAGATCAAATGTGAGTTCAGAGTAATTGCCCTCTGTGTTTCGTCACCCGCTTTCTGATTGGCTCCACTTCACATTTAACAGCCTTCGTGCTTGTTTGTCCTCGGAGAACCTCATACACGGTAGGATATCGGGCAAAGACAATCTAACATATTGAATGGTTTGAGGTTGGACCAGTTCCAACGTCCTGCCAAACAGACTAGATCACTCTTAACACACCTCACACAGCAGGATTATGTCAAGATTATCTTAAGAGTCATCATAAAGATCGGGGCATGTCGGAAGGGGAAGATCGGGTCAAAAATCAGCAAAACAAATTCTGGATGGAATCATTTGGAATTTTGACTTCTAAGAGGGCTTGAGCTTCCAAAGAAAAACGGGGCCTGCTTAAGTTCTAATTATGATGACTAAAATTCAAAAGAAAACAGAGCTACTTCCAGCATTTTCTTTTTGGTTTTACAGATGTGGAACACCAGACAGCTGTAAAACTGAGAAAAAAAAAAAATCTAATACCTTTGAAAAGGAAACAGAAGAAATCTTTAATAGTTCTCAGGCCATTTTAGACAACTGTTCACACATTTATATTTCTTCTCTGAGTTTGTCTGGCAGCAAACACAGTCTTAAAGAATGGCACATACATAGTTTTTAGCCATGATAGCATGTAGCAGCTCTGAAATCTCTGGGATGATAACATTTAACCCAAATTTCTGAAAGCTTTGTCTCAACTTGTTGAACAAGTGTTTCAAAATATTAGTTTGGATTTTTGGCAGGAAGTCATTTTGCCATGTTTGCTTTTCAAAAGCAAAACAAACAAACAAAAAAAACTAATTTGTTTAAAGATTTTAGATTCTACCCACTGAGTGAAATCACTGATGTTTTTTTTAAAATTTATATTCTTTCTCATGACTTTGTCCTCTGTGTTGTAGGTCCTTGAAAAGGGAATGCACCTAGAGTGCAAATGCCATGGTGTTTCTGGATCCTGCACTACCAAGACATGCTGGATGACTCTTCCTAAATTCCGGCAGCTGGGATACATCTTGAAAGACAAGTACAACCAGGCGGTACACGTGGAGCCGGTTCGCGCCAGCCGCAACAAACGTCCCACCTTCCTCAAGATCAAGAAACCCCACTCCTATCACAAGCCGAAAGACACGGAGCTCGTCTACATTGAGAGGTCTCCCAACTACTGCGAGACCGACCAGCTGACTGGCAGCATGGGAACACAGGGACGCCTGTGCAACAAAACTGCTCTGCAACCCAACAGCTGTGACCTGATGTGCTGTGGGCGTGGATACAACACTCATCAGTACTCACATGTTTGGCAGTGCAACTGCAAGTTTCTGTGGTGCTGCTACGTCAAGTGCAACACCTGCAGTGAGAGGACAGAGGTATATACCTGTAAATAGGGATATTTATTAGATACTTTTTAGGGCGCACACCTAGTCTGAGCCGTATGTGTGTATGTGAGAGAATGTGTGTGGTTTTTGATTAATATATTAAAAAACAAGAGTTCTTGTGTGTCTTTGCATTCAACAGTTCCAACTGGCTTTTTCTACTTCTGTTGTTTACGATGGCGCCAATGGACGTTGAATTTGTAGTGTTTCATAAGTGTTCTGTTAATCTTTCAAGTCAAGTGCTATTTGATTCTCCAAACGTCTTCTTTTCTGCAGTCCATAAATGTCTACAATGTGACTCATGACACACTGTTTTATAGAATAATAATTTATTGATTGAGAAAACTACTGATCACATTCAAAATACACTTATCACTGCATCTGCTTTGTGGTGTGGATGCATAGTTTAAAAATAATAAGTGCACTTAAGAACAGAAAGGTTTTTACATTTTTTTTTTTCTTTGTGACAGCTGTAACACTGGAGCGCAAAAATGAAATGAATTCAAGTGATTCGAAGTGAATAACCCAGCAGCCTTTTTATTTGTAGCGAGCCTACAACAAGAACTACTGACCATGTGCTTTCTATGATGGTATTGTTTTCTACTTTCTGATCTTTCTGGACTAAGTCTCACCGGAAAATGTGCAGCAGTGATGTTTGTCCACATGCCCACATATACACAATTCATAGTTAAATGTTTGAGCAGGTAACACAACCCATTGCTGTTGTTAGTGATGAAGAACATTGACATCTCCAGATAAGGACCATTAACATGTGCAAGCTATACCAATGTTTATCTACCCCCTCACCTTGTATCATTAATTCATCATACTGATATTTTAGAACTGAGAGAAAAAAGGAAATACAAGTGATAAAGGGGGAAGAAAAGTGACATTTACAAGAACCTGCACTGACCTCTGGATCATAGTGTCTCATCACAACTTTGTTTTTCTTAAAGACTCTTTTCTTTTTGTTCTCACCTGCAGGGCTAGTGCTGTTGTCAGTTTTATTGAGAGAAATATACATTGTCATGACGGCACTGTAGATTTGTCATTTAATACTCGATTCTCTGCTGGATTTTTCATATTTTTTTCTATCTGCTTTAAAAGTCTAATGTTCACAGATAACACAATAGTTTCATCTAAATGGGCCCTCCCCTCCCAACCCCCAATACCTTAATGGTATCAAGGTATACCGAGTTTTTTAATGTTTTAAAATTTTTATTTTATTTACTGTTGTTCCTATGGTCCTTTTAATGGGATGCTATGGATGGTGCTGGAGTGACTGCTGCTTTCTCTGGCTCTATGGCGCAAGTAGTATTGCAGCGCTGCATTAACAGTTATGGGTTGGAAACTAAAGGAGCACCACACATTACTGTTAAAGCAACTGATTTAAAACTAGTGTAGACAAGCTATGAGTGGCATATGAGTCATTATAGCTCAATCTTAGCTAATAGCCTGAGTAATTAACCGGCTAATATTAGCAGTGTTACTCTACAAAGAGTTGAATAAAGAAGCAGCAACCATCTATGAGTAGGGACATGAAAAATGCCACTAAACTATTACTAGAGCTACCACTATATTATTATATTACAGTGAGAATTTTGTACGGCTCCACGTCTACCCTCCTTCCTTATTTGAGGCATCATGTCACCGACAAGTATCCGGACCTTTACTTTGACATCATAAGTTTGGAACATGAAACCAGTACCCCAGCTCAAGCATGGTTATGGGTCAACAATAAGAAAATGGTACGTTTACGCAATGGATCAACAAATGTACCTACTGCACCATCTTTCTTGAGATTGGGTTCCTTTTAAATGTGCTCCTAGCTGTCTGGAAAATTATGATGTTTGTGACTGAGCAGCCATATTCACTCTTCAAGCTAACAGCATGCAGGAAGTTTTAGCCTCCAGTTAGACACATCCCCTAATGTTGATTGACAAAGTATATTTTATAAGAAATTATTTTTATATAGATTGTCTTTATTTTTTTTACCTCTGTGTAATCTTCGTTCCCTAAGCATTTCATAATGTGCTTTTAAAGAACTTAAACAGTGGAAGAAGTTTTTACAGGCCTGGTGAGGATTGTTTTGAAGTAACTTTTTGTGGAACGTTTATGATTAGCTTATGTCTGAACTCCGGTAGATAGCTTAGATAAACTAATTCTCTCTGCTTGGGTATTAAGGAAAAACTATGATCCGTCCCACTCAGTTAATGGCTGGGCTAGTGAAGGTCCAGGCCAAAGTGGATCACTGTCAACTTTGGGGTAAATTCATTGTTTTTAAACAGTGGTACTAGTACCATTCACATAATTTGATTGCCTTTGGCAGTAATCAATTGGAATTTGATGTCAATAGTTTACAAGGTAACCAAATACATTTGCAAAAATGGAGCACCTCATGGCTCAGAGCGGGCACACCATGTGTGAGGGCTACAATCCTCAACGTAGTCCTTGGTTTGATTCCCAGCCCTGGGCCATTTTTCTTCATGTCTTCCCCTTCTCTGCACTTTTACATGTCCAGCTACTAATAAGTAAAGGCCACTAGTGCCACGAAAATCCATAAAAATGTATTTTAAAGCATTGACCTTAAATTCAAACAGCTGCTGTTCAGAAGGGAAATGCAGTGAAGGACATTTTGAAAACCACTCAGCTAAAGTGGACCAAAAAAGTACTGGTGGTTACTTATGATGGTTTTCATTTACTTCTAAAGTTGGAAAGTGGATCTGCGATTAATTTCAAAACCAACTAAACCATGTGTTAGTTGCAAATTTTGGACTCAATGACCAGGCTAATTACTATCAGTAATGCAAGCTAATAGCAATATATGGCCATTTCTCAACAACAAAAAACACAATTATGTTCTTCTGTTAAATTCTAAGAATGTACTTGGCAAGAAGAGCTGAAAATACTGTATGTTATTTCAAAGAGCACAAGGATGCAGTCTGGTTGTTCTGCAACTAGGACAGAGCATAGTTGACGAGGTCACCACCTATCTAAAATCTGTCCCGGGATAGATAAGATTTTTTTCACATACATATTGAATAGTGAAATAAGAATAAAATTAGTGAGAATGTCGATATAACAAAATCTAAATGTTTATGTAGAAAGATGTGATGTTTGGACTAAGTTACGTGTCTAATGAGCTAAAGTTGTTCTTTTGATTAAGTTCTTATGTCTGTTTACAGTTTTTGCCTTGGAATTGGAAAGTGAATCAAACTATCTAACTAACTCCAACAACTCACTGAGACTGCAGCCAGGTTGGCCTATCAGTGGAACTTAGCTCCTCCAAAAACAATCGAGTGAATTTGAAAGAAGCCTTATTCTTGATTATTTAATGCATTTATGAAGTTTTCAGGCCTACTTTCTAAGCTTAAAACTCTCAAAACTATTCAACTATTTTAGTGACAAATTATTAGCAATTTAAAAAAATTATAACTGCGCACCTTCTTTCTCCCTTTACCACTGCAGGTTGCGCAGTGCTAAGTCTGCAGAAGGCTGCATCGTTGCATCCTTGATAAAATAGGCGGGGCAAGAACAAATTGGGACATTTGAAGCATACTTGCTTTTATGCGTACTTTGGACTGGAACAGTTCTTGGATGCTGCTGATGACAGATACGCAAGTGCACAATTACAGACAACGGCTAATGTCTCTGACACATTGACTTACAGTATTAGATTGTAAATGTAATATATGTTTAGTAAAGATTTATACACAAACAAGTGCAAATAAACACTTTATTACTGCAGCTATCTGTGTTTTGAACTCATGCCATTCTGGATTTTTAGAGATGGAACATATTAGGCGTATCTGGACACAGAAACTGTAGCAAAAGTAAGGCAGAAAATAACTCTACATTTCACGAGTGTTACACTAAAATCATCCACCCATGATGTTCAGGACCAGATCCAATCCCATCCGATGCATTTGTGATGGTGGTTTAAAGGTTTATAAAATAGTGTTTTTATGAACCTTTGAAATTTTTCGGACCAGATTAGTTCTAATATAGCAGAAATCTGCTTTGGTTTGGGTTCTACATGGACTACTTGTTCACTCACTGCAGTTCAAACTTGTTTTAATATTTCCAAACTCAGGGGGTTAAACAGGGTGTCTAGTGCAGATAACATGCAGACTAAGTTGGCCTTTATAATTCAGGGCTGACTTAAAAAAAAAAATCAGTTTTCCTAAAACAAATAACTGTGTCATTATTTTTAGGGATAGTTGTCTTTACTGTTTTTGAGTGAAGCCAGTGTATGCTGCAGGCCATAATTTTCAACAGGTGTAATTTACTTTAAACCGTTTAATTTTTATGAACTTATTTTAATGAGGAAACCGTTAATCATCTCAATGACGGAGCATTTTTATTACACACTATAATTAGCTCATTAAACAAATATCAGTATTTTTCAGTCAGTGTTTTTATACATAGTTGATTAAAGGTCTTTAGATCGACTCATGCTGAACAGTAAAACCAACTGGAGGTCGATATGGATGCTTATGAAAATGTTTAAGGATTCACTGTGTTTTATTAAACAGGAAGTGGAGAGATGACAGCAAATGATGATGATGGTAATGAGAAGACAAAAGCTTCATGGACAGATATCTGATGTTCAAACTTATGTTACCAACTGCCTATATCTGGTTCTTCTTCTGTATTTTGGGTGGCACTGAGTCCAGCTCCTGGTTTCCACCAAAACCACTGGACAAGGTTGTATAGTCATGCTAGTACCCTTTGTGGAAACTGGAACCATCCCCTGGTCTTCATTGTGGAAGTTTATTACCATGCCGCAACAGCTACAAAACAATCAGAGCTACCTAAATCTAAACTTGGACGGTTCTTAAAGCACATCCGGATCATGAAAGGTTAATTGTACGTAGAGAAAGTGGCTTTTCAGCCTAGGAGGGTGAATTCAGTGACTGTCACACACTTTCAGGGTTTTCTTGTAAACTTCAAGTCATCCTTAGGTTTTGTTCCCTGATGTTTTCCCAGCTGCTGTAGTTCTCTTTTAATCAGAGCTGTTGAATTGTAACACTGAAAAACACGTTTGGCGATTCTTTGCTGTGTTTAATAAATGGCTCGCTGCTGATTGTGTGTTTGGTTCCCGTATTTCATTTCTACGTCTTTATGAGGACAGACCGGAGAGAACTGTGTGTGGTTCAGAGCGGTGGTGCAGGATAGAGGCCGTCAAAGAAGTCTTGCCCTTCAACAAACAGTGGGAGTGTGGAGCTGCCAGCTGATGGATTGCCCTGACATCTGCTCCATTCACTCCTCAGTAACGTTGCTACAACAACCACAATCTGCCCCTAAAAAATGCTGTTCGTCTCATTAAGAGGCCAGGCCTCTTACAAAATGGTAACCCTCCAAAAGCCAGATAAAATTTGGGTGCTATCTGTTTTGTGGAAATGGCAAAAAGGGAAAAAGGTGTGTGTGTGGGGGGGGGGGGGGGGGGGGGGGGGGGGGGTTACAACTACTAGGGATAAAGATTTCAATCTGAGTGACATAGTAGGGCTTAATACCCAGAATATTTAACCCAAAACATTCTTTAGCCAAACTTCGTCTCAATAGAGTGACGCTTTAAGAAGGCAGCTGGCCAAAAAGCTTTGGTTAGACTAACACAAAGCTTTGTCACTAAGAGCTCCACAGTATTATCTGACAACTTCCCACTGTGCTGGTTTGTTACCAGCAGAACAGAATGTATTCCAACTGAATGTTTAAACATGAAAACATGCTACATTTATCACTGATGGTAAAAATGGAATTCATTGTCTCACTGGAGCTTTATTGCAGATTTTTTGGTGCCTTACAATACCCCAGACATATTTCAGTGCATCTTATTTGAATTTTTTTGTGATACACCAACATAAAGTAAAGCATATTTATGAAGTGGAAGGAAAATAACATTTATTTTTTTCTTTACAAATAAAATCTGAAAAATGTGGTGTACCCTTTTTATTCAGAGTCAGTACTTTGTAGAAGTCCCTTTGGCTACAGGTCAGCTGCAAGTCTTTTGGGGTCTCTACCAGGGTTAAAACGCTATAGATGGCCATCCTTGCTCTTTACTTCCTGTAATACATCTAAAGCTCAGATTTTATGGAGAGCAGCTGTGATCATCAGTTTTCAGGTCTTGACACAGATTCTAAACTGGACATGGTAATTCTAACACTTGCATATGTTTTAAACTAAACCATTCGATTGTATCTCTGGGTGTACAGGTCCTTCTCAAAAAATTAGCATATTGTGATAAAGTTCATTATTTTCCATAATGTCATGATGAAAATTTAACATTCATATATTTTAGATTCATTGCACACTAACTGAAATATTACAGGTCTTTTATTGTCTTAATACGGATGATTTTGGCATACAGCTCTTGAAAACCCAAAATTCCTATCTCACAAAATTAGCATATTATTAAAAGGGTCTCTAAACGAGCTATGAACCTAATCATCTGAATCAACGAGTTAACTCTAAACACCTGCAAAAGATTCCTGAGGCCTTTAAAACTCCCAGCCTGGTTCATCACTCAAAACCCCAATCATGGGTAAGACTGCCGACCTGACTGCTGTCCAGAAGGCCACTATTGACACCCTCAAGCAAGAGGGTAAGACACAGAAATAAATTTCTGAACGAATAGGCTGTTCCCAGAGTGCTGTATCAAGGCACCTCAGTGGGAAGTCTGTTGGAAGGAAAAAGTGTGGCAGAAAACGCTGCACAATGAGAAGAGGTGACCGGACCCTGAGGAAGATTGTGGAGAAGGGCCAATTCCAGACCTTGGGGGACCTGCGGAAGCAGTGGACTGAGTCTGGAGTAGAAACATCCAGAGCCACCGTGCACAGGCGTGTGCAGGAAATGGGCTACAGGTGCCGCATTCCCCAGTCCTGGGCTACAGAGAAGCAGCACTGGACTGTTGCTCAGTGGTCCAAAGTACTTCTTTCGGATGAAAGCAAATTCTGCATGTCATTCGGAAATCAAGGTGCCAGAGTCTGGAGGAAGACTGGGTAGAAGGAAATGCCAAAATGCCAGAAGTCCAGTGTCAAGTACCCACAGTCAGTGATGGTCTGGGGTGACGTATCAGCTGCTGGTGTTGGTCCACTGTGTTTTATCAAGGGCAGGGTCAATGCAGCTAGCTATCAGGAGATTTTGGAGCACTTCATGCTTCCATCTGCTGAAGAGCTTTATGGAGATGAAGATTTCATTTTTCAGCACGACCTGGCACCTGCTCACAGTGCCAAAACCACTGGTAAATGGTTTACTGACCATGGTATCACTGTGCTCAATTGGCCTGCCAACTCTCCTGACCTGAACCCCATAGAGAATCTGTGGGATATTGTGAAGAGAACGTTGAGACACTCAAGACCCAACACTCTGGATGAGCTAAAGGCCGCTATCGAAGCATCCTGGGCCTCCATAAGACCTCAGCAGTGCCACAGGCTGATTGCCTCCATGCCACGCCACACTGAAGCAGTCATTTCTGCAAAAGGATTCCCGACCAAGTATTGAGTGCATAACAGTACATGATTATTTGAAGGTTGACGTTGTTTGTATTAAAAACACTTTTCTTTTATTGGTCGAATGAAATATGCAAATTTTGTGAGATAGGAATTTTGGGTTTTCATGAGCTGTATGTCAAAATCATCCGTATTAAGACAATAAAAGACCTGAAATATTTCAGTTAGTGTGTAATGAATCTAAAATATATGACTGTTAAATTTTCATCATTACATTATAGAAAATAATTAACTTTATCACAATATGCTAATTTTTTGAGAAGGACCTGTCTGTTTAGGGTGGTTGTCCTGCTGGAAGGTCAACCTCCACCCCAGCCTCTAGTCTTCTGCAGCCTCTAACGGACGCAAACGTTTTAGCACGTTTGCCTTAATGAATATGCAAAACATATGTTAGTGACCCAACTGCACAAATTTATGGGAGGAGGATATGCAAATGTAATTACTTACCACCCACAATGTGATTTATCAAACCTGAGAATAATTGCGAGTGCTGTTTCTGTATATATATTAAGCATGTTTGAAAGACAGGTGCAAACTGACACGTAAAAATGTCTGCTGTTACTGTGGTGAGAAGGAGGCATAGATACAATGACAGACAATGGAGAGAAGGAAGCTCTTGTCCACATATCAACATATTTTTAGAAATACAAATAGTAAAGATTTTATCAGTAGGTTTATAATTCCAGCAACTGCACACAAACTGATGTTTTCAAGGCTTTATTTCTGTTATTTATGATTTTCTGCTTACAGCCTAATAAAAGCACAACATTTAAGATTAGAATATTACATTAGACCAATAAATAAAACTTTATTACGGATATATACTTTATGAGAGGTATGTTTTATGCCTACTTTAAGGTTGCTGATTTCAAACAAATACTTTTAATCTGGGGCTGCACAGTGGTGCAAGAAGGTTCCGGGTCCAACTCCCGGCCAGGGGGCCTTTCTGCATGGGGCTTGCATGTTCTCCCCGTGCATGCATGGGTTCTCTCCGGGTACTCTAGCTTCCTCCCACAGTCCAAAAACATGAATGTTGGGTTAGCTGGTTTCTCTACATTGCCCTTAGGTGTAAATGAGTGTTTGTATAGTGGTTTGTCCTGTGTGTGGACTGGTGACCTGTCCATGGTGTACCCAGCCTCCTGCCCAGAGACGGCTGGAGATAGGCACCAGCTTCCCAGCAACCCAATATGGAAGGAGCAGTATTGAAGATGACTGACTGACTGACCTTTAATCTGACAAATAATCCTCATTGTAGCACTAAGTCTAATTTATTGAATATGACTGTATAGTTGTCTGCTGCAGGCGTGTGCAGCGGGACTGTAGACAATCTTTATGGTGTTAAATCACAACCAAAAACACCATGACTGAACCTAAATATTGTAGCATGTTTTGAAACAAACAAATCGGAATATCAACAGCCACCAGAAAGTCAATCAATGTCATCATGTCCTATACAAACAGGAAGTGCTGAGCTGGCCCCTCCCATACACCGGTCTTGGATGTAGGATCAAAACAAAGGGATAAACAATGGTGAGTTTATACAAAGAAACAATACAGAAATAATTTACCAGAAATGTATGTTTAACAGGAATAAAATTCAAAAAAATGGTTCAATCGTGGTTACTTTAAACATTATGCTTAGATGTAAACTGTAACATAATGTTACTACAACCAAACCCCGTGCAGCAAAAGTACAACTGCAATTTGAAACTAAAGGATTTTAAAAACTATAAATTAAGATGCAGTAAACCAAGAATATTCTTAAGGGACAAGTGGTGCTAAAATACAGATTCAACCACTTTGCTGCTTTTCCCAAGCTTTTGTTAGCTGTTAGATGCGCTTAGTGTAAGTTTTTGGTGAGTGAACCAAGCAGGTTGACAACCCTGCTTTGGACAGCCAGTTGCCAGTCTGTCCCTGCCACCATCCAGGCATTGGACTATCGGTTTTTTAAAAATCACAAATTATTCTCATTAGAACAGCTTGCTAAATGATACTTGGGCAATGTATATAATTTTGTTGATCTAATGAATATCTTGTTTATAGCGTTTAAAGTGGAACTAAACCGGATGTAAAAGTATAACCCCGCCCCCAGACAAATTTTGAAAAATGTCAGCAAAGTAGGCAGTACCAAGTGACACTGAGGGGCATGACCAAGTGTGGTTAAGGGAAGCTTGTGGAGCCCAGCAGGCCTGAGCCTCATTTCGAGCCGATGGCTCAAGGCATAAACTCAGCGATTCTCGAAGCTGGCGCTGCCGAGGCAGTGGAGGACTAAATGAATCCAGTTTCTGAGTGGTAAAGTGATGTTAGCAGCATTAACATTGCTAACATGGGCTAATTTTCAAAACAGTAACAAACTTTCAGAAAGTTTACATTTACATGTAGATTTATATTGTCTCAAGTAAAGCATATGATCGAAGGTATAAAGCATAAATCGCTATGATCATTGCTAGCAATTCTAACTCCTGACACATGGTTGAGACATGCACCAATCTGTACCGTTTGAACCAATATGAACATTCAACTGCAGTAGCCACAGTTCGACCCAAAGAGGGCAGCATTAAGGTGGTTGTAGGGCAAATATTGCAGAATTAAACAAGTTTACATCAAAATGTAAATGAAAGCACAGCAACATAAAGATGGCACTCTTAAGGCCCAGTTCATACAGTTTAAGTTGATTTGGGGTTTAGTACCACTTTAAATTTGGGAGCGTAGGCCATTTTAATTATATTACCTTTCCCCTAAAGGGAAAGAAATAGGCTGGACCATCAAACTATGTCAGATCTAAATTTATCCAGTAAGGGTTCAAAATTAACCTGGGCTATGTTAGGAGAATGTGATACACAGATACTTAATGCCTGGTCAAGGCCAACTATATGTTAGGTTTTTTGATTAATTGTTTTCAGGGAGAATATCTTGGACTTCTTCTGCTCAAAGGAAACACAACAGGTGAAGTGACTTTTAAAAATATTGCGTTGTTTTTTAATGACCACAAAATTGAGTTGCAAAAGGTTTGTCTGCCTTTTACTCATTGTGTTCCAGCTGTGTATGGCAGGATGCACGGACTGGTTGCCAGACTTTGCTATAGCCACCCATGTTCAGTTTTTACATTTGAGTTTTTATACATTTTAGTCCTGTGGTGTGCAAAGCTCAGCTGTGAACTAAAAAACACAATGGCGACCATCATGAATATTGTTAATTTTATTCGCTCACCTTCAAGCTTACTACACCACCTGTTCCGTAAGCAGCTTGCAAAGGTGTTTGCAGAGCTGCTGGTTCATAACGATGTCAGATGGCTCAGCAAAGAGAGGGTTCTGGACCGTGTCAGCGAACTCTGCCAGGAGATCTTGTTATTTCTCTGTAAATATAAAAGCAAGAGAGCTATGCAGTCCAATGTTTTTGGACTGCAGGCTGGATGAACAGTTCATGGCAGAAGTGCATTTTCTGAGTGACATTTCTGGACACATGAACACAACAAATCTATAGGTGATTTGGTTGGGAGACTTTGTGCTTTTAGTAAAGAATTGGCTATTTTCAAAACAGATAACAGATAAAATGGAACATTTTCTACACATCTGTGTATTTATAAACTAATTCCTGAGTGCACTGATAACAAATGTAATGACAGGTTTAAAGACAGAGCTGAATGAGAATTTTAGTGAGTGTTTCCAGGACTTTAACATTCCCATTAAGGGGCTACAGTTTGTTCATGACCCATTTTCCATTGAAGCTGAGCCTGATTTCTGTGTCATAGCCACATAGGTAATTCCATTCATTGACAAAGGCATCTTTCAGATGGAGATGGTGGTTTTACAAATGTCTTTTGCTTTGAAATAACACTTTCAATCTTATAGTACAGAGGACTTTTGGGCTAAACATGTTTGACAATATCAGTACCCCACTGCAGAAAAAATGGCCTTGGTAATACAATGTTTGGATCTACTTATACCTGTGAATCAAACATTTCTCATATGAATATTATTAAAACAAGGACAGGTTCCTCCCTGACCAATGAAAAGTTGCATGAGTGCTTTGGGATCGCTCTCACCTACTACTTATGAGCCTAATTATATGGAAACGACAACATCAAGTCAGCGTAAGTTTTCTCAGTGCCAGCAAAGTCCGAAACTATGACATGCACTGTCAAAAATCAAATGGTAAAAACTGACATTATTTTAGCCAAAGTATAATATTTTCACAGCCTTGTTCAAATATATAAAATATTTAGTTGTCAGACTGGTTACAGTTTTGCACCTTTAATATGTAAAATATAGGACTGACATTAACCTATTTGTGTGAGATTTGTTTTTTGTAAATTAGCAATTACTCTCGCCTGCAGACTACTGGAGATAGGCACCTGCTCCCCTGTAAGAAGAAGCGGGTATACAAAATGGATGAACGTAATTTTGCATCCGAATATGTGGTCTTGATGGAACTTCTTCGTGGGTATTTGAAATAGTTGATAGTGTGATGTTATGGTCTGTACATTGTTAAAGGGTTGCAGCAACCATTTTTTAATATCTGAATATTTCTGAAATAGCTGTCTGTGTGACAGATTTTGGTTGGTTGTATCTTGTCTTCTGTATTTGTCCAGGAATACTTTTATCAGATATGTGTCTTAAGACTAATCTGTTTTTATGTTAAAACTTAAACCTGATAGTCTTTGTTTGGAAACTGTTAATAACCTATAATGTTGACAAATAAAAGAAAACAGAGTAATAAGGATTAAACAGATTTTTTGAGGTTATATTTCTTATACCATTGAAGCATGTTTGGTCATTTCTCCCTCCTGATTTTATAAATAATTTTACATGACCATCAAACAAACAATATTTTATTTTTGCCCCCTTAAACTCAAGTTGAATAACCCGGCATTAGGGTTTTAGTCCGCCTACCAAAAGCTCAAGCAAATCCCCGCTATTACTACATTTTCATAAAAATAATTCTAAATTACTACAAAATTTGCATTAAAAAGTTTGATACTTACAGTACATACTCCCCCTTCTCCTTATCCACATGAGGACAAGAAAATAGCGTCGTCAAGATTCTTTTTTTTTTTTGTTTATGTATTTTGCGGCACTAGTGGCCTTTGTTTTCACATTTTCAGAGAGTAAGCTGACAGGAAAGGAATGGAGAGAGGGGGAAGACAGGCAGCAAAGGTCACCTGGGCCAGGAGTGGAACCCGCAACAAACAAAGACTGAAGCCTCTGAATATGGGTCACGCATTTTAACCTCTGTGACACTGTCACACCCCACGGTGACAAGATTCTTAAAAAGGAAACCTGGTCAAATTGTTATGATTCTGCTCTGTCTGCCTGTTGTTTTCCTCCTCTGCTCTCCCTGTCAGCAATCAAACCTATCTGCTCCACCTGTTCACAGCTGCTCTGCAGCACAATCAGCTTCATGTCACTCACCTGCTCACCAGCAGTTATATTCAGCTCTCTGGTAGGCAGACGGTGCCAGATTTGTGAAAACCTTCGAGTGAGTAGATATCCAGCATTCCTTCCTGCCTGATCACGTTTTTGGACCAAGTTTCTGACTCACAGATTTACCCTTCTTGCCTTGCCCAATTGGAGAGCCCTGCTTCTGGATTTCGACCCTGTTTTTGGCCTCTCGACTCATGCCTCGCCCCTGAAACTGCCTGTCAGTGTCTGCTGGATACTTTTCCCTTGCCTTGCCTACCCATCCCTGCCTAGTATTCTGACAAGTTACCTGCCTCCCTGGTTCTCGCCTTCTTCAGTTCTCTGACCATTGAGCTCTGCATAATCCCTCTGTCGGCAATCTGACATCTGTTTACGGTGCGCTCTGCACTGTCATCCCAGTCTGGAGACTGCCAGGTCTTTACCCTGCAAAGGAATCGATTCCTGGTCCCCAGCTCAACACGGACTCTGAGAAGGTGGGTGGCTTCTTTGGATTCACGTACTTCTGCCTGAAGTTTTTCAAACCACTAACCTGCCTCTCCATTCCCAGTGGTTCCTGATTCTGGGCTGGTGGTTTCTTGAGATCCTGCATTCAATTCCAGAATAAATCTTTTAACACTGTATTGGGTCTCTTTTGGGTCCTCTGTCCTGAGCATTACACAAGTACCTGGATGTTCAAGGTTGCACTCTTAGGTGTGACATTATGGGTGT
The DNA here is from genome assembly GCF_021462225.1 of Girardinichthys multiradiatus. Taxonomy (NCBI): domain Eukaryota; kingdom Metazoa; phylum Chordata; class Actinopteri; order Cyprinodontiformes; family Goodeidae; genus Girardinichthys; species Girardinichthys multiradiatus. Next base: position 49,392,247 of record NC_061812.1, read on the forward strand.
AACTGTGACATGTTGCACCCATAATATGCTGTTGTCTCACAGTACTAAGTGATTAATGGTAAATGCAACACTAAATTCTCAACAATGTACTCTATGTGCAACCACTGAAATTATAATTCTGGTGAATTTGCTGTGCATAAACTGTTTGTTTTTTTTCTTAGTATTTGAGGTAATGTTCTTCTGATTCCTCATTGCATCTTGGACACATTTCCACAATGGACATTACTGCATTGGTATTAATTAATGTTTCAGTTTTATTCTTCGCTACCTTCTTTTTACTGTCATTTTTTGTTTTTTTTTGTTTGAGTTTTTTCAGCTTTGCTATTTTCCTTTTTACTTAGTTTTGTTGAACGTCACTCAAGTATCATGCTAATCAATTATTGTACTTGGAGAGAAGTCATTTGTGATTATACTGCATATGTATCTAGGGCTTGTTGTTTGAGAATGCAAATTCACTCCTTCATCCATTCTTTAATACCACACCTCACCAGGCAGGTAGGTAAGGCAAGTTTATTTATATAGCGCTTTTCAGTAACAAGACATTCAAAGCGCTGTACATGAGGAAGAACAATTACAGTATTCATAAAACAGTGGCTGACAGAGACTGGGAGCATTAACTTTATTAATATTTAATAATGATCCATTTTTTTATTCTAATTAATAGTTGTTGATGGCCAAACCATTGTTGCACAACAACTTTCATATTAAGACATTTTATTGATTTTTATTTATTTGCTGTCTGTTCGACACACAATACTTCAATGATAGTAAGTCTGCAAAAATGCTATATCTGTACATTTCTACCTTTTTAGCATTAGAATATCTTTCCATAGCATGCCTAATGTTACATTTGTTTAACCATGGTAGACTGTTTATAGGTTTGATGTTAATCTTCATCCTATCAGAGTTTGTTACTTTGGTGTCTTTCATGTCTCTGTTTTCTATGTTTCCCAGTTGTTTATATTCTATTTGTGTTGCTATTTTAGTTTATTTATTCTTATTAGGGGTGACTGTATTGGTAAGGGTTTGTCCTGTAACTGGTGGGTTGCCAGTTTAAATCCCTGCTCTGTCTCAGTTGTTGTGTCCTTGGGCAAGATACTTCACCCGCCTTGCCTGACGGTGTTGGTAAGAGGGCTCAGTGGCACGGATTGTAAGGCAGCCTCACTTCTGCCAGCCTGTCCCAGGGCAGCTGTGGCTACAATGAATGGGTGGCCTCTGGGGACTTGATAAAGTGCTATACAAGTGCAGGCCATTTACTTATTTCTTAGCTCATTCTTGTGTTCTTTGTACATTAAAAATTTCTGTTAGATTTTCTTAGGGTTTTATTTATCTTCATTCTGCTCCTCTGTGATAATTATTGTACCACTCCCTCAGCTTCCTGCTTTCATTCTGCTCAGCTGTTTGACATATTCTCTGATTGCCCACATGACCTGCATTCTATGTCTTCTCTCCACACCTACCCACATATATAAGATTCTTCTCTTTGCTGCATTCTTCTATGGTACTCTGCTCATGCTCCATGTCCTGTTCCTCCTATGTTCCACTGTAAGTTTGCTGTTCATTTATTATTTAATCATTCCACTCATCATGCTGCTGCCGAGTTCCTGTATGCACTTTGGTCCTGCAAACAACCTACTTAACTTGACAGAGTTCTCTTCTGCTGATTGGTATTCAGCAGATTCTTATACATCAATTACTTATTTATAGTCTTAAGAACATGAGAACTATAAATCTTTTAGTTCTAATTAACATCTCATCACCATAGTATCAATTAGTTTCCAGTCATAAATATCACTTTGTCAAAGAAATGACAAGAAATAACAGAATGAGAGTAAAGGTTCAAAAGAAGACAAGCTGGTTGAAGAAGAAGCAGGCAGTTATTGAAGGATTAATGAGCTGGTTCATAGTGCTATGCGAATAAGCACGGTTGCCTGTCTGCCAGAGGTCGGGGTGTTTCCGTTGTTAAAAATGTCTGGATGTGTTGTTGCCATTCTTTCTGAGTGCAGTGCACCTTTGAACACCTTAAGGTGGGAGTCCAAAATGTATGACTGCCAGTCTGAGCCAGCTGCTATTGCTGAGGCTACCTCTTCATACATCTGTTTCTGTGACTCGCATACCATCAAAGGCATAAAGCTGCAATCCAACTCGATTAGTTTTATAAAGAATTTTGTTTGATGTTTTATATTTGATATTTTAGATAAGGAACTTACAGCATCATAAGGTTGAGCTCCAAGACAGTCCTCTGGAAAGTGTGATGGCTGGTTTTTGCAGAGACAAGTCTTTGTCAGAAAGCTGATTATTTAAATCTCGAGCTGCTTGATAACTTTCATTATGGAAATACTTTGGCAGAGAGAACCTGTCAACATTCAAAATGTAACCTCATTTGCAAACAATGTTATTCTCTAAAGAATGAGATAAAAGGTATGGAACATTCTTTGGAAAAGCAAGATGTTTATGAAGACTTTCATCAAAGCATGTATAAATCACACGTATCATATCATGTACCTAAAATGCTGTCTCCAATAAATCAGAACTTGGCTTAGAAGTGATGACTGAAAAATGAAAGATGGGTTATTTGTTGGTTAATATGAGTCAAGGTTGGAACCCGTTGGATAATAATAAATCTATAGCCTCGAGCTAAAAAGCTGTCTGGCTGTAAAATATTTTCTGAGCTAAACTGTTTTCAGTGTGAAAGCAAAGTAAACATTTTACACTTGAAGCTTAGTATAACTGATTTTTTTGTCTCAATTACTGTGTAATTTAGGATCCATCACAGCTCAGTTGATGTAGTTCTCATATCCCATATGAGCTCTTTACTATTTTTGTCTTCTTTTGTAAAGACATTGCTTTCAGATAATATCCATCTGCAGTACATTGAAGTGTCTTAACAAATGTTCGATGTTCTAAAAATAATCAGGTAAAAGTAATAAAATCAAAATAAGAAATCAAGATTCCAAGCAATAAACTAATGTGAAACATGAAAAAACCAAAAAAACTTTCTCCACATAGTCTCTGGGATTCCATTCAGAAACAATGTAATACCTATGCTGCAACAGCAGGAGGAAAGAAAGTTTACATAAGTTTATTTATATAGCACATTTCAACAAGACAATTCAAAGTGCTTTACATGATGAAAAAATTACTTTGCAGTGACAAAAAACCTAAAAAGTACATTGCCATGGCATGATAAAGAAAGTTTAAAAAAAAAAAAAAAAGTTGGACTACAGACCGAAATTAATAAATGCACTCAATGCTTTTAGGCCCATATTTTCTTAACATAAATTCTCCCTGGGGCAGAAAACAACTCAGAACTGTTTTGACCCATTATGTACTTAGATAATGGGGGAATATTCTTTTTAAAACTGGTCCACTTCTGGACCAGGAGTCAGAGACTTCCTGGTGCTCTGTACCTTCATCCTAACTTCTTCAAGGCGAGCCCAGCTCAAGCACGGTCTGCCGGGGAGGGTTCTTTTCCAGTGAAACTTTATGTGCCTCTGAACGTTCAGGTCTATCACTACACCCAGATTTTAGGTCTGATCTGTGGTTTCAAGCTGTAGTTACTGAGGAAGTGTGCTCACTCTTGATTGCTCCTCCTTTCATGCAAAGATAATTAGTTAAGTTTTGTTTTTTTATTCAACTAAGGAAAATTATGGCACATCCTCACACTGATTTGTTTTATACGCCTTGCCAACTTTGAATAGGTTCAAAGTCAACTGGTGACATTGAATTGTCAAGCTATGTATCATCTGCATAGTTATTGTCTCTTATCTTGTTGCTTGCCATAACCGCTAGGGGGAGCATGTAGATGTTGAATAGGAGGGGTCCCAGTATTGAACCATGGGGAACACCACACATGATTTTTGTCAATTCAGATGTAATAACGACTGACCCAAAAAAAGTCCCTGTCCTTCAGGTAAGACTCAAACCAGTCAAGTGCTGTACCAAAGACCAACTGAGTTCTCCATTTGTTCCTGAAATATACCCTGACCAACAGTTTTGAATGTGTTTTTGTTGATTTCAGAAAAAAAAGATTCCCTTGCATGTTTCAGTTTTAAGTTATATCTGTGAAGTCTCTCTTAATAGATGTCATAATGGACCTTGAGTCTGGTTTTTCGCCACCTTTGTTCGGCTTTTGAACACTTCTTTTTCACTTCTTACCAGTTGAGCATTTCAGACAACCTTACCTTAATGGGAGCAATGAAATCAATGTTGTCTTAAATTTAGAATGGAGGTTATCTGTCAGCCCATTTACTGAGTTACAGGATAAAGTGGAAATGGAAGAGTAAATCGGGTTAAAGGTTTTAGTTTAGTTGTTCTTAAGAAAACATTTTCTTATATCTCTTCTGCTATTTAAGTCAATGGAAATGATGCTTCCAAAAATAATAGAAAAGTGGTCAGATAGGGCAATATCGGTTACAAAACCTGGGAAACGTTTAGATCCTTGCTGATGATCAAGTCCAAGATCAAGCCTCTATTTGTGTGTTGGCAATGTTGCATGTTGAGTCTGTGTGTTGTGTCTACCTGTGACACCTTTCTGGAGAGGGGCATTGTCCAAACTTCTGCTGGCAACAACTTAATGCTCACCTTCTACACTTGGCCCTGTCTTTCAGTGTTTAACCCTTTCTCTCTCCTAGACATAGTGAATGACTGAGCTTTTACTGTGACTAACTCTATGTGCTCTCTTTCAGACTCTAACCTTGAAAACTGGCTCAAAGTTTCTGTTCTTTCTTTCTAGATGAAATGACTAAAGGAGCTACATCCACTAACATTTACTTTTCCTTCCCATAGAAAGTACTGCTGGATCAGTGCTTCTTTGTTCTCTGTGTGTCTCTGCTCTGTTCTCTAAAACCCCCAGTGGGTCATGGCAGATGGCGGCTCACACTGAGCCTGGTTCTGCAGGAAGTTTCTTCCTGTTTAAAAGGGAGTTTTTCCTCTCCACTGTCGCTACATGCATGCTCAGTATGAGGGATTGCTGCAAAGTCAACACCAGTGACTGTCCACTGTCTCTACATGCTCATCCAGGAGGAGTGACTGCTACAAGTCTCTGACTCGATGCAATCTGCTGGGTTTCCTTAGATAGAAAAACGTTTTATCCAATTTGAATAAATAACTGAATCTGACTGCACTGTTCAATGGTTAGGATTAATTGGAATGTATGAACCTGACTTTGTGAAGTGCCTTGAGACATGTGTTGTGAATTGGCGCTATATAAATAAACAGAATTAAAGTTGAATTGAGTCAAACCAACATTTTTCACTGTATCACATAGTTCTTTTGTCCCTTTGTCTTGGAGATTGTCAACATGGATGTTGTCTCCCATAATGATTAAACAGTCATAATAAACACATATCACAGGTAGGTCATTGAAATCATTGAAAAGTTTGCTTTGGATTTTGGAGGTCTGTAAATGTTCATAAAGATGGCTTGAGCAGAGCCAACTACCAGGACAGCCATATTTCCAAAAGTGTCAAATTTGCCCAGAGACATGTTTTTACACTTTAGTGAATAATGAAACAAGGTGACCATCCCTTCTCCTCTCCTATCTCCCTGATCACAATTAGTCAATGCCTCTAATATTCCTTCTTACAGGTTTTTTAATGTATTGGTTAGTTTATTCTCATATTTTTATAAGCATTTTCTGCTTCAATGTTTCTGTTTTAACTTCTTAAGCCCCACGGGCAGAGCAATGCCCATTTTTTACTGTCTCTAAAACTAGATTAAACACCGCCAGGTTTTTTTTCCTTAAACTCTTCACAAGACGAGGCTTTAATGTTCACAAAACAATTCCCTAAATGAGTTTTGGACAAATACTGTTAGTTTTACAGAAATTTAAACACACAATGACATTTAAAGGTCCCTCAGACATAGCTGACTCTGTGAACAAAACGGTACAAAACGGTACAGAAAGCACCTTTCTTACTGAAGCAACCCCCCCCCCCCCCATGTCTCATATCATTACACTCACCTTCTCCGGTGGTGTAATTTATGTGGGTAGCTCATGTGCTCAGTGCGTTCTGATGTGCAAATTACTGTCTGCTGGCTTCTGGCTTGCACTCTGGTCCCAGTGTTGTTATTTCTGGATATTCAGTCACTTACAGCGTTTTTTCATGAGTAAGGTATGGTGTTTCTTATTATCAGCATATTTGCATCTCATGTCTGCTATTTCAACAACGTTTTAGTTATTTTAAATTTGTAATTACTATTGTGTAGGACATAAGTTGTGTATTAAATCTGCAAACAACAATCATCCCTCCTCTGCTCCCTAACAAAGAGGCTTCAGAACGATTTGTGTAAGACGGATTCAAAGCTTGTTTGTTTTCAGTATGATTCAGAGTCAGTTACTATCATCTTTATTGGCCAAGTTTGTGTCACAAACAAGGAATTTGACATAGGTTTCCACAAGCACAACATAAAAAAAAAAACACTTTAGAGGGATAAAAATAGGGACAAGGAGCAGTCTATACAGGTGTACCTGTATTTTTACTTTCTGTTACTTTCTGCTCCTGCTTTTCTGGACTGTTAGTTTGTTAACCTTTCGCAGGCTCAACTCTGATGAGATCATTTACCTTCTTTGTTTGTTTGCTCTGAGTGATTACACATGTAGAAGGCTGAGTTTGAAGTTGTTCTGCTAACAGATCCTTTATGTTTGTTGTCCGAACGGACCCAGTGAGGCAAAGACTACATCGTGCTTTGCCTTTAATCAGAATGATGGATCACAGGCTATTGCACAGGAAGGCAGAACCGTATCTAAAGCGGCAAGCGCTGTCCACCATCGATGCGCTCCCGGGGAAGCTGGTCTCGCACCACAGGAGCGCATAGCTTATTAACTGTGTTGCTTGACGTAACTCGGAATGGTTGCAGCTTAGAAATTGGCTAATCAAAATTAACAATAAAAAAGGCAAACATGTCTGTCACTTAATTTATTAGAGGTTTGCCTCCCTTAAACTTTTAATTCTTTATGGAGACTCACCGTGTTCTTTTTTTTGAGAGTATTTGTTTGACGAGTTCGGAGTAAACAGCCACAATATTTAAGCCTGAACGTAAGATTAACAACATACATTTAGTTTGTGGTACTTCAGTTTTTCAATTCAATTCATTTATTTATATAGCACCAATTCACAACACATGTTGTCTCAAGGCACTTCACAAAGTCAGGTACATACATTCCAATTAATCCTAATCATTGAACAGTGCAGTCAGATTCAGTTATTAATTCAAATTGGATAAAATGTTTTTCTATCTAAGGAAACCCAGCAGATTGCATCGAGTCAGAGACTTGCAGCATTCCCTCCTCCCGAATGAGCATGTAGAGACAGTGGACAGTCACTGGCGTTGACTTTGCAGCAATCCCTCATACTGAGCATGCATGTAGCGACAGTGGAGAGGAAAAACTCCCTTTTAACAGGAAGAAACCTCCAGCAGAACCAGACTCAGTGTGAGCGGCCATCTGCCACGACCAACTGGGGGTTTGAGAGAACAGAGCAGAGACACAAAGAGAACAAAGAAGCACTGATCCAGGAGTACTTTCAATGGGAAAGAATAGTAAATGTTAATGGATGTAGCTCCTTTAGTCGTTTCATCTTGGCAGAAAAAACAGATAAACTCTGAGCCAGTTTTCAAGCGTAGAAAGAGAGTTAGTCACAGTGGAAGCTCAGTCAGTAGCTATATCTATGAGAGACAGGGTTAAACATGCGACAGGGCCAAGTGTATCATCAGTAGAAGGTGAGCATTAGGTCGTTGCCAGCAGAAGCTTGGACAATGCCCCCTCCAAGAAGGTGTCACAGGTAGACACGGAGTCAGGCCAGGTGTAGCTTCTAGGAAGAGAAAAGAGAGATAACAAAAATAACAGCAAATAATGCAAAATTGGAAAGTAGTATGAGAATGTAGCAGAGAGAGTGAAAGTGGTCATTATGTCCTCCAGCAGACTAAGCCTATAGCAGCATAACTACAGAGATAGCTCAGGATAACCTAAGCCACTCTAACTATAAGCTTTATCAAAAAGGAAAGTTTTATGCCTAGCCTTAAAAGTAGACAGGGTGTCTGCCTCACAGACTAAAACTGGGAGCTGGTTCCACAGGAGAGGAGCCTGATAACTAAAGGATCTGCCTCCCATTCTACTTCTAGAAACTCTAGGAACCACCAGTAAACCTGCAGTCTGAGAACCAAGTTCTCTGTTAGGAATATATGGAACAATCAGAACTCTGATGTATGATGGAGCTAGATCATTAAGGGCTTTTTATGTGAGGAGGAGAATTTTAAATTATGTTCTGGATTTAACAGGGAGCCAATGAAGGGAAGCTAAAATAGGAAAAATATGATCTCTCTCTTTCATTTTCATCAGAACTCTTGCTGCAGCATTTTGGATCAGCTGAAGGCTTTTAATTGCATTTTGTGGACATCCTGATAGTAAATAATTACAATAGTCCAGCCGTAACAAATGCATGGACTAGTTTTTAGCGTCACTCCTGGATAGGACATTTCTAATTTTGGCAATGTTCCGGAGGTGAAAGAAGGAAATTGTAGAAACCTGTTTAATATGGGATTTAAATGACATGTCCTGGTCAAAAATAACACCAAGGGTTTTTACTTTATTACTGGAGGTCAATTTAATGCCATCCAGGTTAAGTGATTGACTAAGCAGTTTCTTTTTCAAAGACTCCGGTCCAAAGACGACAACTTCTGTCTTGTCTGAATTTAGAAGCAGAAAATTTAAAGTCATCCAAGTTTTTATGTCTTCAAGACATGCTTGTAGTCTATCTAACTGGTTGGGCTCATCAGGAATTATGGATAAGTAAAGCTGAGTATCATCAGCCTAACAGTGAAAACTTATCCTATGCTGCCTGATAATTTGACCTATTGGAAGCATATATATAGAGAAGAAAATTGGCCCAAGCACAGAACCCTGTGGTTCTCCACACTTAACCTGGGAGTTTGAAGATGATTTATCATTTACATGAACAAACTGGAATCTGTCAGACAAATAAGATTTAAAACAGCCTAGCGCTGTTCCCCTGATCCCTACAGTATATTCCAGCCTTTCTAAGAGAATATTGTGATCGACTTTATCAAATGCAGCACTGAGATCTACAAGGGTTGGACAATGAAACTGAAACACCTGGTTTTAGATCACAATAATTTATTAGTATGGTGTAGGGCCTCGTTTTGCGGCCAATACAGCGTCAATTTGTCTTGGGAATGACATATACAAGTCCTGCACAGTGGTCAGAGGGATTTTAAGCCATTCTTCTTGCAGGATAGTGGCCAGGTCACTACGTGATACTGGTGGAGGAAAACGTTTCCTGACTCGCTCCTCCAAAACACCCCAAAGTGGCTCAATAATATTTAGATCTGGTGACTGTGCAGGTCATGGGAGACGTTCAACTTCACTTTCATGTTCATCAAACCGATCTTTCACCAGTCTTGCTGTGTGTATTGGTGCATTGTCATTCTGATACACGGCACTGCCTTCAGGATACAATGTTTGAACCATTGGATGCACATGGTCCTCAAGAATGGTTTGCTGGTCCTTGGCAGTGACGCGCCCAACTAGCACAAGTATTAGGCCAAGGGAATACCATGATATGGCAGCCCAAACCATCACTGATCCACCCCCATGTTTCACTCTGGGCATGCAACAGTCTGGGTGGTACGCTTCTTTGGGGCTTCTCCACACCGTAACTCTCCCGGTTGTGGGGAAAACAGTAAAGGTGGACTCATCCTCTTACGTCCACAGTTAATCCTGTTGGATGTGGTTCGTCCTTCTTGGTGGTATGCTGACATTACCCTGGATACCGTGGCTCTTGATACATCACAAAGATTTGCTGTCTTGGTCACAGATGCGCCAGCAAGACGTGCACCAACAATTTGTCCTCTTTTGAACTCTGGTATGTCACCCATAATGTTGTGTGCATTTCAATATTTTGAGCAAAACTGTGCTCTTACCCTGCTAATTGAACCTTCACACTCTGCTCTTACTGGTGCAATGTGCAATCAATGAAGACTGGCTACCAGGCTGGTCCAATTTAGCCATGAAACCTCCCACACTAAAATGACAGGTGTTTCAGTTTCATTGTCCAACCCCTGTAACAGGACAAGTACAGACACAAATCCATTATCTGAGGCTAGGAGAATATCATTAGTGACTTTCAGCAGAGCTGTTTCAGTGCTATGATGAGCTCTGAAGCCTGACTGAAACTCTTCAAACAGGTCATTGCTGTGTAAATGCTCACACATTTGATTAGCAACTATTTTCTCAAGAATTTTAGGAATATTGGATATAGGGCTGTAATTTATTAAATCATCTTGATTAAGCGAAGGTTAAATCATCTCGGTTAAATCATCTCGATCAAGCGAGGGTTTCATAAGTAAAGGTTTAGTTACAGCTACCTTAAAAGCTTGTGGTACATATCCGTTTACTAAGGATAGATTAATAATATCTAAAATGGGACTGGTAAACTATTTAACATTTATGTACATGAAAATAATTTATTTTCCAATGATTTTACTGAATTTTTTTTGCCAATATTTTAAAGATATATAACGTGTTTGATTGTTTAAATCGTTTGGTGACATTTAACTACATAAACCCTCCTATGGCATATGTTCACTGGCAAAAAAAACATTGCTCTGCAATGACACAAGGATACTGTTACCACTGCAATTTTTCTTTGGTGACAAGGTTAAAGCATACACTGTGTACAATTACACAGGCATGCTTCTCTGGTGGATTATCAGTTATGTGTGCACCTTTGCATGATCAGGTTTGTGCTTCAGCAGCAGATCATCTCACTGACAGCGATGGTACACATGAATGAACCAGATGCAAGAAAAGAAATGTTGCAAGGAGTTTTATCAATGGAAATATGTCATGGCTTCTGTTTGTGATTGGCTCCAAATCAGTTTTTAGATACTCCTACACAGAAGGTGGCGGTAATTTGCGTTTAGTACATTCAATGAAGGATAGCACAATGGCTAATTTACAGGAGTTGGTGAAGCAGGTGATGAAACTTATATCCATGAAGCCCCCCATAACTCTCCAGCTGGTCAATGAGGAAGGCCGGTAAAGGGTTGGACTGATATTTCCTTCTGTGCAGTCCCATTCTGTCTAGGATCCTTCTCAGAGTGCGCATACTGATTATGATATCATCCACAGTACGCAGCAGCATCAATATTTCTCCATGTCTTACACCGAGCATGAAGTAAAACTTGACCAACTCCTATGTCCTTCACATGTAAAAGTGTGTTATTACAAACGTAAAATAAGTAAAACATTGTTGAAATAGTAGATATGTAACGTTAATCTGCTAAAAATAAGAAGTAACAGTGCAACTTACTCATGAACTAATAAGTAAGTTTTAAGCAGACTTTGATGAAAGATGAGCTGTTCCTTGTTGGAAAAGCTGAGTGTCTCTAGTTTCTAATGATACCGGACATAGGGATTGCTGCAAAAAAAAGGGGTTTTATGTTGCATTTTGTTTACAGAGTCAGCCATGTCTAAAGGACCTTTAAACATGATCTTTGGTATTTAAATTGCTGTAAAACCAAAAGTATTTTAAAAAACCCATTTGGTAAATTTATTTATAAACATTAAAGCCTCCTCTTGTGAGAGATTTAGGGAAGAAAAAAAAACAGCTGACATATCTGGTGTGATTTGAGAGGTGGAGAAAAAATTGCAACCTTTGGGTCCCTTGGGCTTAAAAAGATAAGGTCAAACCAAAGAAATCTTACAACCTTCATTTAGTTATGTTTTTTGAGCCATTCAGAGAGGGACTGTCTGGTGTGCTTTGGATAATTTTCTGCATAACACAAGTGTGCTTGAGTTTAGGGTCTCAAACTGATGGCTGGACATTCTCCTTTAGGATTTGGTGCCCCGATCATTAACAAAAATTCCAACATGTGTATATTTATGAGGGATATTGGTAACTAAGTCAATTAAAGATGACGTGTCAGAGAACTTTGGATTTGAACATGTGGGATTGAGATTGAAAGATTCACAAGATGATTTGAAACTGTCAGAGACAGTTAACACTTAGACAGAAAGACTGAATTAATCTCATTTTACACTGTTGTATTATAGAGAAGCATCCCTTTGATTGTTTTTATTTATCTAAATAAGTGATCAAAAACATTTTAAAACTTTTTTCTTTCAATTCCTCACTCCAAGTGCCTTCTGTAAATGTTTTGAAAACTCTGATGATTGTTGTACAATTTCTAAAGGATGGACTTCCACCTGGGGTCCTTGAACTCGATTAAAGCGCTATACAAGTGCCATTTACCATTTTACAGTTAGTGTCTAAGGTTCTACAATCAACTGACCTACCCACATAAGGTTTAGAAAAAGGTTTTGATTAGAGGTCGGTGCAAACTACAGGATCTTCCTTCAACTTCAAAAGAACTTCCAAGGTATGAATACATAATTTATTCGATAGGTCTGACATTTATCTCTTTTTTACTGTTGCGTCTCTGTATTTTAACATTAGAGGTTATGTCAAGATGAAAGGCTGCTAAGCCTGAAATTGCATTATTGTGCTTACTGTTGCTTTTCTGGCAGTATTGTTACTCTGAAAGCAGACAGACAATCTGGGTTTTCTTATGTCACTGAGACCTGGTTTAAATATAAGTGTCATGATTTGTGGGTGTTTTTGGTTTCTTCTTATTATTATTATTGATAGACTTTGAATCGTATTTCTGGTCATGTTTTAGTTTTTATCTTCTTATTCATGTTTTGTCAAGTTAGGTTTTTTGGATCTGGTTATGCTTTAGTTTCATGTTTTTCTAGTTATTTTTCTATTAGTTTGTATCCTTGGATTTCCGTTCTGTTCTAGCCACGTTTTGTTTTCTCCTGTCATTTAACTTTATTCGGTTCACCTGCACCTAGCTAATATGTCTCCTTGCCTTACCTGGGTCACGCTCCATAAATACACTTCTGTTAAGTTCATTCCTTGCGGAAACATTTCGGATCATACCTCCCTGTGTTACGGACCATTCTTTGCCTGTCTTACCTGCCCGTTTATTGTTTTGTTCCTCCCTCCTCTTGAGCGAGTTTTGTTTTTTCTAAAGATTAAATCTTTTCAGCTACCGTCATGCTGCCTGCTTGTCTGC